>NC_135236.1:202204258-202512799 GCF_051348905.1 Ranitomeya variabilis
TGCCCTGGTGTGATGACTGGTGGAGAAATAGGTTTGGGGTTGATATCAGCTCTTTTATGGCTGCTGACATCAGACCAGCATGTTAGAAATGGAGAGGCATCTATAAAACACCCCTATTACTAATAATATAGTTAGATTGTTAAAAAAACAACTGGAATAAAGTCCTTTAATTAAAATAAGGACACTAATACCTTTATTTGAAATAAAAATAAAAAAGCAAAGCTATACTCACCTTTATGTCTGACCCATTGATGCCCATGATCCCTGTAACAGACCAAAAATAATAAAACACCATATTAATCACCTGTATAATGAGAATGTAATCCACTAAAGCCCATGCCCCCTGTAAAAGGCAAACAATAATAAAATACCATATTTCCCCCCTGTCCAGAGAGAAGTTAATACACTGAAGCCCATGTCTCATGCAAAAGACAAACAATAATAAAACCCCTTATTCCCAACAATAATTCATGATTTGGATTCCCATGTAAGTAAGTCACTGTAAGTCAGCCGTTGAACTGGGGTAACTTTCATGACATCACCGCTAGCACCTTGAGAAGTTTTGCAGTTCATCGTCCTGGTTCACAGTGAACTGAGCGTGGGAATGCAGCTTCAGTGACCGGCTGTAACCTGCATGATGTTACTTCTTGTCACTGAAGCTGTGTATTATGCCACCATGCATTAAGACATCCAGATGTAGCAAAGATGGATGACGGCATGGGAGAAATGGATTATCTTCTCGTTGGACAGGTGAGGAATACTTTTTTTATTATTATTTGTCTTTTTCAGGGGATGTGGGCATTGATTGCTTATAGGTGCAAGGTTGATAAAAACTTTTTTGTTAATAAATGTGTAAAATAAGATGTTGAGTTTTATTTCAAATAAAGGACTTTATTCTTGCTTTGTGGTTATTTCAACACTTACTATGGGGTTAGTAATGGGGGCTTCTTATATATGCTTCTCCATTACTAACTCCTGGACTTGTTGTTAGCTGTCAATATAAAGCTGACATCAACCTCAACCCTTTTACCCCACTTTTCACAACCAAGAGCTAGTGGGAAGAGCGAGGCTAAGCACCAGATTAGGTGCATCTTATGGATGTGCCATTTCTGGGAGAGCTGAGAGCTGATGTTGGTAAACCTGGGAGGGGGGAGGCAAAACTCTGGCCCGTTTCTGGGCTATTAATATCAACCCACATCTATATACTTAGCCTTTGCTGGTTTAAATTTATAGGGGAACCTACATCTTTTTGTTTTCTGGAGTCCCCTGTAAATTAATCAATAAAGGCTAAGCAAACAACTGTTGTTACGGATCTGCAACACAGGACTAAGGTAGAAGGGGGAAAACTGACCCTGCAATATGACTAGGCAGAAACCCTATGATGGAGTAGGCGACCCATTCCTTGCGAATAGACCCACCGACGATCCTAGGTTAATCTCAAGCAAAGACCTATAGATAAGGGGAAGGAGTTCCCTTAAAGAACTAAGGACTGGGTACAAAAACGGGTCACCTTCTAGTAGAAAACACAGAGAAGGCTGCAGAAACCAATAGAAAGCAGAAACGGAGGCTAGCAGAACCAGAGGTACCAGCACTGCACAAATAGCACACACAGAACACAAAGAAAAGCACCAAGTTAGAGCTCAAGCAGATTAACACTGTTGTCCAGCAAGGAATGGGAGGCAGGTACTGGTTAATAAAGAGTGATACAAACACCTGACCCAAGACAAACCCAGCACCAGAGGAAAAAGACCAGCAGCCAGAACTCCACAAGAAAATGGCGGATAGTAACAAACTAAACAGATTCTAACAACTGTTATTTATAGCCAGGGAACTTTTTGGGATATTGTCCCTTTTTCCAGGTTATTATTATCAGGAGAACTGTCAGGTAGTAGGATGTTTGACTTGCCAGAGATTGGATAATGACATTTTTGTCTTCTTTTGTGGCCTGATTTGTCTTATATCTATCTCAATATGGATGTATAATGTTATTGACATCTCTCACTCCCAGAGTTTTATCTGTAAATATTGCTATCCATTTCCTCACTTTATTATTATATGATGAGGGGATTCAGACCGCTATCAACAGGAGTTCCTTAGTAAATATTCTACAATAAATTGTAACAAATTTATCATCTTCATCAACTTTAGAAGAAATAGCATCAAATGGGATAGATCTATGAATATTAACACCTCCAGAATAGCTTGAAAATGTAGAATGGAAGCTATGACTGATCCATGAGCAGTTTATAGATGTGGTTTTATCTTTTTCTAAATGCCTTTCTTGTAGGCATACAACTGCAGGTGAATGATTCTGAATATATTCCATAACGGCTAACCACTTAGCACTGTCACCCAAACCTCTGACATTCCATTTAGTAAATTAACAGTCAGCCATAGCTTCTGTCTATCCATGGATCGAAGCAAATATCAGAGAAAGACATAATTAAATTCAGCGTGAAACCGAGCCAGCACTTCATAATGTCTCTGTCCGGCCTTACAGGTTTTAAAGGGATAGCTGAAACCAGTGTGTACTGAATCCTGTATCATATTTGGAACAGACAATTACCCCAAAAACCATATACAAACCATAAAAAAATTACATTTTCATCTGAAACAAACAGGTGGAAGAAGGCACCAGTTCATCCTGCAGCCAGACTTGTAGAAAGCATGCACGTTTTTTTCAGTAGAAGTGGTGTTCCCTTGGGAGTCTAGCATAAGAAGATAACAAAGGGATATTGGTTCCACTGGACTGTGGGTTACTTAACAAAAGTATGGCTCCAATAAACTTTCGAGTAATTGTAGGGGGTATGATATATGACGCTTATACCTTTGCCTTTCTCTTTCATCCTGGTGCGGTATATTATCAGTGTTTGCATATTTGTTAACATATGATGGTACTGCTACACGATTTAGTGTATAACCACTCCTATACAATGGTACTGCTACAATGTTATGTGTTTTACCGTGTTTTGTTTAATGTATGTATTAGAGTTGAGCGACTTTTACTTTTTTAGGATCGAGTCGGGTTTCGCTAAGCCCGACTTTCTCAAAAGTCGGGTCAGGTGAAATCGGCCGATTATTGCGAAAAGTCGGGGGCCGACCGAAACACGAAACCCAATGCAAGTCAATGGGGAATCAAAGTCGGCAGTGAGTGGAGGACAGGAAAACACCTACAGTGCCCATTTTAATGCCAAAAACATCAATTCTTGTTACTTAAGCTTGTCAATCTTAATATACCTTATAATAATAGTTAGTCATTGAAAATTGGGGGTCATTTGGCTAAAGTTGTGGTTGGTAGGGCTGGGTCAACTTTTTTGTGGGCCTAGGAAACGCGAACTACGTCACGGCGGTGGAGCAGGGAGAGGTAGGTATTTAAACTTTGCAAGTGCTCTGATACTGAGCAAGCGGGGGGGGGCACTCGTTCGCATTGGCACTGGCACAGGGCCCCTCAAAGTACAGCGGTGTGTTTGACGGCGGGGGCGCCTCCCACCGGCAGGGACACTTTTGCGTATTATGAGGGGCCCTGTGCCAGTGACATCGCCAACGAGTATGCCCCCCAACCTGATGAAGGAACCTGCACTTTCATCTGCACCTTCCTCTTTGTCCTCGTGTAAGGTGGTATAGTATGCGGGAAGGGGAACCTGACTTTCAGCAAGGTCAGATTCTGGCTGTGTAGAGTGCAAGGGGAATGTAGAGGTCTGGGTCAATGTACCAGCAGACTCATCTAGCAGTGGCTGGGCAATGGGCAGGATGAGGAGGAAACACAGATATAGGCCCAAATAATAAAGTAGGCTAAATGCAGTTCAAATGTGGTAACAGGACTAAACAGGCGGCATTGCTTTGTTCAGTGGAGGACAACTGTAATGAGTGGCAGACACAGTTAGTAGGCCCAAGTAATAAAGTGGGCCAAATGCAGTTTAATATTCGAAACAGGATGAAAATTGCGGCTCAGCTTTGTTCAGTGGAAGAGAACAACAAGCAGCGGCAGACACCGTTAGTAGGCCCAACCAAACAAGTAGGCCAAATGCAGTTTAATATTCGAAACAGGATGAAAATTGAGGCTCAGCTTTGTTCAGTGGAGGAGAACAGCAAGGAGCGGCAGACACCGCTAGTAGGCCCAAACAAACAAGTAGGCCAAATGCAGTTTAATATTTGAAACAGGATGAAAATTGAGGCTCAGCTTTGTTGAGTGGAGGAGAACAACAAGCAGCGGCAGACACCGTTAGTATGCCCAACCAAACAAGTAGGCCAAATGCAGTTTAATATTCGAAACAGGATAAAAATTGAGGCTCAGCTTTGTTCAGTGGAGGAGAAAAGCAAGGAGCAGCAGACACTGTTAGTAGGCCCAACCAAACAAGTAGGCCAAATGCAGTTTAATATTCGAAACAGGAGTAAACTGGTGGCTCAGCTTTGTTCAGTGAAAGACAACTGTAATGGGAGGCAGACACAGTTAGTAGGCCTAAATAAGTAAGTAGGCTAAATGCAGTTCAAAACTGGTAACTGGAGTCCACAGGCGGCATAGCTTTGTTCAATGGAGGACAGCTGTAATGAGTGGTGCAGACAGACTTAGTAGGCCTAAAATAAAAAAGTAGGCTAAATGCAGTTTAAAATTGGTAACAGGACTCAACAGGCGGCGTTGCTTTGTTCAGAGGAGGACAATTGTAAGGAGGGGCTGACACAGTTAGTAGGCCCAAAAAAGTAAGTAGGCTAAATCCAGTTCAAAACTGGTAACAGGAATAAACTGGCGGCATCGCTTTGTTCAATGGAGGACAACTGTAATGAGTGGCGCAGACACAGTTTGTAGGCCCACATTAAAAAAGTAGGCTAAATGCAGTTCAAAATTTGTAACAGGAGTACAAAGGCGGCATAGCTTTGTGCAGTGGAGGACAACTGTAAGGAGTGGCGCAGACAGACACAGGTAGTAGGCCCAAATGATAAAGTAGGCTAAATGCAGTTCAAAATTTGTAACAGGAGTACACAGGCGGCATTGCTTTGTTCGGTGGAGGACAACTGGAAGGAGTGGCTGACACAGTAAGTAGGCCAAAATAGTAAAGTGGGCTAAATGTCTGCCAAAACAATGTTCCTAAATAAACAGGTGGCATACCTAGGTACAGGGGTGGGCTCCTCTGCTGAGTAGCAGACAGTGGTAGTTCGCGCACAGTATTAACTGGTCTAAATGGAGGGCAGGGCCCCTGTATATTTTTACTATCATCTATCATTTCAACAAATTTGTATTGGCAGTGCCATTTAAGGATTTAACAGCACAGACTAAACAGTGGTGGAGCAGTGAGAGGTAAGTTTTGCAAGAGGTAGAGCACTGTTTGAGCTGGGGGGAACACTCTCGCATGGGCAGCGGTCCTGGCACAGGGCCCCTCATATTACGACAGTGTGTCTGATGTTGGGTGTGCACCACCACCATCAGAGACACTTCATTGTACTATGAGGGACCCTGTGCCAGTGCCGTTGGCCAAAAGTGGGCACACCCACCTGTCCAGGCAAACGGCACTCACACGGGTGCTTGTGCCAAGTGGTGACCATGGCCCCGTGGGGGGAGTCAGACCATTTAGGGTGGTATAAAAATGGCCTGTGGTGGACATTCAGCAGCTGCAAATGGAGGAATTGGAGCAGTCAGTAAGAGGAGGCCAAAAGCAAGACATTTTTCAGGCAAGCTACGCGTCAGCAGGGGAAGGTGGGGCAAAATAATTTGAAATCATTGATGGGTTAATTTTAATGAAGGTTAGATCATCAACATTTCGGGTAGCCAGACGAGTCCTTTTTTCGGTCAGTATTGAACCAGCAGCACTGAAGACTCTTTCTGATAGCACACTAGCAGCTGGACAAGCGAGCTCCTGTAATGAATATTCTGTCAATTCAGGCCAGGTGTCTATTTTAGATGCCCAGTAATCAAAGGGGAATCACGTGTGAGGGAGAACATCGATAAGGGAGGAAAAATAGTTTGTAGCCATACTGGACAAATGCTGTCTCCTGTCACTTTGAATCGATGCAGCAGTACCTGTCGTGTCTGCGGTCATTGCGAAATCACTCCACAACCTGATCATAAAACCCCTCTGTCCAACGCCACTTCTGATTTGTGCACCTCTAACACCTCTGCCATGTTGCCCCCTACAGCTCGTGTGAGAACCATCACCGCCGCTGTGTGCTGGGAATGCCTGAACCAAACGGTCTACAAGAGTTGCTTGTTTGGTAGCCAATATTTGCTCAAGGTTCTCATGTGGCATGATATTTTGTTATTTCCCTTTATATCTTTGATCCAGGAGGCAGGCCAACCAGTAATCGTCATCGGTCATCATTTTTATAATGCGGGGGTCCCTTTTTAGGATACGCAAGGCATAATCAGCCATGTGGGCCAATGTTCCAGGTGTCAATTCACTGCTTGTGCTGGGTTGAGGAGCACTTTCTTGCAAATCAACATCACTTGTCTCCCGCAAAAACCCAGTACCTGACCTTGCAGCGCCACCAGTTTTTATTGCCCCCTGAGAAGCATCATCCTCCCATAAATATTCATCCCCATCATCCTACTCCTCCTCCTCTTTGTCTGCCACCTTGTCCAGGAGAGTTCCCTGAGCAGACAATGGCTGACTGTCATCAAGGCTTCACTCCTCCATGGCCGCAGATGCCTGCTCCTTAATGTGCGTCAAACTTTGCATCAGCAGATGCATTAGTGGGATGCTCATGCTTATGATGACGTCGTCTGCACTTACCAGCCATGTGCATTCCTCAAAACACTGAAGGACTTGACAGAGGTCTTGTAGCTTCGACCACTGCACACCAGACAACTCCATGTCTGCCATTCAACTGCCTGCCCGTATATTTGTATCCTCCGACAAATAGATTACAGCACGCCTCTGTTCACACCGCCTCTGAAGCATGTGCAGTGTGGAGTTCCACCTTGTTGCAACGTCGATTATTAGGCGGTGCTGGGGAAGCTTCAGCAATCACTGATGGTTCAGCATACGGATGGAGTGTACGGGCGACCGGCGGATGTGCGAGCAAAGTCTTCGCACCTTCAGGAGCAGGGCTGGTAACTCTGGATAATTTTTCAGGAAGCACTGCACCACCAAGTTCAAGGTGTGAGCCAGGCAAAGTATGTGTTTCAGTTCTGAAATGGCTATGGCAGCCATAAAATTCCTTCCGTTATCACTGACTACCTTGCCTGCCTCAAGATGTACACTGCCCAGCCATGACTGAGTTTCTTGCTGCAAGTACTCGGCCAGTACTTCCGCGGTCTGTCTGTTGTCGCCGAAACACTTCATTTCCAACACAGCCTGCTGACGCTTACCACTAGCTGTTCCATAATGGGGCACCTCATGTGCAACACTGGTAGCTGCAGATGGAGTGGTAGGGCGACTGCACTCTGTGGATGAGCTTTCGCTTCTGGAGGAGGAGGAGGAGGAGGTGGAGGGGTGTTGAATGCCTACTGCCAACTGTTTCCTAGACCATGGGCTAGGCAGAACTGTCCCACTATGGCTGTCCCCTGTGGACCCTGCATCCACCACATTAACCCAGTGCGCCGTGATGGACACGTAACGTCCCTGGCCATGCCTACTGATCCATGCATCTGTTGTAAGGTGCACCTTTCTACTGACTGATTGCCTGAGTGCATGGACAATGCGGTCTTTGACATGCTGGTAGAGGGCTGGGATGGCTTTTCTTGCAAAGAAGTGTTGACAGGGTAGGTCATAGCGCAGTAGTGCGTAGGCCATCAGGGCTTTGAAAGCTTCGCTTTCAACCAACCAGTAGGGCATCATCTCTAATGAGATTAGTCTAGCTATATGGGTGTTCAAACCCTGTGTACGTGGATGAGAGGATGAGTACTTCCTTTTCCTAATGAGAGTCTCTTGTAGGGTGAGCTGGACTGGAGAGCTGCATATGGTGGAACTAGTGGGGGTGGTGGTAGACATGGCAGATTGAGAGAGGGTTGGAGATGGTATTCTTGATGTTGGCCTACATACAGTGTTTCCTACCAAGAACCTTTTGATTCCCTGACTTCTTTGGCCTTGCGACGATACCTCCACATTTGCTGCTGGTGGTGTCCTAAGTGGTGGGCTTACAGTGAGGGAAGCAATGCAGCGTTGCTGACTACCTTCATTCTGAGCGGGTGCACCAATGGTACGGGACGTTTGGTAGTTAGTCCAGGCTTGCAAGTGCAAGTGCAAGTGGACATTCTTCCCTCTGCTAAAGGTCTTTGAGCCTTTCTTACAGATAACTTTGCACTGATCATTCGGATCTTGGTTAAAAATTCCCACACTGCACTCTTCCTACTATCGAATACCTTTTCAGGCATTGCATGCTGTGCTATTTTCACTGGATGGCCACGCTGTCCTAAAAGTGTTTATGGTTTTGTGAAACGTTTTCGGCCAGAAACGGGCCTGCCAGATGAAAGCTGTTGCGATGTAGATGCCTGCTGCGGATCATCCTCCTCCACTTCAGAGCTACTGCCAGCGGCACCCTGTTCCCCCAATGGCTGCCAATCTGGGTCAACAACTGAGTCATCTATCACCTCCTCTTCAATGTCATGTGCACATTCCTCTGTGTCACCATGTAAGGTGATATAGCGTTCGGGACGGGGCACCATAGTCTCATCAGGGTCAGATTCTGGCTCAATACACTGCGAGGGCAATGTAGTGATCTGAGTCAATGGAACAGCATAATAATCTAGCTGTGGCTGTGCATCTGTGCACTCCATGTCCGATTCATCTTGTAATAGGCTGTTAACTATTTCCCTTTCTAACCCTGGCACGGTATATGTAAAGAGCTCCATGGAGTAAACTGTAGTGTCGCCTGCCGCACCCTTCACTTTTGCTTTGGGTGAAGGACACAAGGATGCGACTTGTTCCTGACCGGGAGCATCCACTGGCGACTCGCTGCTTTTATATTTCGAAATTTCTGAAGAGGAGGCAAAAGAGCTAGAGGCTGAGTCAGCAATGAAAGCCAAAGCTTTTTCCTGCTGCTCCAGCTTTAAAAGCGGTTTTCCTACTCCCAGATAAGGGAGCCTTCGAGGCCTTGTGTAGCCAGACGATGACGCTGGATCAACAACTCGAGCCTTAGGTGCTATTTTGCTTTTCCCACTACCACCAGATGCTCCACCACCACCACCACCATCACCATCATTATCAGCTGGCAACGACCGCCCACAGCCTCTTCCACCAGTCTTCCTCATTTTTGGGAAAATGTATCCAAACTAACAACTGTTATATTGTACTGTAAAACAAGGTAGAAGGTGTATATAAACTTGTTGAGAATTTAAATCTCCCATTTTTGAGGGGGGAGACTGCAGCAAAACTCAGGACCAGTTTATTACACTACACAATGTAAGTGGCAGAACGTGGCTCTCAGATATACGACAAAGAGAACTGACATATATAAACTTGTTGGCAATTTAAATCTTCCTTTTTTGGGGGGGAGACTGCAGCAAAAAACAGGTCCTGTGTATTACACTACACAATGTAAAAGGCAGAACGTGGCTGGCAGATATACGAAAAACAGAACTGACGTAGATCCACTTAGTGGCAATTTAAATCTCCCTTTTTTGGGGGGGAGACTGCAGAAAAAAACAGGCCCTGCATATTACACTATATAATGTAAGTGGCAGAACGTGGCTGGCAGACATACGACAAACAGAACTGAAGTATATAAACTTGCTGGCAATTTAAATCTCCCTTTTTTGAGGTGGAGACTGCAGCAAAAAACAGGCCCTGTGTGTTATACTACACAATGTAAAAGGCAGAACGTGGCTGGCAGATATATGACAAACAGAACGGACGTAGATCCACTTAGTGGCAATTTAAATCTCCCTTTTTTTGGGGGGAGACTGCAGCAAAAAACATGCCCTGTGTATTACACTACACAATGTAAAAGGCAGAACGTGGCTGGCAGATATACGACAAACACAACTGACATATATAAACTTGCTGGCAATTTAAATCTCCCTTTTTTGGGGGGGAGACTGAAGCAAAAAACAGGCCCTGTGTGTTACACTACCCAATGTAAAAGGCAGAACGTGGCTCTCAGATATAGGACAAACAGAACTGAGGTATATAAACTTGTTGGCAATTTAAATCTCACTTTTTTTTTTGGGGGGGGAGACTGCAGCAAAAAACAGGCCCTGTGTATTACACTATACAATGTAAGTGGCAGAACGTGGCTGGCAGATATACGACAAACAGAACTGACGTAGATCCACTTAGTGGTAATTTAAATCTCCTTTCTTGGGGGGGGAGACTGCAGCAAAAAACAGGCCCTGTGTATTACACTACACAATGTAAAAGGCAGAACGTGGCTGGCAGATATACGACAAACAGAACTAATGTAGATCCACTTAGTGGCAATTTAAATCTCCCTTTTTTGGGGGGGAGACTGCAGCAAAAAACAGGCCCTGTGTATTACACTATACAATATAAGTGGCAGAACGTGGCTGTCAGATATACGACAAACAGAACTGAGGTAGATAAACTTAGTGGCAATTTAAATCTCACTTTTTTGGGGGAGAGACTGCAGCAAAAAACAGGCCCTGTGTATTACACTACACAATGTAAAAGGCAGAACATGGCTGGCAGATATACGACAAACAGAACTGACATAGATCCACTTAGTGGCAATTTAAATCTCCACTTTTTTTGGGGGGGAGACTGCAGCAAAAACAGGCCCTGTGTATTACACTATACAATGTAAGTGGCAGATTGTGGCTAGCAGATATATGACAAACAGAACTGAGGTATATAAACTTGTTGGCAATTTAAATCTCCCTTTTTGGGGGGGAGACTGCAGCAAAATCCAGGCCCTGTGTATTACACTACACAATGTAAAAGACAGAACGTGGCTGGCAGATATACGACAAACAGAACTGACGTATATAAACTTGTTGGCAATTTCAATCTCCCTTTTTTGGGGGGGAGACTGCAGCAAAAAACAGGCCCTGTGTATTACACTACACAATGTAAAAGGCAGAACGTGGCCGGCAGATATACGACAAACAGAACTGACGTAGATCCACTTAGTGGCAATTTAAATCTCCCCTTTTTTGGGGGGGAGACTGCAGCAAGAAACATGCCCTGTGTATTACACTACACAATGTAAAAGGCAGAACGTGGCTGGCAGGTATATGACAAACAGAACTGACGTATATAAACCTGTTGGCAATTTAAATCTCCCTTTTTTTTTGGGGGGGAGACTGCAGCAAACATCAGGCCCTGTTTATTACACTATACAATGTAAGTGGCAGAAAGTGGCTGAAAGATATATCAAAAAATACAAGGACTGTACTACAATTTCAATCTCCCTACAATGATCTCAGGACAAGTATGGCAGCCAGCAATAAAAAGGACTGCTGCACACAAAAGTGTGGACAAATAAACAAGATAACTGTGCAGAAAGGAGCAACAGGATTTTTGCTTTTAAAAAAGCAGTTGGTTTGCACAGCGGTGTACAAACAGCAATGCAGCTATCAGGGAGCCTTATAAGGCAGCCTAATAAGCTACAGAGCTGATGCACAAAAATCTAGCCTCCACTGTCCCTGCAAAGAAAAGGTGGTGTTAGACAGTGGAAATCGCTACAGCACAAGCTGTTTGGGGGTTAATCTTCCCTCCCTAATGATATCCCTGCTTCTGATGAAGCTGCAGCAACCTCTCCCTATGCTGAAATCGGCAGAAGTAAGATGGCGGTCGGCGTGCACGCCCCTTTATAGCCCCTGTGATGCCGCAGAAAGCAAGACAATCACTGTCATGCCCTTCTCTAAGATGGTGGGGACTGAGACCTATGTCATCACGCTGCCCACACTCTGCCTCCTCCTTCATTGGCTGAAAAATGGCGCTGAAATCATCATACGAAACGCGACTTTGGCGCAAAGATCGCCTACCTCATGGCCGATCCCACACTGGGATCAGGTCGGGTTTCATAAAACCCAACTTTGCCGAAAGTCGGCGATTTTTTAATTTGTCCGATCCGTTTCGCTCAATCCTAGTATGTATGTGTAATGCTATACTATTGTATTGCTGCTAGATATAGCGTATAGGGTAAGTGCAGTTATTGTATTGGCAACTAGATGGGGGCATTATAGTGTACAGAGCTTCCAGCTAGGGTGTAGTATAGGAAATAGTTAACATAGGAGGGGCTACTGTGTGATAAGGTTGGGAATGTTTCCTGGTAGAGAGAGAAAGGCCTGGGTGCCCAAATAGTCCACGTGGGCTCTAGGCCCAGGACCGCACAGCAGTCACGCAATGTTTAAGAAGAAATTAAGTATAGCCATTCAGAGTCGATAGGACAGAACTATGGTGTCAAGCAGCAGGATTGCAGCAGTTCATAGCTGGAGGAAGGAATCGGAATGGAAGAGTACAGGGTGCAGATTGTTCAGCATGTGGCAGCTTATGGCATGGTCGATGCTCTCAGAACCGGTGCAAAACCGACTAGAGAAACCCCAGGCACAGTGAGTCTGAACACAGAGAACACTGTGGTACCATCTAAGGCGCTATTACCCCGTAATGTACTGGTGGACGTGGAACTGAGTGCAGGGAAAGAGCAGAATGAGAACTGCATGGGACTTGCTGTTGATGTTGTTACTGAAAAGAATGTGCTGCCAAGTTGTACAAGTAAAGATTAACATGTTGCATGCATTTGAACCAGACTGTGTCTCAATTCTTGTGAAGCCAGTTGCAGAAAGGCATCAGCACCACAGTGGTATCTCTGATGGTGCAGCGGGAGAAGACACAGGTGAGAGAATGCTGTTTTAATGTAAGTGGAGACTAGGGCAAAGATACACTTGAGTGTATGGCCACAACTACGGCCTTGTCACTCCCTTACATAGTTCCTGGTGACTGCTGACTTATAATTTTTAAAACATCAATGTTGCCGATAAATGCCATGAATTTTAATAATTCACATTATTCCAGTGGAATGTGTTTTTAGGATGGTCAAGTGAGAAAGTTTTGCTACCGTCCTATAGTTTCCATTTCAAAGTTTACCAGATCAAGTGTGAGGTAGTAAATTTGCTGAAAGTGTAATCAGATTTTGAATCCTAGGACATCAGCATTGTGGGTTATGGTGTAGTCTTTGCTCATTCATGTTCAACAAGCGGAGAGCATCTTTAGGAAGGATGAAGAAGAAAGTTTATCCCAGAGCTGCCACTCTGAGCCTTGCTGGATAGAACATGGAGACAGGAATTTGACGATTACATAGTAGATGTTTTATGTCCAAATACTGTGCTCTATGTTTTAAGACTTCGATGGGATTGTCTGTGAATAATAATATTTTTTGGCCATTAAAATAAATGCCTGCTTTGTTACTTGCTGCTTTTAAGATATTGTATTTCTCCTGATAGTGGAGGAGTTTTATTAGAACAGGATGTGGGACCCCTGGTGGAAGTGGTCTGATAGGTACTCTGAGGGTTCTCTTCACAGCACTTAGCAGGAAAAAGAGTAAGAGCAACCATTTCTCAAAGAACTCAGTAGGATTATTTCCTTAAGTTTTTTCAGGAATTTCCACTTCCATTACATTATTACTTCCAAGTCTATTTTCCATGTCATTCACCTTGAATAGTAAGGTGAGATCTGCTGATTTTGTTTGGAGGAGTCTCGTTCTATGTGGGTTATTTTGTCCTCCAAGTTACTGATTCCTCCTTATACTGTACTGCTGAGGTTCAGTCAGACACATTCTGTAGCGCATGTCCCAAATATGAAAATTTCTCCTTCAGTATACCCATTTGGCTATTAACCCCTTACTGCCATCAGACAGAATATGTGGGCTTCAGTGGTGAGCCCGCTTCAAAGCTGGGACATGTAAGCTGTTCTGAACAGCTGACATGTGCCTGCAATAGGCGTGGGTAGAATCGCTATCCACCTGTGCCTATTAACTAGTTAAATGCCGCTGTCAAACTCTGACAGCGGCATTTAACAAGCGCTTTGGCCATCCGTCACATGATTTGGGTCATCAGTGCATCAGCATGACAACCAGAGGTCTCCTTGAGACCTCTATGATTGTTGATGCCGGATTGCTATGAGCGACACCCTGTGGTCGGCGCACATAGCAAGTCTGTAATTCTGCTACATAGAGGCGATCTGAGCATCGTCTATGTAGCAGAGCCAATCAAGTTGTGGCATCTTGTAGCTTCCCATAGAGGCTATTGAAGTGGAGCCCCCCCACACCGCCGCAGGGCCTAGGGGTACCCGGAGCCGGGCCTCTGGGTCTCAGTCCTGGGGGTTATCACGGTGGCTGGACCCGGTCCGTGGCCCTGTCCGTCAGTGGGGGACGTCCGGTGCAATAAGTGATGATGATGGTGCAGTAACGGTGGTGTAGCGGTGCAGTTGTGGGGTGCAGGTCGCGGTAAATAACGAGGACACCAGGTTGCAGTCTCTTTACCTCTTTACTGGAGATCTCTCAGTCCGCAGTCCAGAATACGGTTCCCCAGGCTGCGCAAGTCCGGTCGGTCCGATGGCACTTCCAGAGTTCTCCTCACAGGTGGAAATCAGTGCCCTCCTTCTTAGCGCTATGTGTTGTAGTCCTTCCCTGCTGTGCTCACGGAAAGTACCCCACAACTGTCGTGTCTGTTTCTTAAGTTCCCTCACAACTCGATTCACTGATGTTCTTCTCGTATTCCATCCCTCCCTGTTATTCAGGTTGGAACGGCACCCGTTTGTCAGGTAGGCCTGGAGTTCTTCCGGGACCCTAGAGACGCCCCTCTCCCGCAATTGCCCCCCAAGACTTCATAGGTGATATGTGGTAGACAGCCCGCCTTAAACTGACTGCCCTGCCGCTGTTTGGAGTATGGCTTGAAGCTGTATGCTATTCCACTCCCTCGGCGTTCCGGCCACCGGTAATGCGCCTCAGTAGGATGTTGCTCCGGTCCTACAGCATGACCCCTACTGGTATTCTCCTTTTTGCTTGATCTCGTTTCTCACTCAGCACAATCTATCTCGCTTCTAGTCCTTTCTTGGGCACCGCCGCTATGCTGAGCAGGCACGGTCCCGTTACGTTCTTTCCAATGCCAAGCCTCTGTCAGGATCCCACCCCTGACAGAGACCCTACTGTCTCTTCCTCCACAACACCCTCTGCCACAAGGTGTTGCTTCGTTCAATCCAGTCAGCTTTTTTTTCTAACTTCCTGCCTGACCCCCAGTTTACCCACTATGGTGGGGAGTGGCCTAATGAATAGCACCCTTAGCTCCCCCCGGAGGCCCTGCTGTGAAACATATTGGTGTCTGTGATACCTGGTCAGATGAACTCCTTCAGTGCCATCGAACGCACCATGGCTCCCCATAGTGGCGGATCCACAGTACTGCAACGACCAGAACTCTGGGGCGCTGCAGAAGCATGCCAAAAGTAAAAAAAAAATGTTTATAAAAATATGAAAAAAATAAAAAAACAAACCTACACATATTTTGTATCGCCGCATTAAGAAGCGCCCAATCTATCAATGAAAAAATGGATTAACCAGGTCGCTAAATGGCGTAGTGATAAAAAAGTCAAAACACCAGAATTACATTTTTTTGGTCACCGCGACATTGAATTAAAATGCAATAACGGGTGATCAACAGAACATATCTGCACCAAAATGGTATAATTAAAAATGACACCTCAGCATGCAAAAAATAAGCCCTCACCAAACCCCAGATCATTAAAAAATGGACACGCTACTGGTATCAAAAAAATTGCGCAATTTTTAAGCAAAGTTTGGAATTTTTTGTCACCACTTACATAAAAAAGAACCTAGACATGTTTGGTGTCTATGAACATATAATGACCTGGAGGATCATAATGGCAGGTCAGTTTTAGCATTTATTGAACCTAGGAAAAAAGCCAAACTAAAAACTAATATGGGATTGCACTTTTTTGCAATTTCACTGCACTTGGAATTTTTTTCCCGTTTTCTAGTACACAACATGGTAAAACCAATGGAGTCATTCAAAAGTATGTCTCGTTCCGCAAAAAAATACATCCTCACATGGCCATATTGATGGACAAGTAAAAAAGTTATGGCTCTGGGAAAGAGGGGAGCGAAAAATGAAAAGCAAAACCGAAAAAGCTCTGGGGGCTAAGGGGTTAATAAAGGAGATAGCAGAGCTGCAGTGTGTTGCTGCCATGAACACACTCTTTCAGTGTAAGTTCAGTAATCTGCTGGTTTATATCTCCCTGATCAGTTCATGTTTGGGTCTGTACAGCAATAGGGTACCCTGTCAATATCTATATCTTTACATCTAGACTACACAGGTCCAATAAGATCAGGATTTTCCACAGGTGTTGTGGGTGACTCAGATGGATGGGAGATCTTTATTCTATGTGCCATTCTGGCACAGCTGGCCAATTTCACTGCTGCGCTGGCTGCAACTGTTTTTCCAGCTCTGTTCACTGCTACAGAAGATGTGCTGGAGCCATTTTGGATCTCCCTGACCCCCAAGGACTACATCTCCAGTCATATCCCCTCTGTTCCCCCATCTTGAAGACTACTCTCACCAGCACCGCTGGATGCAGAAGAAGTTTTGGTGAGTATTGCTGCTTTTATCGGTTTCCAGGGGGGCAGTGGAGCAATGTATAGGCTAATAGCCCTTGAGGTCTCCTGCAATGCTGCTGGTCACATGCTTGGCCAGGCTATGCCCCAATTGAATAAGTCTAACTGATTACAGAATATAAACTTTGGATTTGGAATAAGACTTACAAATCAGGCTACAGATATCAAGATATTTTATTCAGATTCCTAGGAGATGCATGTCCCTATGGACAGCTTACGAGAATTGATCTTGCAACCAGATTCCTGTTAAAGGGAGTCTGTCAGCACATAATGACTACTCAAACTTAGTACAGGTGCTGGGTTAAATTTTGGTGTGGCCAAACATTTAAGTGCACCTTGCCACCTACTTGTTTTCCTTCTTCACCCCCTCTTCTTTGACTGACAGCTCTGGCTTTATAGTGTCAGAGATGGACAGATAGAGAGATAGATTGAAAATAAGTCGGTGAGAAGGTGATGATAAAAATTTTGCTAAGGTTTAGTTTTGAACAGTCATTCTGTGGTGACAAACTTTCTTTAATTCAGAATACACAAGATTGGGATGTCACAGCACAAAAAAATGTGTAATTCAAGTCCAAAACTGACATTGGTCAAAGAATTGTGTTAAAGCGGTTCTCCGGTGAAAACAAGCTGCCACCTATTGTGAAAGTTTTATCACTTAATTCTGTGTGAGGCTGTTGGTAAAAAAGGAGCACAAGGCACATATAGAGTAATGGAGTGACGGTGGAGGAGGAACACTGCCATTCCATTCTAGCAGGGGGTAAAATTCCCCCATTCGACTAATTAGTGTGGGTCTCAGTAATCAAACCTTTGCTACACAATAAGTTATCACTAGAGATGAGCGAATGTGTTTGGTGATACTCGGATATCACTAGAGTATCTGGGTGCTCGGATGTACTCATTACTACATGAGCATGAGACGGTGCTTGATATAAAACCTGAATCCCGCCCCACATGTTTGGCGCCTGTTACACAGTCAATAAGCATGCAGGGATTTCCTGCTCATCACTGTAATGCCGTAGCCATCTTGGTTGTGGCATTACTGTGATTAGCTGGCCATGTGACATCATCAGGGGTAATAAAAGAACAGGCACCACCCAGCTCAGCACACTGAGGTCATTGCACAGTTACAGTTCTTATTGGAGGGAAAGAGTGCCTGTCCAGGCCTGTGTGTGCACAGTATAACGAATCAGAGTCCTGTTGTGTTGATAATGGTGCTGAAGCTGAACCATAATACTAACAGCCCCTCCAAAGGCTTATCATTTGCTTTACTGCATTTTGTCTAGGAAGGGAGAGAGAGTTACAGAAGCAAGCACAGTGGCAGAATATAGTCTGTAGACAGGGATTAGGTCTGTTCAGTCCCTTGCAAAATATAGAGCTGCAGCATTTTTGTGTGTGTGTGTGTTAAAAAATTTAATATAATGTGTGATCATGAAGTTTTATGTGATTTGTGGTACATTTTGGTGTTATATAACACTAAAAAAAATGTTGAATTTTTTTTTTTTCTGGTTTAAATTACTCACCCATAGAGTATTCAGTGCTCTGCGGTACATTTTTGTGTATTTCTTAACCTTCCAAAAAACTCATTTATGCATTTTATTGGGTTAACTTTCTCACCCATACAATAGTCCGTGGTCTTGGGCATATTACTGTGATATCTATCACTCCAAGAAGCTTGAAACATTTTTCTATGTTAAATTTCTCATATAGACAGCATTCAGTGCTGTTTCTGTGATACCTAACACTTCCAGAAAGCTTTGAAAAATGTTTCTAGATTCAACCCCTCATCCATACAGTAATACCTTGTATGGGGTGCATTACTGTAATATCTATCAGTCCAAAAATGGCTTAAAAATTTTACTTCGTTACATTTCTCAGCCATGCAGTATTCTGTGGTCTACGGTACATTTATGTGATATCTAAAACTACAAAAAAAAATGTAAAATGTTTCCAGGTTAAAATACTCACCCATACAGTATTCCATGCTGTTGTGTATATTTATGTGATGTCTAGCACTTCCAGAAAACGTTGAAAAAAAATTTCTGGACTCATTTCTCATCCATACAGTATTACATGGTCTGTGGTACATTTTGTTTGTATATAACACTCAAGTGTACATAATACTACAAAAAAGAGTTTAAAAATTTTTCGGGTTAAAATACTCACCCATACAGTATTCCATGCTGTGGGGTATATTTCTGGAAGTGCCTAACACTTCCAGAAAGTGTTGCAAATTTATTCTTGAATCAAATACTCATCTATTCATTATTACGTGCTCTGTAGTACTAACAGTACTAACAGAGGTATTCAACTATAAAAAAGTGCTTTGACTGCAGCTGGTGACCAAATTTTTTACTTATATTTAAAAAAAATTGGTTTAAAGAGACATAGCAATTACAAAATTCATAAGGCATTTGAGTTTTATTTATTTTTTTTGTCAGTACTCAAAATGTAGTAAAAGTGTGGCACCATTGTTCCCAGCAGCAGACTAGGAGTTAGAAATTCTTCCGGGGTCTTCCCCACACTGTTTTTCTTCCTTTCACCACTTTTTCCATTCATTTCAACATTTTTACTGCCCCTCAGACCTCTTTGTAGGGTTTACTGAAAAAACACACGGATTTCCCATTGACTCCCATTATACTCGTTACTCAAAATGAGCTTTCGAGGATTAGGAATTGCTCAGTTCGACTAACAAGCATCCAATCATTTTAGTGCACACTCATTTCTAGTTATCACCCATCCCCTGGAAAAGTGATATCTTGTTCACATTGGACAACACTTTAAGTTATACAGGTACTTGTGAAATAACCTTCTGTGACTAGTGATCAAGTAAGGCTACGTTCACATTTGCGTTGTGCGCCGCAGCGTCGGCGCCGCAGCGCACAATGCAAACAAAAACGCAGCAAAACGCATGCACAACGCTGCGTTTTGCGCCGCATGCGTCCTTTTTTTAATTGATTTTGGACGCAGCAAAAATGCAACTTGCTGCGTCCTCTGCGCCCGGACGTGGGCGCCGCAGCGACGCATGCGGCGCAAAACGCAAGTGCGACGCATGTCCATGCGCCCCCATGTTAAATATAGGGGCGCATGACGCATGCGGCGCCGCTGCGGCGCCCGCCGCTAATGTGAACGTAGCCTTAGTGTGATGTCAATCATAAGAAGCTTTACTGCTACGGTTTTCTTGTAATTTTCCATGTAAGGAGATAAGGTACATAATGCTAAAAGCTAAACATTACTAGATTCCATTTCTCTTAAAAAATATTCTGCTATTATAATTGACGTGTCTGTAATAGCAGCTATCACATGGCAACAATTTTATGCTTGAAGCAAATACTCTTAATCATGTCTGACTGCTTGACATTTTCATTCCATAGGAACCAGATATACAATATATCATATTTCTAAAACAAACATATCTCTGTGGCTCAACATGCTAATCTGCCTCACCAATATCACATTATAAAGTCATCTAAGCCAATTTAAGTCATTGCAGAGAGGCCTCATCTGCTGCTCTGTCATTAGAAACAGATTGATCAAATAAACATTATTTAATTTACCAGCAGTACGCTAATGAATCATTCAAGTTTTTCACTTCAAATTAGGGACAAAAATATCAAATACATTTAAATTTAGAGCATAAATCTGAACCAGCAAGCTTCTATTCTAGACCATCAGGAGGCTTTGTCTTATGATTTAATCTGATTGCGTTATTACACTCTTTCTTAGTTATAGAAAAATAGCCAGAGAGCCAAGGTGTCTTCCTGCACCTGAGGTGTGATTTTCTATTGCATGAAGTGGAGCTGCAGTGATGCACACTGATAGGCAATGCACGCCTCCAGTGGTAGATGAAAAGTCATCAATATGTTTGGGCCAGACAAACTCTCTTAAAAAAAAGTAAGATAAGTGTGGACACAGAGAAGAGAAAAATTGAGACAATACACTTAAGGTAATATATTTTTAGCTGAGAATTCAGCACAAAAAAAAATTACAATTATATTATCCATTACATTTTTATTACTGACTTTAAAATTATACTATACATAAATATTCAGTTTATATTAGAACTGCCATAACAGTGAAGCAATAATAGATGCATTTATACAGTAGGTGTTTCTGGTTGTAATATACTAGAGCAATGTAAGAGAAAACATAGTTTACCCCTTGTGGTGCATTAATTTACATAGAATAATTTACAAATTGCAGCTCTCTTAACCTTGTGCTTTGTGTGCATACATTCATTCTCTATGTAAAAACAAGATGTTAGTATTGCATAAATGATCAAAACGACAAGAGAGAAAGGGAACAGATTGTCATATTTATTTCAGTGTAGTGTTCTTGTGGAGTTCATGATTTGAGTTACTCAAATATGCAGGCCATAGAATCTGCTATTTATCTCCCATTCAAAGTGTTCAGCAGCGGTAATGAAGAATAATGAGATGCCGTAATGTGATAGAAACCAGAATTGCATTCCCTGACTTTGCTAACCTCACTGTTCTTTGAAAACAACTCTTATATTCATTTTTAAATTGACTCATTTAAAATATAGTTCAGATTTTTACAAACTGTACATTAAAACTGACATGAGTAGTGTGCACATTTCTGTACAAATGGGGGACTGCAAGGTGCCATAAATCCTAGATAAATACCATTTGAGCACATGAGACAAGTACTAATGCACATCTCCTCATTGTGTGCAATGTACAGCTTTTCTGTCTAAAGTTATGAGATGAAAGAATGTGTCCTACTTTAAGCCTTTGGTTTGGTCTATTGTTAAAAAGTGTCTGTGACGAAAATATTTATTTCTATGTTTTTTTTACGCTTATCACGGTTGAATTACATATTTTTTACCATGAAAAAATATTGTGGCTAGAGTTCACAATATAATCTTCAAGTTCATAATCAATGAACTCTACTTTTACAATACAAGCTGACTGTTCATGGACCTTCCATTTGTCCTCAACCCCTGGCAGACACATACAGAAGAGGGCGCTTGTGCAAGAACAGTATATGGGTCCTTTATGGTCCGACAGCTCACTATAATGTACAACTCCTTCTGCTTTGGAGGTGGTAGTGGCTCCCTTACCTCTTGGGACACAGGTTGCACCCATGGTATGTCCACCCGACATTATTATCTTTTCTAAGCAACAGTAAATATGATTGGTATTTTCTAATACTCCTTAAAAATATTCAGAGAAAAAAATCCCTCAGACTGATTCCCTAGTAAAGAAAATGTCCTAAAAATAGCTTGAGGCTACTTTCACACGTCTTCTGGGCTTCGTCGCAATCTGTCGTTATGGGCAAAAAACGGATCCTGCAAATGTGCTTGCAGGATGCGTTTTTTGCCCATAGACTTGTATTAGCGACGGATCGCGATGGATGGGCACACGTCGCATCCGTTGTGCGATGGATCCGTCGTGTTTTGGCGGACGTGACGCACAAAAAACCGTTCAATGTAACTTTTTTTGTGCAATGTGTCCGCCATTTCTGACCGCGCATGCGCTGCTGAAACTCCGCCCCCTCTTCCCCGCTCATCACAATGGGCAGCAGATGCGTTGTAAAACTGCATCCGCTGCCCACGTTGTGCTAAATTTAGCACAACGTCCGTCGGTACGTCGGGCCGATGGTTTGCGAGGGCCCCGTACCGACGGAAGAGTGAAAATAAAATAAAGTGTGTAATGGGACACAAAAAAACTAAAAAAAATTTTTATGTAATTCTCCAAAGATTATTGCTATGTATCATGATCATAAAATGATAAATTCTGAAAATTATTAAACTTTATTAATCAGTAAATAACTAACCATTTTACATATTCATTTATATCTATATGTACAGTGTACTTTGCACCATTCCCTCCATTTCATGGTACAAAGCAAATCATATTGAAATATGCTCCATCGATGTTTTCTATTTACATTAATTAGTCTTTAATTGAAGTGTCAAACATTACAGAAAAAAATCACGGAATAGAAATGCTAGAAGTCATAGCTGTATTTTAGGGGCAGCTAGATTAAGAGACAAAATAAACTTTACGTTGGGTATCATAGACAGTTATAAATAACTAACAAACATCAAGTTGCATGGTAAGCTGCCATACACATTCAATTTTTCTTTTATTTTGACAAATCATTTCAATTTTGACCTGAGGTTTGGTATCAAGGATTTAAATTAGATATGCATCAAGTTTGCATCAACTTAAAGTTGTTAACATGTCAGCAAAACATAAGACACAAAATGTGACAATGCACTGTATGCCTTGTATTTCTCTGGTCTATGAGCAACAGGTCACATTGGATCAGGTTCCGAAACACACTTTGCCATGTTCTTAGAGCTGCTCCTGGATTTCACAACAGTGAGCTGGATTATCTTGCTTTCATACTTTCTTTATGACAGTGACTACAAAATGGCCAGTACAATCTTGATGTGCTTATATGCACTGGAAGGATTTCAGGTGGATTTGTTTGAATTGTCACATATTTGATTGTTAATACGTAAAATACAAGTTGCACAACTGACCATGTATATTGTTTCACAGGATATGAGCAAGACATAATGTAATCTATATCCAAGAACTACAGCTTATGAAGGAATTTATGAGGAAAGATTCATTTGATTGAGTAGAAGCAAAAGCCAAGGACATTCTGTAATGCTGTAGATAAGCCCCCGATGTAACCTGAAAGATAAGAAAAAGAGGTTAGATTATACTCACCCAGGGGCGGTTCCCGGTTCGGCTTGGGTCCGATGGGCATCGCGGTCCGGGTCTGGCGCCTCCCATCTTCATACAATGTCGTCATCCTCCTTGCTTCTGTTGTGGCTCCTGCACAGATGTACTGATTTGCCCTGTTGAGGGCAGCGTAAAGTACTGCAGTGCGCAGTCTTCGGCCTCTCTGACCTTTCCCGGTGCCTGCTCACTGCAGTACTTTGCTCTGCCCTCAACAGGGCAGAAAATTACACCTGTGCAGGAGCCGCGACAGCAGCAAGGAAGAGGATGATATAGTATGACGATGGGAGACATCCAGATGCCAGACCCGGACCGCAATGCCTATCGGACCGGACCAGACCGCTCCTGGGTGAGTATAATTTAACTTGATTTTCTTATCTTTTAGGTTAAATTGGGGGCTTATCTACAGCATTACAGAATGCTGTAGATAAGCCCCTGATCGTTGTGGCCGCAGTTTATAGGGCCAAAATTAGGTGACAGATTTCCTTTAATATGCCAATCACACTATCGTGGATTACTAGCATTCTAGACTCCTCTCACATCCTGACGCCACATTTCCATACAAACTAGGATGCTTATGAGGATCTGTAAACCACTCCTTGAATGCACAGACTCTGGACTCTGCCTAAAGTGATGTTGTTTCATCGTTACTACTGTGATGCCTGCACAGCCCAGCCTTTTGTTGCTCCCACATACGCTTACAGTGAGTGATGATGCATCTCCATGACAACCAAAACACTTGCTGGATTGCGCGGCTTGTTTCTCTCACACACGCACACATGTGAATGCTCACTGGTAGGGAGGAGCAGACACCTGAAAGTTTGGGTTCATCCAAACTTGACTTTAAAGCACCAAAACCCCCATATAAATCAATGGCAAACCAAACTTTTGTGCTGTAGAATGGCACTTAGCCTTAGTTCTTCCCGATTGCCCTGGCACATTGTCATCCTGGTTAAAGGGATTGTGGAGTTAATGTCAGCAGTTTGCGCTGAACTCAAAACCATGAGTTAGTAATGGAGGGGCTTCTGTCACCCCCCCCCATTACTATCCCCGTATTCAAAATAAATAAACAAACACACAAAAGTCCTTTATTTGGAAAAAATCACACTCTAACAATTTCCCTCTTTCACCCCTTTAAAAAAAAAAAGATCTGCCCTCATGAGAACTGGTGCCTGTAAACTGAGGTAACCTTACTAACGTCACCCAGTTCACAGCGGTTGGGTCTCACGGAGTAAAGCTTGAGACTGGCAGTGGCTGCTGCTCCAGTCTATGGAGTTTTTTTCTCTGAATAGCGCTCCATACACTGGATTAGGGCAGACCAGTGTAAATTTACATTTTTAATAAATAGGTGAAAGAAAGAAATTGTTGTGGAATTTTTCAAATAAAAATTTTTTTCTGCATGTTTTTCAAATAAAGATTTTTTCTGTGTGTTTTTTTATTTTTTCACTTACTAGGTTAGTAATGAAGGTGTCTGATAGATACCTCTCCATTACTAACCCATAGGCTTGATGTCATAGGACATGATACAGCTGACATCAACACCACAATCCCATTACCCCAATTGACAAAGAACCAGGGCAATCAGGAAAAGCCGAAGCTAAGCACCAAAATTAGATCATATAATGCATGTGAAGTTTCTGGGGTGGCTGAGGGCTGGTGAAGGGATAGCAGACAGATGTGAACTAGTCTAACTATCCTGGAAAGGGGCCAAAATCCATGGCCTTTCTAAGCCTATTAATATCAGCCCTCCCAACTGTCTGCTTTGCCTTAGCTGGTTATTAAAAATAGGGAGGACTCTGCAACATTTTAGAATCCTCCCATTTTTAATAGCCAACAAAGGCAAAGCTGCAGGCTTCTATGAGGCCATGTGCACACGTTCAGGATTTTTTGCGTTTTTTCCGCGTTTTTTCGCTATTAGTGTTGAGTGATACCGTCCGATACTTGAAAGTATCGGTATCGGAAAGTATCGGCCGATACCGGCAAAGTATCGGATCTAATCCGATACCCGATACCAATACAAGTCAATGGGACTCATGTATCGGACGGTATTCCTGATGGTTCCCAGGGTCTGAAGGAGAGGAAACTCTCCTTCAGGCCCTGGGAACCATATTAATGTGTAAAATAAAGAATTAAAATAAAAAATATTGCTATACTCACCTCTCCGACGCAGCCTGGACCTCACCGAGGGAACCGGCAGCGTTCTTTGCTTAAAATGCGCGCTTTTCCTTCCTTCCGTGACGTCACGGCTTCTGATTGGTCACGTGCCGCCCATGTGGCCGCGACGCGACCAATCACAGCAAGCCGTGACGTAATTTTCAGGTCCTTCTAGGCATTCAGTATTTTAAAATTACGTTCCGGCTTTGTGATTGGTCGCGTCGCGGTCACATGGGCGACGCGACCAATCACAAGCCGTGACGTCACGGGAGGCAGGAGACGCGCGCATTTTTAAAATTACGTCACGGCTTATGATTGGTTGCGTGCCGCCCATGTGACCGCGACGCGATCAATCACAGCAAGCCGTGACGTAATTTCAGGTCCTGATGCCTATTTCTGCATTCAGGACCTGAAATTACGTCACGGCTTGCTGTGATTGGTCGCGTCGCGGTCACATGGGCGGCACGCAACCAATCACAAGCCGCGACGTAATTTTAAAAATGTGCACGTTTCCTGCCTCCCGGAACGTCACGGCTTGTGATTGGTCGCGTCGCCCATGTGACCGCGACGCGACCAATCACAAAGCCGGAACGTAATTTTAAAATACTGAATGCCTAGAAGGACCTGAAAATTACGTCACGGCTTGCTGTGATTGGTCGCGTCGTGGCCACATGGGCGGCACGCGACCAATCAGAAGCCGTGACGTCACGGAAGGAAGGAAAAGCGCGCATTTTAAGCAAAGAACGCTGCCGGTTCCCTCGGTGAGGTCCAGGCTGCGTCGGAGAGGTGAGTATAGCAATATTTTTTATTTTAATTCTTTATTTTACACATTAATGTTGTATTTTACACATTCATGTTGTTTCGATACCGATACCCGATACCACAAAAGTATCGGATCTCGGTATCGGAATTCCGATACAGCAAATATCGGCCGATACCTGATACTTGCGGTATCGGAATGCTCAACACTATTCGCTATAAAAACGTGATAAAAATGCGAAAAAAATGCTTACATATGCCTCCTATTATTTAGAGGGTATTCCGCATTTTTTGTGCAAATGTTGCGATTTTTTCCGCGAAAAAATCGCATCGCGGAGAAAAAAGCATCATGTTCATTAAAAAATGTGGATTGCGGGGATTCCGCACACCTAGGAGTCCATTGATCTGCTTACTTCCCGCACGGGGCTGTGCACACCATGCGGGAAGTAAGCAGATTATGTGCGGTTGGTACCCAGGGTGGAGGAGAGGAGACTCTCCTCCACGGACTGGGCACCATATAATTGGTAAAAAAAAAGAATTAAAATAAAAAATAGTCCTATACTCACCCTCTGATGGCCACCGAAGTGTTCCCGCCTCTCCGGTGCATGCTCTCTCTTCGGTTGCTATAGATGGTGTGGTTCAGGACCTGTGATGACGTCACTGTCTTGTGATTGGTCGCGTGACCGCTCATGTGACTCACGCGACCAATCACAAGCCGCGACGTCATCACAGGTCCTGAACCACACCGGCATCTATAGGAACGGACGCCGCTGAGGAGATTGTCTGGGTGAGTATAACCATTTTTTATTTTTTTTATTATTTTTAAACATTCTATCTTTTACTATAGATGCTGCATAAGCAGCATCAAACAGTATGTT
Organism: Ranitomeya variabilis; assembly: GCF_051348905.1. Classification (NCBI taxonomy): domain Eukaryota; kingdom Metazoa; phylum Chordata; class Amphibia; order Anura; family Dendrobatidae; genus Ranitomeya; species Ranitomeya variabilis. The sequence goes on from NC_135236.1 coordinate 202,231,281, forward strand.
TGACAAGTGTGACCAACTTGTCAGTCAGTTTTCCAAGCGATGCTACAGATCGCTTGGAAAACTTTAGCATTCTGCAAGCTAATTACGCTTGCAGAATGCTAAAAAAACGCGAAAAAAACGGGAAAAAAAAACGCAAAAAAAAATGCGGATTTCTTGCAGAAAATTTCCGGTTTTCTTCAGGAAATTTCTGCAAGAAATTCGGACGTGTGCACATACCCTAAATAGACTGGGAAGGTCCACGGATGTTGACCCCTTTCCAGCATAGTAAGAACAGCTCACAGCTGTTTGCTATAACTTGGCTGATTATAAAAAATAGGGAGGACCACACATCATTTTAGTTATTTATTTATTTGACACTGTGGTGCACGGGCCTTCCACTACCATGACATTACAAGCCTGATGGGGCCAAAAGTGCCCACAATTGTAAAGCTTGTTGTTTGGCTGCACTGCAGCCTTCAACAGGTTTTATTAGGCTGCTGAACCCAAACAGTAAAACGACATACAATATGAAGTTTATGTTCAGGGTTTGGTACCTAATACTAGGTGTTTTGTATCAATCCCAAACTTTATAATTTGAGTTTGTTTTGCTCATTGCTACTCATTGGCTAATCTGTTGTCCTCATGTTACACTCCCCTATGATGATGTTTGAGCCCAGTATGCTCATACTGTGCATCCATTGGTCCATATTTCCCATCTTAGTACTGACCCTCTTATTTAACCGGGTAATTCTTGTCTAGACATAGACGGACCCATGGATGTTCAGGTCTGGAGGGTATAGATGATCAGTTTAAAAAGGTTTGGGTTCGGGTACCAGAACAGTTCCTGGACCCAAACCTGGACCCATTCACTTGAATATTGAGCCTGAACATCCAGTGTTTGCCACGCTGTCATGTGGATGGCAGCTGATGGGAGTATTCACCAGCCAGCATCTACTTTCTAAATAAATTAATAAAAAAAGTGGCATGGGTTCCCCTGTATTTTTGATAACAAGACAGGCAAAACTCACAGCTGAGTGCTGCAACCCTCAGGCTGGTTATCAACAATAGAGGGGTCCCACACTGTTTTTTAATTATTTAAATACATAATTTTAAAAAATGGCGTAACATTCCCCATTGTTGACAACTAGCTTTGCTAAAGCAGAAAGCTTGGAGCTGGTATTCTCAGGCTGGTAAGGGGCCATGTATATTGGCCCACCCGGCCTAAAAATGACAGCCTTCATCTGCCAAGAAGAAACACATCTATTAGATGCACCAATTCTGGTGTCCGCCACTGGTTAGAACCATCGGCGGACACCGCGTTAGAGGCGCATCACTACAGACACTTATGGGCACGCATATCCACTGAGTTCGCCCTCCTTTATCCAAGTGACGTATTCTACTATAACCCGCTAACCTGCTTTTTGTCCTCCCTACTACAAATTTGAAGCCCTGGACCTTGATGCCTGATTAGACATATAGCCACACCGGCTCTGCCCACATCTAGTGACTCATAATTATTATTATTGACACAATATAAATTTGGAGCTTTTGGCCTTCACGTCATATTAGACGCATAACAACGACTGGGAGATTACTCTCCCGTTAGGTCACTTAGGGCTGTACCCCATATATTTGGACCCAATTAATATACAGGGACACCTGCTATACTTACCACTTGAGCAGTCGGTTTACTGAAGAAGGTCTCGTGTTGACCAAAACGTTTTATTTTGGACTGCAATAAAAAAACTTTTTTCAAAGCTACAACCATGAATAAGTTGAGTGCCTAATTATTTACTATATGTTTACTGGTTTGGGGAACCTATCTAGTGCACCAACACAGCTGTGCCACGATATATTTCACTATATTTATTTTAAAAGAAAAAAATGCTAAGAAACATTCCTTCATAATTGCATGTATATACCGAAAATAAATAAATAAAAAATTATACCTCCCCTTTATCTGATAATGCATGTAAAAGGCTGAGGAATTAAAGTGAAGGTACCGCGTTTGTAGATCATTAATAAATCAATGTAATGTAGCATAACCTGCTGTTATAACCAAGTTTTGAATGCATTTGAAACATATTTTGTGTGTTATAGGAGTTTAAAGAAGGCACTGGGGGCTGACATCTTGTTTTTACAGCAGCAGCGCGACACTATAAGTGTCATAATATGGCATCCCATGGTCATAGGAGATAACAGACCGCCGCTGACCCTATCTCTATCATTGCAGCTGCATTAGCAGTGAACTGGGCACACCTCTGTGGGCTGAACAAATCACAGAAGTGGGAGTGTTCTGCTGCCATTTTCATGGAGCCCTTGGATCTGCTAACTAAACATAAGAAGTACTGCTTCCAACAGGACAGATCCTAGATTGAGGGCTGACAGTAGTAAAATGCAGGAGGAAAGCCTGGCAGAATAGAAGAGACATCGAGGAGGAACAGTGTACCATTATGGGAACAGGAGCTGTCAGCTGCTCTGCAGGAGTTGTGATTCATCCCTTCCTAACAAGATAAGGAGTTGCAGTGAATGGCCAGGAGTTGTGGATGGAGGTGAGAGAATCATGTCATCTGGGTGAGAGAGACTGATGGGAGAAAGAAAAACAGTAACTGCTGGTGATAGCAGATCACAGGGCAGTCACCCACAAAATGGCACTGCCCTGTGATGCTACTCTTTATTCTGCCCCAGGGATACTAGACCACCCAAAAGGGCAGGGAAATGGTGATGTCAGCAGTTACTGCCCCAATTTTGCTGCTAACGGTAAAGCAGATAAGTCTTCCTATAGCTGCTTGAGGTCTAAAATGGAAAATGCTATCCGTAGAGGTAAATATATACATTTGTAAGAAAATATGTAATATTTTTCATATAGAAATGTTTGCAAACAGTGCATACATTGCATTAATACATTTTAATTACTATTTTAAGCTTAATTTCACAAAAAAGCAAACTACAAGAAAACTGATGGCACCTTCCCTTTAATGGCACTATATAAGTGAGTAAAATAAATAAATAAATTAAATATATAGGCTAATATGTGAACATATGTTTTATATATAGGGGACTGTGGGGGTGAATATAGTAAAATTAAATATATAGGCTAATGTGTGAACATATGTTTTATATATAGGGGACTGTGGGGGCCACATAAGCTACATAGCTGTGCTGAGCTGTAGGATCATTGTACTATATAGGGAGCTGTGGGAACATCATATTGTATTTTAGGAGCCTCATAATAGACTTAGAAAGATGTGAAGGCATTCAACTTTATATAAGGGCTGTGGAAACCTCATAATGTTTATCAGGGACTGTGAGGGCTTCAATGTATATATGGAGCTGTATATAGAGAGTTGGGGGCATCTTATTGCATATAAGGAACAGTAGAGGACATTATACTTTATAAAGGAATCTCTCAGGGCATTATACTACATATAAGAAGGTGTGGGGACCATAATACTATATATAGATGGGGCTGTGGAGATCGTCAGACTGTATATAGTTTGTTATTGGGGTCATCATCTATAGAGAACTGTGGGGGGCAATTAAACTTTGTACTGTATATAGGGAGGCTCTCACTTTTTATAGGGAGCTGTGGGAGGCATTATACTATAAATAGGGATGTTGTGGGGACCATCATAATGTATATAGGGAGCTGTGGGGACACTCAGAGGACATTTGTTTGAATGAGGGCATTCATTATTAGTTTTCATTAGAACAATCAGGGGACATTATTACTTTTTAAGTAGACACTTGAGTTAGTATTAGAGATCGGTAAATAATTTTGAGTGGAATTGAATTCTTTTTGAATTTTAGAAATATCTGTATTCACCGAAATACTATTTTTGTAATTTGCTTCCACTTGGAAATCAGTGAAATGGTGAACATCAAAATATGAAATAAAAATCCTTGTACTCTCCTCTCTGGCCCATCCGCTCCTCATCGCCACCCATTAGGTCATTTTCACGTCTTCAGATCACCATCAGCGGAGCTTGAATGCTAGCCCTTTGCTTGCTTGGCCAAGGGTACCAGGTTTGCTGGGCCCAGGAAGGTTATATGCATGGTTCTAAATATGTGCCAAAAGGCTGCAGAAAACCTGCAAAATCATATACTCACAAAATACTTATTGTGGTCTTATTTTGCCACCGATATATGTGGATGATGTATCTGAGGGATGTGATCACGAATCGCTATATAAACAATGGCGGGTATCGTTACTCACTAACTGTGCTCCTAGTCCTTATCAGCTACGCGTGGTGATCCGGAAGGATGATGCAGTGATAAATTCAACAGGTTTTATTTACAGTACCTTGGTGAGATGAGGCGAGAGTGAGGACTGTAGGTTAGAGCTGTTACAGAATCACCAGATAGAGATAATAGAAGCTCCAGGTTAGAGGTAATAAGAGAATCCTTTCTTCAGCTCTGCAGCACATGTGAGATCTAAGATGGCACGGAGTACAAAACAGGAAAAGAAGGAAAAAGATAGGAGGAGCTAAAGACAGAAAGGTATTGTGGGAAAGTACCATAACATATATTACAATGTAGTACGGCAATGGCCAGTAGATGGCAGCAAAGTATAACAAATGCAATAAATGATAGAACTGAGTATATTACCATTACATAAATGTCCATGTATGGCTGAAAGTCTATCTGAATAAACTGAACAGCACACTCCCCGTCTGAAATCCTTGGATTTCACTATACCATAAGTCTCGAATTGGGAGTGTTCACCAGAAGTGCATGGAGGGATACCTCAACCTGTAAGATAAAAACAACGCATGCAATGCAACAATAACTTATTGTATAACAAGATAGACGAATGTCTATAACGAGTTCCTGAAGTAGTCCAACGGATAACCTATCTTCGGATTGGAGAAGCCGCGCTAGGCCAAACTGTCTCCAAGCCATTTGTAATCCAAAGGTTGAAGTTCCTTGAAAAAGTTCCTACTGATTGGATGGATAATCAATCCTCAACCGGTATGAGTAAGATAATCTCTGATATAGGCCTAATGAAAGATTTGGGGTCACCTTGCTTAGTAACTGTCACTTCTACCTTGCGTACCTTGCCATCGTCACTTGGAAAGGTTTTAGATATAAGTCCCATATGCCACGTGTTTCTTTCCTCCTTCTGGTCTTCCATGAGGATAATATCTCCTACTTGTAAATTTGGCTTTACTTGTTGCCATTTTCTTCATTTTTGGAGAAGTGTCAGGTACTCCCTCTTCCATCTATTCCAGAAACAATTAGCCAGATGTTGCACATATTTCCACCGTCTCTGATATTTGTTACCGGACACAGAGTCTTCAGGCGGGTTAGGAACAGTTCCAAGTTTCTGGGTGAGGAGAGTTGCCGGAGTGAGAATTGTAGGAGATTCTGGATCCGTAGATATGGGTAAAAGAGGTCTTGAGTTTACTATAGCAGAGACTTCTGCTAAGAAAGTGGTCAAGGTCTCGTGAGTGAGTCTTGAAAGATTTGAGTCATTCAGCATAGATTCCAGTATCCGATGAGTAATGCCTATCATTCTTTCCCATGATCCGCTTATATGGGTAGCATGAGGAGGATTGAAGACCCAGGAACAGCCATTGGTTGTCAAGAAGTTCTGGACTGGTGTTGAATTCAGCTGCAGTTCTCGACAGGCACCTACAAAGTTTGTTCCACAATCAGATCTTAGCTGTTTTACTGGTCCTCTGATGGAGAAGAATCGTCTTAGGGCATTTATGAAACTGGAGGAATCCATGGACTCTATCACTTCTATGTGTATTGCTCGTATACTCATGCACGTGAACAACACTGCCCAACATTTACTCTCCGCATGCCCGCCTCTGGTCTGACGTGCAGCGACTGCCCATGGGCCAAAAACATCCAAGCCAACATAGGTAAATGGAGGTTCTGTGCTTGTCCTATCAGCAGGCAAATCAGACATCTGTTGTTGTTGCAGTTTTCCTCTTGTCTTACGACACTGAACACAATGATGAATTAAATGGGAAACCGGTCTCTTTGCTCCCACAATCCAGAGGCCTGCAGCTCTTAAGGCACCTTCAGTGAAGTGTCTACCTTGATGTTTGATTTTTTCATGGTAATGTCGTATAAGTAGAGTGGTGATATGGTGATGACCAGGAATAATTAGAGGATTCTTTTCTGCCTCATCCAATTTAGCTTTGTTTAAACAACCACCAACTCTCAATAAACACCTTTCGTCTATTACTGGGTTTAAGTTGACAATGGGGCTGTTTTTAGGAACGTCTTGTTTTTTACGTATACATTCCAGTTCCTTGTGAAAAACATTCTGCTGCACATTGCGTATCACAATGAGTTCACTCAGACCAATGTCTTCTGCAGAGAGAGGCTTATGGCAGATATGCCAACCGTGACAATCAGTGTTACCGTCCTTATTGCGATAGCATTGTACAATGTGTACTAACCTTGCAATGGCACGAACCAGCCTCGTCCATCTTGAGAAGCGATCAAAGCGCCGACAGTCCAAGCCAACCTTCTCCTTGAATTTGGTGAGGAAGGTGCTGACATCAGGACGTATCTCTGGGTCAACATCTGGATCCTCAAGGCTGAAGCTGTCTTCAATGGCAGTCTCTTTGCACTGTTCGTGAAGGAACTCTGGTCCTGTCAACCAAGAAGAGCTTGCGAAGGCACCAATAGACACTGGTCTAGTAGCAAGGTCTGCAGGGTTAAGATGGGATGGGACGTGCTGCCATTGCTGGTGTTTGGAGGATTTCCTGATTCTTTCCACTCGGTTACTGACATAGACGTAGAAGCGTTTCATCTGGTTGTATATGTAGCCCAGAACTACCTTACTGTCTGTGTAGAATTTTGTGTCATCCACATGAATAGCTAGTTCACGCTGTATGAAGTCTGCAATCTCTATGGCTAGACAGCCCCACAGAGCTCGAGTCTGGGTATGGTGTGCTTGGGTTTAGGAGCCAGTTTAGCCTTTCCAAACAGAAATCCAACATGGGCTTCATTATTAGAGTCTACAACCTTCAAGTAAGCGAGGCATCAGCGAATACATGAATTTCCTTCCTTTGACTTGTAGTTAGGGATGCCGGAGTGTAACAACGTGGTATGTGGATCTTGTCCAAGGCGCAAAGAGATTCTCTCCACGACTTCCACATTAGTTGTTTGTCTGCAGGGAGTGGTATATCCCAGTCCTTAATGTACTCTGAGAGTTGTCTCAGCAGGAGCTTGCCTTGTATAGTCAGGGGTGCGACAAACCCAAGTGGATCATATAGACTCTTCACCACTGACAGAACCCCACGCTTAGTAAATGCTTTTTCTGCACCACTAACCTGAAAGCTGAAGGAGTCCTTTAGCAAGTTCCACCTCAGGCCTAGACTTCTCTGTACTGGTGGATTGTCTGAGCCTAGGTTCAAGTCACTAAATTCTGCGGCATGATCATTAGGGTGAAAGGCCTTCATGACAACAGAACTATTGGAGGCAATTTTATGCAATCTTAAATGAGCTTTAGAAAGCATACCTTGTGTCCGTTTGAGCAGATCTATGGCTTCCTCCGCTGTAGGCAGGGATTTAAGACCATCGTCCACGTAGAAGTCCTTTTCAACGAACTGTTGGGCATCCTTCCCGAACTTTGCAGCACCATCGGAGGCGGTCCTACATAGGCCGTACATAGCGACTGCAGGAGAAGGACTGTTTCCAAAAACGTGCACCTTCATGCGGTATTCGATCATTTCTTTGTTGGTGTCATTGTCTCGGTGCCATAGAAAACGAAGATAATTTTTGTGATCTTGTTGCACGATGAAACAATGGAACATTTGTTCGATGTCGGCGGTAATGGTGACCGGTTCCTTTCTGAATCTCATGAGCACTCCCAGCAGGTTATTAGTCAGGTTCGGACCAGTGAGGAGAACGTAATTCAGAGATATGCCGTCATGTTTGGCGCTTGAATCGAACACCACTCTGATTTGTTTCGGCTTTCTTGGATGATACACTCCAAAGGAAGGTAGATACCAGCATTTTTCATCAGCTTGCAATGGTGGAGCTGGCTCTGTGTGATCATTGTGAAATGTCTTGTCAATAAAAGCTATGAAATTTTCCTTCATTTCAGGCTTGTTCCTTAATGTTCTCTGCAGAGAGATGAATCTAGATAAGGCCTGTTCTCTGTTGTTAGGAAGCCTGGTCCTTGAAGCCTTGAAGGGTAAGGGAGCAACCCAGCGGTCAGATTCATTTTTGAAGAATCCACTGTCCATGATTTTAAGAAACTCCTTGTCTTCTATGGATAAGGCGACTTTGTTATCATCTTTTGTTTTGTGAAACACAGTTCTCCCTAAGTCATCACCGTAGGGAGTGGGAATGATGTCAGGCTCATGGATGCAATCAGAGAGCCTCTCTTTCACTTCGTAGTGATGAAGGCATGGCTTAAAGTGAGTTGCGCGACCATTTTGGAGCACATACGTTTTACAGGCATTGACTTTGGATGCCTTGTGACTCCTATCCAGACATACATCGCCCATGATTACCCAGCCTAGGTCGAGTCTTTGGGCGTATGGAGCATCATCTGGGCCATTGCATTGTTGGCGTACCTTGTGGACCTTCAGAATGTCCCTCCCGAGTAGGATTAGAATATCAGCATTCATGTCCAGAGGAGGAATTTCATTAGTCAGGTGCCTCAAGTGGCGATGATGAAGTGCGGCTTCCGGAGTGGGAATCTCCTCCCTGTTATCAGGTATCTGGTCACATTCAATTAGGGTTGGCAAGGGTATATGCATGTTTCCCTTGATTGAAGAGACTATGTACCCAGAGGCTCTCCTGCCAGAAGTCTCAATACGACCAGAGCAGGTGTTGAGGGTGTATGGAGTCGTTTGTCCCTTTATGTTGAAGATCTCAAAGAATTTGGGCCTTGCTAGAGATCGGTTACTTTGCTCATCTATTATGGCATACATTTTGGAGGCCTTGTCGGGTTGTCCTTCTGGATAGACCTTAATCAGACATACCTTGGCACAGCATTTAGGATCAGTCCCTTCTCCACATACCTCAGTACATGAGGAGAAAAAAAGCAGTTGCAGTTGGGTCAGGGACCTGTGGCTGCCCGCCATGCTTTTGAGCAGGGTTAGATGCTGCAGAAGGTTGTGAGTTGTGTGGAGCTGGCGTGGGATGCATGGCTGTGACGTGTTTATCACTGCTGCATTCAGTGCACTTAATGGCGGCCTTACAGTCCTTAGCGAGGTGGTCTGAGGAGGTGCAACACTTATAACAAATCCCAAGCTCCTTGAGGGTATCTTTATGCTCCTGCAAAGTCCTTGCTCTGAATCCACGGCATTCTTTAAGTGGGTGAGGCCTTTTGTGGATAGGGCACATACGGTTACTGTCCATGACTTTAGGAGCAACATTATTTGTCTTAGTGAAGGCAGGTGTAGTAAGTGGAACATCAGTCTTTCTCACAGATACTGTGTTCCTTGAATCTCTACGTTTGGCAATGTTATCATACCTTGTAGATGATGATGATGCTGGTGGAGTAGGCTCAGTGAAGTCAAAGCTGGGATCATTCTTCTTCCAAGCTTGGTCACTGATGAACCTGGAAAAATATGAAAAGGGGGGAAAGGACACATCATGCTGCCTTTTATACCGTGAGCCGTGGTCTGCCCATTTATCCTGCATGCTGTGTGGCAACTTGGACACTATAGGATTAACGCCATGAGCAGTATCTAGGTAGCTCAGTCCTGAAAGACGTGGGTCTAATTTTGCCAATTCTATTTCCTTTAGCAGGTCGCTCAGATCTTGAAGTTTTCTATTGTCCTTGTTAGTTATCTTTGGGAAGGTTTGCAGTCTTTTAAATAAGGCTTCTGAGCTGCCATAGGTTTGTTCCAGTCTCTCCCAGGCAGCAATAAGACCTGCATCTGAATAGTCCACATGAACTGCCCTTATTGTCTTTATGCACTCTGCTGATTCAGGGACTAACCAGTTAACAAGCAAATCCAGTTGTTCCTTGTCGGTGAGATTAAGGTCTTGGATCACTGCTTGAAAGGTGGATTTCCAGGCTCTATAATTCTCAGCACGATCATCAAACTTTGAGAGACTAATGTTTATTAACTCCCGGCGAATCATGTATCTGGCGAAGTCAGACATGTCCGATCTCCCGGTCATTGTTGCAGGATGAACTTGTGGTATCCGTAGGGAATGTAAGTTCTCTGGCTTATATGACTGCGACAAATCAGGATGAAATGATGCGGCATAAGGGTTAAACTGCGGTTTAGTATCTATAGATTCTGCTGGCTGTTGCCTAAATTGTGAGTTAGTGCTGGAAGTTACCTTGTCGGCAGTAGGTGGCGACATTTCTTGACTTGCGGGCGCATCCGTGTTAGAAACTGGAGGTGGTGCTGGTGCAGATGTTAAGTATCTTAGCACGTAGTCTGAAGTGCGATCAGCTGAGTCCTCCATTTCTTCTGGAATAAGACAGTCTGAAGTGTCTTTTTTTGTCCCAATGCTTGTTCAATGACCTTCAGTTTAGCAAGGGCTGTTGCTTCTTCCCTTTCTGCTTGGAGTATTTTCAATTTCCTTTGAGCTTCCATCTCATTTCTTTGAGCTTCCACTTCCACTTCAGCCTCCCTTTTAGCAAAGGAGTTTTTTACTCTAGCTTCCTCTGCAGCCGCACGGATCTCCAGTAGCTTGTCGGACAATGTTGACTTCCTGGAGTGAGATGACCTGGAAGACCGAGCTGTGATTTTGGTCGATGTTGTGCGATGTGACCTAACCTCTTGGAGGGGAGCGATGCAGAGTTCTGCTTTATCCTGGGCATCTCGTACTAATGAGGTATTTTCTTGGAGAAGAGTTTCCCTTTCAGTTAGTTCTGCTGGGGCATCTTTCATGTCACAGTTACTCAGGAATGTAATGTACTTTGCAGTGAGTCTCTGGTAGCGATCATAGGCGGCAGATAAACTCTTCAATGTGGCGGTTAAATCTGCGGCGTTATTGTGAGAGCGCGGAAGAGCTGCTAAATAGTGGTCGACTCTGCCCCATAAATGTTCTAGGTTATCATGGAACTCATCTCTAGTAGTCTCAAAGTTCTCTCTGGCCTTTTGTGTCGGCTTGGTTACACGTCTGGGTCATACATCTTGTTCTGCAGTAAGTGTGGACTCTGCTCCTGCAGCATCTATGGTGTCGGGAACCTGATGTGCTTCACTTGCAGATGGGTCCACGGTGCCCTTTGTGGACATGTTTTAGCTAAGATGGCGGACGGTTAAGACTTGCTAGCAGACAATGCATATGCACACAGACACTGTAGACTTAGGTCTCTTGTTACTATTCTGCCACCGATATATGTGGATGATGTATCTGAGGGATGTGATCACGAATCGCTATATAAACAATGGCGGGTATCGTTACTCACTAACTGTGCTCCTAGTCCTTATCAGCTACGCGTGGTGATCCGGAAGGATGATGCAGTGATAAATTCAACAGGTTTTATTTACAGTACCTTGGTGAGATGAGGCGAGAGTGAGGACTGTAGGTTAGAGCTGTTACAGAATCACCAGATAGAGATAATAGAAGCTCCAGGTTAGAGGTAACAAGAGAATCCTTTCTCCAGCTCTGCAGCACATGTGAGATCTAAGATGGCACGGAGTACAAAACAGGTAAAGAAGGAAAAAGATAGGAGGAGCTAAAGACAGAAAGGTATTGTGGGAAAGTACCATAACATATATTACAATGTAGTACGGCAATGGCCAGTAGATGGCAGCAAAGTATAACAAATACAATAAATGATAGAACTGAGTATATTACCATTACATAAATGTCCATGTATGGCTGAAAGTCTATCTGAATAAACTGAACAGCACAGGTCTCCATTTGCTGCCTCAGGGAAAGCTGACAATTTGATAGGCAGTTCAAAGAGGGGAAATCTTGTTAGACATGCCATATACAGGTCACATAATGTCCAACAATAGTGGTACTCCCAATGTTCACATGCAATCTCTTTTTCTGAATAGATAATTGAAATGACAGGAATGTTTAAATTCCAAATACAAGCTGTAATAACAAACATGAATTGTTCTGCCAAAGAACAAAGAATGCCTGCTGTCATTTCATATATTTTTATCATATAAAGCTGAGCTTTAAATTTACCGTAGTATTTTGCTAACATTGACTATTGTGAATTTTCTGCAGCAAATTGAGCTTTATTGCATTCAGTTTTTGTTAATATAAAATGTCATTTTTGTAACTACTTATTTCTTAGTGTTGCATTTTTGTTTTCCCTTTTCTCATTTCCCTTCTTATTTTCTTTCCATTCATAACATTTATAATTCCCATTCTTTTTTAGTTCTGAAATATCTCTTCTTGTTGATTTTCATTAATGGATTTGAAAATTTGGGACATTTCATAAATCCAGAACTATGTGTCATATTTAATGCACCCAAGAATCAAAGTAGTGTTATTTTTCCTTCATCTAATTACAAATCAAATATAAAAAAAAAAAAATCACAGAGTTGGGGAATATTTTCAAATAAATAAAGTTTTGCAATAAAATTAATGAAAATATTATAGTGAATAAAACACTTGTACTGGAGGATTATCCACCAACATAAGACATATATTGTTATATACAAAAATATAATATTGAATTATTATTGTATCTCAAAACCAAGAGCCAAGCACATTATTAAGAGCTGTCTTATGCAACAATGATGCACACATTTATTTTTTATGCTTCTCATATTGTACATAATTTAACATTTGTAAAAAGACTGCAAAATGCTTAGATATGTTTTTAACCCTTCATGACATAAGATTTTATAGTTAGTCTTATTCTGAAAGGCTTTTCATGCAAATGAACGTTCTGGTGATTGTGCCGGCACAGAAGCTGTGTCCGACGTGATCAAGATAGGAGCTTGGATTAACTGACAGCTGAGCTTCTGTAGGATCAGTGCTATCACCATCCTTCGCTGTTTAACCCACTAAATGCCACAGTCAATATTGACTGCAGCAATTAAAAAGTTGTAAGAGGGAGGAAAATCCCTCTCTCACCTTATCGGTCTTCTGCGATGGTAGTTATTGCATCCTGAGGTCACAAATGATATGGCTACCTGCAGGTACAGACTGTTTTCAAGATTCAGCCCTGGCACTTGAAACACACTGGCCCAATTCTTGCAAGTTCTGTAATTTTTCCTTTTCCAGAAAGTGGAACTACAGATCAGCAGCACATTAAAAATTGTGTGCTATTGACCTGTATAGCAAAGAGTCGCTGACTCATGGTGCATTTGAAGAAACGAAAAATAAGGCAATGAATGTTAGTAGGAGTGCGCATTCCCAACTATTGCCAATCTAATCAGGTCAACAATCACATACTGAATGAGAATTATGAGACAGAATAGAATTCTATATGCAAATAGTTCTCGGCTCAAACTCTGCTGTGAGCGTGGGCCAAGTGTCATCTTACTGTGATCCGATTCTCTCGCATGGAAAAATTGGCTCACAGGCGCAAAGAAGATGAAGAACTTAATTTCTCCATCTTCTCCACTGTGTCATTCAGCATACAGCTCTGGCAAAAATTAAGAGACCACCACATCAAATCCCTGTCATGGGCAGCCCAATCTCCAGACCTTAACCCCGTTGAAAACCTCTGGAATGTAATCAAGAGGATGATGGATAGTCACAAGCCATCAAACAAAGAACTGCTTACATTATTGCACCAGAAGCAGTGTGAAAGACTGGTGGAAAGCATGCCAAGACGCATGAAAGCTGTGATTAAAAATCATGGTTATTCCACAAAATATTGATTTCTAACTCTTCCTGATTTAAAACATTAGTATTCTTGTTTCTAAATGAATATGAACTTGTTTTCTTTGCATTATTTGAGGTCTGAAAGTACTGTTTTTTTTTTAATTTTGACCATTTTTCTTTGTCAGAAAAAAAAAATACAAAATTTATAGCTTGGAAATTCGGAGACATGTTGTCAGAAGTTTATAGAATAAAAGAACATTTTACATTTTACTCAAAAATATACCTATAAAGAGAAAAATCAGACAAACTGAACATTTTGCAGTGGTCTCTTAATTTTTGCCAGAGCTGTATATCAGACTGCACTTGGATGACATCAAAATGTATTTTGATGTTTTGCATACATTTACAGACTTGGGTGCACTTCAGTCGATATACGCTGTGAAATGCAGCGTGTAGTGTGTATAAATGTAAACAACATATAGTGTATATAAATATATATTTTAATTATCTTCAATGTATGTGAAGTAAAAGTGAGAGTGCAAGTAATGTGTGCATAGCGGAGCTGTGTGCATTATGCAATATGTGTTACACTTATCATTCCCTATACACAGTACCACTTTCTGCATATGGTACACAGCTATGCCCTGCACACACTACATGCACTGACACCTCTCCTTCATATTAAATATAAGTAAACTGACTGAACAGCAATCTAGTCTGAACTGGTGCATAACCAAAAAAGTCTTACATAGCAAATAGATCAATGGCTGCACTCAACTGTACTAAAGCATACCTCTCCTTCATAAGCACAGCAAATAATTGGAATTGTATACATTGTATTCTCCTTAAACAATGCAAATACCACAACCACAGGAGAGAGACTGACATTTTTTCTCTATAAGGACGGACTTAGACACAGGCGGTAACAACCCTGACGTCCCTCGAAACGCGTTGGTGAACTGTTCCTCCTGTGCACCCGTCCACTTCATTCCTGCCGCGTCCTCAGCATTGCTTCTGGCAGTGGCAAGCGAGGATCTGACGGCTTCCAGCGTAGCGGACAACCTCCTACAGCTCAGTGGTCATCCTTTAGCATAGCGTTAATCTCCCTGGACTTGAGATACAGCACTTGCCCCTTACCACCAGCACAGAAACCAGTGAGTGCTACAAATTTACTTTAATCTCTTTAACACCATCAATATACATACTGGTATATCCCTCTTTTCATCTAAGATGCCGCTCTAACTTAATGCAGAGCATACCTATCTTTAGATACCACGCTACCTCCCTACTATCGGTAATACAACCAATTGTATAGGACTATCCATTTATCATACTTGGAGTTAACAATCCAGAAAGGGTAGATGCTTTCCCTGTGGAAAATAAACACCCTTCTTGAAGAATACTTTCCAAAGCAGGATTGCTTTTGAGTATTGGCAAGCATTTTTTGATAATCATCTTTATATGGTTGTTTTCTTAGCTATAGGTGGTGACAAATATGGGTTTTTGATTCTTTTTTATGGAATTTTACCATGTCAGTGCTGGGAATTTTTTCCACAGGTTTTTTGCTTTTTTCAAAGACCAATTCTGATAACCTCTTTCCCTCAAACATGCACAGATTTCTTCTCTCTCTTGAATATAGGATTCATGGTCACTGCAGTTTCCAATAACTCTCCCGAGACTCATTGCTGTCTTGGGGAAAACTACTCTTACGATTGTCTACAAGCGTGTTTCAATACTCCAGTATGCACACATCCATTTCCATGGGGGAAGCATCTGGCTAAATTTATTCTTGTACCATGAATTTAACAGAGTGGCGGCGGGGTAACACTGAAGTCTGTTTCCTGTGTCCCCTCCAACCAACCACAGGAAACAGAGAGTGGATCATTATCCTCTTCAACTCCTGACTGTTGTGCATCAATCACCTCATTCTCCTCCACTTCTTCCTTGGCTCCTGCATCTTCACTAACAGTTTGTCTGGTACCATGAGCCCCACTTGATTACTATAAGCCACCCTCCCATGGCACCTGCCTGTGCAATGACAGTCCAGAAATTTGAAACATTCTTATCTCTTCTGCATCCTCCTCTGCTTCCACCTCTTCCTCTGGGACCTCACCTCCTCACACAGACTATTTAAAGTGTGCTCCAGTATGTAGATGACAGGAATAGTGATGCCGATGATGGCATCATCAGTGCTAACCATCTTTGTAGCCATTTTAAAACTGTGTAGAAAATAGCAGAGCTCCTTCACCTGTGCCCAATCCGCAAGCGTCATTTACACCACGTCTATATTGCGTTGGCCAAGGCTATGCAAAAAGACATACTCCACCAAGGCTCGTTGCTGCTGCCACAGCTGCTGCAACATCTGCAGACTGGAATTACCCTGAGTCAGAACATCACTAAACAAAAGGTTAACTGGTAAGCCAAAAGACCTCTGTACTGATGCAAGTTGATGACCTGCGGGGTGCGATCTGCGGAAGTGAGCACATAGTGACAGTGCTTTCTGCAGCAGTGCATCCAGGTAAAAATAGCGGTGGAGAAATTGCTGTGCCACCAGGTTAAAGATGTGAGCCATGCAAGTCACATGTGTTAGGTAACCACGGTGTAGGGCTGCCACCAGGTTTGCACCATTATCGCACGCAAACTTCCCTGGCTCCAAGTTTAGTGGGGACAACCATTGCTCTAACTCAGTTTGGATACCTGTCCACAACTCTTGAACTGTGTGACTGAGATCTCCAAGGCATATTATTTTGTACACTGCCTGATTGTGGTGAGCTATGTCTGCACAGTAGGGAGCTTAGGGGGATTCTATCTGCACTCTTGGAATACGTGTCTGATTAAGGTAGAGGTTGAGGGCACAGGTGGAGGCCCTAGAGGAGGTGGAGGAGACAGAAGCAGTGGAGGGAGTGTTAGATATAGTGGTTTGTCCTGCAAGCCTTGGGGATTCCAAGACTTGTGGAGCAGCATCTTGACCGCCTGCCCCCACAGCCATCAGAGAAACCCAGTGTCCAGTCAGCAAGATGTAATTCTCCTGCCTATGTTTGCTCATCTACATGTCAGTGGTGAAATACACGTAGGCAAACATAGATTTTTTCAGGGAAAATGGTGATGTTTGTCTGCGACATGCTGGTGTAGTGCAGGCACATTTTGTTTAGAGAAGTACAGGTGACTGGGCAACTAGTACTTGGGAACTGCGACAGCCATCAACTTTCTGAAACTGTATCCACAAGGCAGAAAGGCAGCATTTCTGTGGCCAACAGATTGGAGATGGTGCAGTTCAAGCTCTTAGCTTTGACATGTGTAGGAGGAAACATTCTTTTACATGACCAGAAGTGTGAGACTGAGTGCTGGCTGCTGTGATGAAAGAGGGTGGAGTACGGAGAACAGGAAAAACTGCTGGATTGTGAGTGAGGTGCAGGCGGAGATGTTATGGTGGATTGATAAAGATGTGTTGTGCTAGGTGACAAAAAATAGCAGTTATGTCTACTTCTGTAACAGCTGGCCGGCTCTCACTCCGACTGTAAGGGGTAAACAAGTGCAATTTCTGCAGCTGGAGCCCTGTGAGAATAATTGACATGGTTATGGAGAAAGAAGAGACAGC
This sequence comes from Ranitomeya variabilis, assembly GCF_051348905.1. Taxonomy (NCBI): domain Eukaryota; kingdom Metazoa; phylum Chordata; class Amphibia; order Anura; family Dendrobatidae; genus Ranitomeya; species Ranitomeya variabilis. Next base: position 202,248,538 of record NC_135236.1, read on the forward strand.
AGATGTGGTTGTTGGGACTGCGGGTGGTTTTTGAGGCCTGCAAGTTGGCATTATAACACAGTGAGATTCCCACACTAAGATATGTTGATCGGGTATGTACCGGTTCATGCATGAAGTTGTCAAATTCTTGCAATTTATGCCTCTACTGAGTTTTTGTTGCAAATTTGGTAGATAATGTGAGTTGGGTAATCCTCTGCAGTCTCACAAAAAGCCCAGGCTAGGCAACCCTAGCTGCCCATGTGAACTGCACACTCATGACAGATGCTGGCCACAGCCAGAATTGGGCCTAGGATGCAGTGCTTGTCATTGTTGCATCACTTCATGTTTGAGTGGGAAGCCGCGACGTATTCTCCTCATCTTTCTCCTCTTCCAGCCCTTCTGCTGAGCTACTCAGCTGCATAACTCTAGGTTCACACCATGTGGGATCTACAACCTCATCATCATCCTCTTTGTTCTTACACTATTCAACCTGACAGAAGAGGCAATGGAGGAGTTATCTTATTTGTTTTGTATTGTTCTCATTTTTCTTTTTTCTAATTTTTTTTAAGGAATGGAATTAAAAGACAAGATAGAAGCATGGGGCAGAGGTCCGATTGAAGAAGGAGGTGCAGGATGTGTACAAGGTGGTGTAGGTGGAAAAGTTGGAGGAGGAAGTAGCCAGCACACTATTTTTTTTATTTTTATTTGTTAAAGAGGTACCCCAATGAAACCAATGACAAATAGAGTTGAAGACTGGCTGGGTGCGGCAGGTATAGTTCTCTAGTCATCCAAAGGTATTGACAAGTCCCGTGGGATCCACGTCTATTTTTTTTTTAGAAATGTTTGCTTTCCTACATCAGATGTGGACATGTGGATGAGCCTATCTGTGATCATAAACCCCTGTCGTGCCAAACACATGTTCCAACAGCACACATGCCGCAGTGCAGGCCAGCACCTCCCGAGTATAAAGGGCAAACTTAGGTGATGTGTCCAATTTTGGAGAAGCAGAAGTTAAATGGGGCAGTTAGTACATGGAGATGTGTGGACATATACTCTTCCATAATGTTGTTGCAATGCTGCTTCCTTCTAATAATTACCTTACCAGATGGTGTTGCTGGATGATATGGCATGCTGATAAAGCTTTGCCACATTTTGGCTATGCTAACCATCTTCCGTGGTGCCTGCGGTATCCTAGCTGCTTTGGCGACTTTCTCCTCTACCTCTGCATTGCTGTTCCTATGAGCCCCCACTATCAGGTGGGAAAACCAACAGCTCCAATGATGCCCCTGAGCTGATTTGAGTGTCAGCCTACTGTGAACACGATTGTTGATCCTCCTCCTTTTCCTCCTCATCCTCCCAAACTAACCTTTGGAAATACAGTTGAGTACCTGGCCGCTGTTTTTGTGTTGGTGGAATATTCAAAGCAGCGTAAAATGCCACACATGTGATGCGTGGAGGCCAACTCATTGGTGGTTTAGTGATGTTGTTCCCCAGAGCAACTCATTCTGCAGCTTAAACTCCAATATTGCCTGCTACTGGTCTCACAGTCGCATAAGGGGTGGTGACTTGAGCAGGAAAGCAGAAGTGATGCTGAAGCACAGACAGGCAAGCAGAAGCAGGGTGAGATCGCTGATAGCGAGTACACACTGCCCGCACTTTCAGCAGCAGCACCGGCATGAGTGGGTAATTTTCCAGGAAGCTATGCACACCAAGTTCAACACATGCTCCGGGCAAGGGATCAAACTGGCTAGCCTCAGAGCTGCTACAAGCTTTTGCCAGTTATCACACAACACCAGGCCGAGTTTGAGGTACACCAGCACCAACCACTCTTGGGTCTGCTGTGGATCCCAGTCCACAGCTCCTGCACATTGTGGGATTTGTCCAATCAAACAGAGGAGTTTAAAAACAGCTGCTGTCTTTTCCCCATGGCTGTGTTGAAGTTGATGGTGCAGAGCTTACTGTGACTGAATGACAATTTAGAAAGTGGAGTCGGAGGAAGCGGCAACCTGGACAGATAAACATCCAGCAATCCTCGGTGGTGGTACGGTGGTAGGACATGTGCTAGAATGGTCTCTCCTCTGTCCCAGACACCAATACATTTACCCAGTGGGTACTTAGGGAGATGTAATGTTCTTAGTTGCCAATACTGGTCCACTTATCAATGGTTGTGTGGACCTTGCCACTGATGGCATTGCGCAGTGTACACCTGATTGGGTCCACAACATCTGTGTGCAGGACAGTGAATACCTGCCTGGAAAAGTAGTGGTGATGTGAACAACGTACTGCGGGAAAGTCACATCTATCAGTGTTTTAAAACTGTCTATCTCCATGAGCCGGAATGGCAGCATTTCAAAAGCTAGTAATTTGTAAATGCTATCATTCTTGACCCTGGCTCATGGGTGACTAGGGGGTATCTCCTCTTTTTCTCAAGGGTTTTGGAGATGGAAAGCTGAACCCTTCCAAGTGAGTGGTGGTGGTGCTGTCACATCCTCTCTTTACGGGGAGGCAGGTGGCCCTGTTGATCATGAAGGAGAGGAAGAGGCCAAGAATGCAGCAGAAGGGGAGCAGAATGATGCTCAGATCTGTCATGCTTTTTAAGTTGCATTCTCCACTGTAGCTTATGTTTGGAATTCAGATGCCTTGTTATGCACGTAGTGCTCATGTTCAGAAGATTTATGCAGCACTTCAGGGTATGATGGCACAGAGTGCAAACCATCTGTCGCTTGTCATTAGCACATTCCCTGAAGAAATGCCACACTAGGAAGCGTTTTGGACCTGTCTTTGGTTTGCTGATTTTAGCGGTGGGCAGTAGCAGCCGATGTACTACTTGAAAACACCTGTGTCCAAAAAAAAAATTGTTTCAGCTACAAATGGCAACAAGACATCTGATGCCAATTATTTATTTCATACAGTGGCTTAAAGGCACAGTACTCTCACAGGCTAGGTTGCAGTCTACACACAGCGTCTTTTGGCACAGTATTCATACAAATATGGGTTGCAGGGTAAACACAGCAACATTTTTGCAGAGTGCACAGGCAGATTCTGTCCCTCATACCAGCTGCACCCTGTCCCTAAGCGAATAAGAGCAGAATGCCGGGATACGGCCTTTATACAGGCTGGGTCAGGTAGTGTGTCGGCCAATCGCAGTCTAAAGGCTTGTTGATTGGCTGTGCTGTATCCTTTCAATAAGCTTTTTTAGTCTATCAAAGCTGAACAGGAAAACGGATGTATCTTAAAAAGTCTGTGTACGAGATTTGGTACTGGACACTAGGTGTTCGGTGCAGACCCCGAACCTTACCATTGAGGTTTGCACATCTCTACATGCAGACAGTAAATACATTTTACTGTTACTATTTTTATTTCTTTACATTAGTACAATTATAGTAAATATTTTATTGTTCACATAAAAAATAAAAATGTGTATAGAATTTGCATATTCATGTAACTAAACTGAAATGTAAGCAATGGGGTATATGAATGAAACAAAGAAAACCATAAAGAATAAAGCTTTGTAAAGTCTTATCTAAGGCATTATTAATATCACCAAGTGCTACAGAGGGTGCTTTTTATCAATGTTTCAACTGAAATAAGAAACTCTTCTCTATTTTTATTAATGGACTGAAGAATTATTTATAGGCACAGTAAATACATCTGCAGTGCAGAGTAATCATGGCTTATGTGTGTCCAGTCTTCAATATCTAATATTATTAAGAAATCATTCCAAACTGTTTTTATGTTCAAAGTCTTTTCCGTTTCAGCATTAATTCTATGTACAATGGAACTACTGTATATTTTCAAAGGAAGTTAGTGGCACCAGATACATTTGGGAAATCAGACAGAATATAATTTGTCCAGCATCTTCCGTTGTGGCTTTTCTTGGCTGACAGTAAATTGAAGACATATACGGTAAAACACAGAGGACAGCAGAAACCAGAAATTATGTTAGAGAACAGCAGGGCATTCCATTGTGATAGGATGCAAGATTAAAGGACATGACACTAGTGATCCTCAGAGTCACAAACTCCACATTGCTCTCTTAGGTTTTATTTATGTTTGTAAGGGAATATTTTGTACAAAAGTTATGTAGCTTTAAAGATCAGGGAGGTTAAATATTTTATTACTACCATCATCCTACATTCTATTGAACTATACAACAATATTGTGCTATACAATATTAATTTTAGATGAGTCAGTGTTTTAAAGCAGTTAGTTCTTTTGAAATAAAATATGTTGTTTCCACTTAATATTTTTGACAGTCATGTAAATACAGCATTTTGATGATTTACCTTATTTTTCGAACTATAAGACGCACTTTCCCCCAAAAAAAAATTTGGGAGGAAAATGTGTGGTGCGTCTTACAGTGCAAACACAGGCTTACCGGGGGTTGCGGCGGAGGTGTGGTGATGCTGCGGCAGTGGGCGGTGCAGGGTGCACCTGAGCAGGGTCCCTTCTTCAGGATGCTGGTGGCAGAAATGTGGCAGTGCTGCGACCCGGTGTCCACAGTGAGCAGACTGCATCACTGGTATCCCAATGGCTGCAAAGATCTCAATCTGTGCACGCACGGCCTCTGGCGTCCATTTTCCTGAAGCCGAGTGCCGCCGAAATTTCAGTCTGCGCACATGCGGCCTCCAGCGTCCATTTTCCTGAAGCCTTTGGCAGCCAACGGCAGATGGCCGCAGGGAAACCGGTGATGCAATCTGCTCACCCTGGACTCCGGGCCGTGGTGCCGCCACATTTCTGCCACCGGCATCCTGACGAAGGGACCCTGCTCAGGTGCACTCTGCACTGCCCACCACCGCAGCATCGCCACTCCTCTGCCGAAACCCCCCGGTAAGCCTGCATTAGCACTATAAGATGCAACCCCCATTTTCATCCCAAATGTTTTGGGGAAAAAGTGCGTCTTATAGTCCGAAAAATACGGTTATATTATTGGCATGTTGGTCTTGGTATTGGATTTTTTTCAGTAAAAGGATGAAGGTTTTACTCCATTTATTTATCCTCTTTATTTGGTTTATTATTAGTGTATTAGTTCTTGTATAGCGGACTTGTTTGGTAACAATATGATATTTGTTTTCTGAAAACTGTATGACAACTATTTCAAACTATTACATAGAAAATTATTTTACTGCTTTTCTGTGAGATTTATGTATGTTATCAGTAGGCAATTTTTTTAAAGGGAGGGTCCAAGACAAAATGTACACTGCTCAAAAAAATAAAGGGAACACTTAAACAACAGAATATAACTCCAAGTAAATCAAACTTCTGTGAAATCAAACTGTCTACTTAGGAAGCAACACTGTTTGACAATCAATTTCACATGCTGTTGTGCAAATGGAATAGACAACAGATGGAAATTATTGGCAATTATCAAGACACACTCAATAAAGGAATGGTTCTGCAGGTGGGGACCACACACCACTTCTCAGTACCAATGCTTTCTGGCTAATGTTTTGGTCACTTTTGAATGTTATTTGTGCTTTCACACTCGTGGTAGTGCAGCTCATCCAGTATGGCACATCAAGGCGAGCTGTGGCAAGGTTTGCTGTGTCTGTCAGTGCAGTGTCCAGAGCCTGGAGGCGCTACCAGGAGACAGGCCAGTACACCAGGAGATGTGGAGGGGGACGTAGTAGGGCAAGAACCCAGCAGCAGGACTGCTACCTCAGCCTTTGTGCAAGGAGGAACAGGAGGAGCACTGCCAGAGCCCTGCAAAATGACCTCCAGCAGGCCAAAAATGTGCATCTGTCTGCACAAAGGGTTAGAAACTGACTCCATGAGGATGGTCTGAGTGACCGATGTCCACAGATGGGGGTTGTGCTCACAGCCCAACACCGTGCAGGACGCTTGGCATTTGCCACAGAACATCAGGATTGGCAAATTCGCCACTGGCATCCTGTGCTCTTCACAGATGAAAGCAGGTTCACACTGAGCACATGTGACAGACGTGACCGAGTCTGAAGACACTGTGGAGAGCGATCTGCTGCCTGCAACATCCGTCAACATGACCGGTTTGGCAGTGGGACAGTAATGATGTGGGGTGGCATTTCTTTGGAAGTCCACACAGCCCTCCATGTGCTCGCCAGAGGTAGCCTGACTGCCATTAGTTACTGAGATGAGATCCTCAGACCCCTTGTGAGACCATATGCTAGTGCGGTTGGCCCTGTGTTATGACCTGGTGGTTAAGGAGCAACATGGGACGAGCTCTGAGGAGGTGGTATCTGTACTGGCCGCAGTTCCTAATCCTAACACCAACACTAGAAGTAGCCGTGGGATGTTCCTGTCACTCCCTAGACTCCTTGTCACAGCCTGAGAACTAACTACCCCTAAAGATGGAAACAGAAAGCTATCTTGCCTCAGAGAAAACCCCAAAGGAAAGATAGCCCCCCACAAATATTGATTGTGAGTGGAGAGGGAAATGACATACACAGAATGAAAACAAGATGTAGCAAAGGAGGCCAATTCTAACTAAATAGACAGGATAGAAAAGGATACTGTGCGGTCAGTATTAAAAGCTAAAAATCCACACAGAGTTTACAAAAAATCTCCACACCGACTCACGGTGTGGAGGGGCAAATCTGCTTTTCCAGAGCTTCCAGCTGAACTGAATATATCATACTGACAAGCTGGACAAGAAAAAACACAACATGAGCTGAACGATTAAGTCCACAGCAAGTGGACAACCAAAAGAAAAGCAATGACTTACCTTTGCTGATATGGACAGGCTATCAGAGAAATCCAAGGAGAGATCTGAATCCAACCAAGAAACATTGACAGCTGGCACTGGCTGAAGACTAGAGCCAGGCTAAATAGCAGATCCAGGAGAGAAGATCAGTGGAAGCAGCTGCTAATGCTAAACCCAAGGAGCAGCAGTTCCACTCAAAACCACCGGAGGGAGCCCAAGGGCAGAACTCACAAAAGTGCCATTTACAACCACCGGAGGGAGCCCAAGAATGGAATTCACAACAGCCCTGGGTTCCTTCTAATGCAGGGCAATGCCAAACCTCATGTGGCTGGAGTGTGTCAGCAATTCCTGCAAGATGAAGGCATTGAAGCTATGGACTTGACCGCCCATTCCCCAGACCTGAATCCGATTGAACACATCAGGGACATCATGTCTCGCACCATCCACCAACGTCATGTTGCACCACAGACTGTCCAGGAGTTGGCAGATACTTTAGTCCAGGTCTGGGAGGAGATCCCTCAGGAGACCATCCGCCACCTCATCAGGAGCATGCCCAGTCATTGTAGGAAGGCACGTGGAGGCCACACACTCTACTGAGCATCATTTCCTTGTCTTGAGGCATTTCCACTGAAGTTGGATCAGCCTGTAACTTCATTTTCCACTTTGATTTTGAGCATCATTCCATCTCCAGACCTCCGTGGGATATTAGTTGTGATTTACATTGATCATTTTTAGATTTTATTGTTGTTAAAGCATTCCACTATGTAATGAATAAAGATTTACAACTGGAATATTTCATTCAGTGATATCTAGCATGTGGGATTTTAGTGTTCCCTTTATTTTTTTAACAGTGTTTTTAAAGGATCTGGAGTGCTACAGGAGCTCAGATGACAATCACGAGGGTTGGGTCTATGTCCAAATTTTGAACAGGGCACATAGAACTCTAGTTATGCCATTGTTCCATGGCATCTATCAGATCATTTGCCAAGTGAAATTTCCAAAAGATATACAAAAAGGATTTCTCCAAGATTGTGCACTTTGAGCAGTGCTGGGTTTTTCATGAATGGTCAGATGGGCAGTCTCCCTATATTGCCATTAAAAGAACCCCGGAATATTGCTGTCTATGATTGGTCTCTGGTTTGGTTCATATGAGCTATTTTGCAAATGTTTTTTTCACATCAAGCATTGTATTGGAAATAATTTTCCAGTCTAGTGTTCTGTGTAAAGGCTGACGCCATACTATTCTGTCAGCTGCTCCTCAGAACATCCAGTGCATACACTGCTCCTAAATGGCTGTGACCAAGGCCCTCGTGGACCAAAACATTGACACTCTTGTAAAGTGTGGTTCCACTGAATAAGTCATGCGACATGTTAGTGAATTAATGTAATTCTCTTCACTGCAGAAAGGAGTGCTATGATCTTTCTTATACTATTGTTGAAATATTCCTCCTACCTCTAAGCACCACTAACTGCCTGAGTACTGACCATAATGTTTTCTTGAAGTGTACAGTACCATCATTGAAAAGTAGTTTTGGGCACTAGTAAAAAGTGCCAGACATCAGATATGAGGTTAGATCTGAGAAAATAACAGACATAACAGATGCCTTATGGGAGTAATATAGACTTAATATTGTTTTTACCATTCGGACTGTAATATGAGACAGAATAGAATAATAAAAGTAAAGAATTATTATGGTGTAATTTTTCTTTTCTAATATTTTACATAGGGAACTAAGGCTCATCTGGTAAGGCATATTCGTTAAGCAGCAAGTAAGGGTGACAAGTTGGATAGCATGTGGAAGAGTGATTACCAGTATAGTGGAATATGGCTAAAAAGGAAAACCCAGCACCAAGTGATTTCCATAAAAATTTAAGTTTTGTCTTTTATTTAACACACTGTTTGTAAAAAGTTAAAAACATACATATCATAGAGTCTCAAGGGGCAAACATCCCCCACATGCCTGACGCGCTTTGGACTTTATGTCCTTACTCATATGCATCTAAAATGAACACACAAGGTTTATAACACATACACATACCCAGCCCCACATGTGAAAACAATTACAAAACAAATGGACCAATCATTTTATGGTGGAATCAACCTTCGAATCTTAGTCTAGAGAAAGCAGAATTAGAAACAAGCTGCAAACAAATATTGTTCTATCAAATATTTCCCTTAACATTTCTAAACAAAAATAGAAAAATAGAACAATTACTTGACACATATTCAAAAACTTACGATCTTAATAAAAAGTGTTCACTATTTCAACTGTTGTACAATATATGCACCGATAATCATAAGGACATTTATCTCAATTCCCTACATGCAGGAAAAAAAACTATTTGCACACTCCATGAGAGCTCATTTGGTATTATATCTACCTCTGTCTACCTTCTTACGATGACGTCCTCTTCCCGTCTTCACGCTGCGGCTCCTGTGCAGGTGTACTTATCTGTCCTGTTGAGGGCAGCGCAAAGTACTGCAGTGCGCAGGCGCCGGGAAAGGTCAGAGAGGCCCGGCACCTGTACACTGCAGTACTTTGCTCTGCCCTTAACAGGGCACGCCGGAGCCACAGCGTGAAGACAAGAGGACGTCATCGTAAGAAGATGGGAGGTTTTGGACCGGTTCGCGATGCACATCGGATTGGACCACCCACCCAGGTGAGTATAATCTAACCTCTTTTTCTCATCTTTTACGTTACATCGGGGGCTCCAGAATGCTGTAGATAAGCCCCTGATGGCGGTGGGCTTAGCTCAACTTCAATTTTGGGGGTGACAGGTTCCCTTTAATGCAGGAGAGATGAGTATGCAGACAGCTCCTTTAATGCAGCAGAGATGAGTGTGCAAATAGCTCCTTTAATCAGCAGAGATGAGTAGGCAGGTAGACACTTTTATGCAGCAGAGTTGAATGTGCAGAAAACACTTTGAAGAGAAGAGTAGGTAATAAGGTACCCTGTTGTAGCAGGGATGGATGTTCACTTAGGAACAGCAGAGTTAAGTAGTCAATCGAACACATGGGTAGTTTGTCCGGTTTCCCCTAGGCTAGGAGCAATATAAGTAAATTGTTCTGTGTTGTTATACTGCTTCATTCCAATTTCACTGCATTTCAATTTTTGTAGGTTTTTTTTTCTTACATGCATGTGTAAACAGGTTCCTACTTGCACGTGAAATAATTTTACATAAACTTAACAGATGTAGATATAATATCAGGTGTGTGCCTTTTGTGAACTTACATGGAATGTACAATTAGATTTTTCCTTTTTTGCGGTCCTGCATGCATGTGTGAACAGGTTCCTACATGCATATGAAAAAATTCTATATAACACCCCCTGCACGCCTGACACGTTTCGGACTTTATGTCCTACTCATAGGCATCTAAAATTACAATGAACACACAAGGTTTATAACACATACCCAGCCCCACATGTGAAAACAATTACAAAACAAATGGACCAATCATCACATGGTGGTTTTATCAAAACTACAGCAAGCAGCCTAGTAAGCGACACATTTCTGGAATTGGGGCCTCTACCCCTCAATTTTGCTGCTCTAAGATGGTGTAGAAAAATCTGGTGACAAATTCCCATTAATGCAAAGCCCTGATATTTTTTTTTTAACTAAAGGGAGTGTATTCCTTCTGGTTCTTAAGAAATGTACAGTAGATAAACATATGAGCATATTATTAGAGAAGCAGTAAGTCCTGGTAGCTAATTTATTTTCATCAAATAGTCTTGCTTAAGTGATCATATTTTGGCCACTAAGCTCCATAGCATTGCCAAAGCCTCTTCCATAAACAGCTCAGTAATGAATATATTTAAAAGCCTTGGCCTTTAGTATGTGTGGTAGATCCAAACAACTAAAAATGTCAGGAGGAAATATATTCCCTTGTGCTCTTTTCTCGCAGCTTTTAAAGAGATTGCATAATCTCATAAATATTCATTCCAAAATATAATATTTTTAAGTTAACCTAATGTTATTTTAAGCTTTAGGTAGTGCAAGTAAGGAACAGAATCCTATTACACTTCCTTAAAAAAAAAAAAAAGATAATAGCAGCCGTCTCCATTGTCTCTCTATTCCTGACCTATAATTGAAAGATTGAAGATGCATGCTTCTTATGAAAAATCAAAAAGCTGATTCACTTATCTTCAAGTGAAAAAGCTTTTCTCGGGCATTATGGTATATTATGAAGTACAATGTTGTGGCTCTGAGGAATTCATAGGCTAAGTAAAGCACTAGATATGGATTGATGGCATGGCAGTGACCAGCTGTACTCATGAGAAAGGTGAAAGGCCTCAAGATAAAACCTACAGGAATCCCACAGGATACATTTGTACAGATGATGTTTCTGACCTTAGGGATTTTTGCCTCCCTGTATCAAAATTCATTGCTCTGTTAAAAATATATATAAAAAACGCTATTATCCACAGTTCAGTAGTTTACACAAATGTTCACAAGAACGGAAACTGCTCGACTTCCTTGTTTCCTTTCAAACGTTTTACTTTTTTGATGCTACAAAAAACACCCACAGAGAATGTATGTCTGTGCTCTCGAGACTGTAAATCCCAGCAAATTATGGAAACTGAAGAACTGCTGACACTCAGTTAGGAATGGCCATCTTTACATTGAATTTGTCGTTTGTATATGCTGTCAATTATTGAAATAGTATCTCAGTAGTAATGGAAATTGTTTGAATTTAAAAACAGTATTTTAAGTAACATAAAAAAATCTTAATTTTGTATTCATAAAATGGATGAGCCATTGGAGTGATATTTACATTCAAAATTATTTAGTCCAAATTTGAAAATTAGAGTTATTAGAAAATTGACAAACGTTTTGCCGTTTGCAATAAACAAAGGAAACAAGAACAATTTTACAAGCTCTAGATAACAAATTTAACATGTAGTTTCTCCAAATTGCACACAAAATATCTATTTTAATGAGTACTGACGTCAGAGAATTACGCAACTCTTTCTTCAGAATTCTCTTTTATTAATTAGTAGAGCACACTTTGACTATTAGGACCTGTTGCAAACATGATGCGTAGCCAGACAATAGGTTATGACTGCTTTCCGGAAGAATCTTCTATAGCCCAAGCTTCTGCTTATTAACAGAAGGCATGATATGTTCTCCTAGGGTTTCCTGGTGCTTGATTGAATCCACCTTGCAGTTTACATGGTGCCGATTTCCAATTCCAGAAGAGGCAAATCTCTCCAGATCAACGAGTCACCATAGTGCTTTACTGTAGGCAGGGTGTTCTTTACAAAATATGCAACATTCTTTTTCTTCCGGACATAATGCTGATACCTAGGCCAGAAAAGTTGTAGTTTTGTTTAATCATACCACAGAATTAAATCCGAATACCACCTGCCTCCTCGGTACCTGTTGACAGTTTCTACTTTCTTCTATGTCCAGGTGGTATGGCCAGGGTTCTTTTAATTTTGAACTTGCAAACTATGTTCCCAACAGTATCTTTAGCAAATATTTAATGCCATTTTTTTTTGCCTATTTTTTTGAGGCAATGACTCATCTCTTGACTTAGCCATATTTCTAACATGCATCTCAGTGTCACAGTCAACAAACCCTGCAGGCACACCTGATGCAATTAATGAAGCCTTTGTTTCAAAACAGGTGTGCTTGAGCCAACAACCGATTTGTAAATCTGTTCTTTTATTTAGGGGGTCCACTAATTTTGAAACTACAGAAGTTACTAAAAGTAGCATTTCGTGTTGGATTTTGAGAAACCCAGTTGTTTTAGTTTTGTTGAGCTCCATACAGTAAATGTTCTTGTTTCATTGTTATACTGCAAATGCCATAAAGCTTGGACATTTTGCAAATAAACCTAATTTGCAATGGAGTTGAATAATTTTGACTGTATTTATATGCCCTTGTGCAAAACCCCAAGTTTATTAGTAAATATCATTACTGAATAATATTCAAATTCTTTAATTGTATTGATAAAAAATAAAATTACCCAGATATATTATCTAATCCAAATTCCACGACTTGTCTCTATATTGTTGGTAATGAGTGTGCTGTATTCTAACTAATTCACATTTCTTCACAGCTCTTTGGTTTTGGCCATGATGGAGAGGTTGGAGTGTGACTGAGTGTGTGGACAGGTATCTTTTATACAGGTAACGAGTTCAAACAGGTGCAATTAACACAAGTAATGAGTGCAGAGTAGGAGGGCTTCTTAACGAAAAGCTAACAGGTCTGTGAGGGCCAGAATTCTTGTTGGTTAGTGGGTGATCAAGTACTTATTTCATAAAATATAATGCAATTTAATTTTATAAAAATAATACAAAATTTGATTTTCTAGTTATTATATTTAGGTTTTGTTTCTCACAGCTAAAGTGCACCTACATTAAAAATTAGTGACCTCTCATTTCTCTGTGAGAGGCAATCCTGCAAAATCGACAGTGTATCAAATACTTATTTTTCCCACTGTATGGTGAAAAAAATAAAAACTCTGCAATTACTTCTTTTGGGTCTCCTCAATATATGAATATGTTCGTAAAATGATCGCCAAACAAATTCTGCGTGAATATGGTACATTCGGATTTGTGAGCGGTAATACAAACATTTTTCTCAAAATCGGAAAAAGTCGGTAACACTCGGTAAAGGATAGAGTAAAAGCCGGCAAATCATATTCTGCGTAAAGTAACATCACAGAGTGACAGGTTAGAATAGAATAGAGAGAATAGATATATACACATAGATATATACACTCACTGGCCACTTTATTAGGTACACCTGTCCAACTTCTTGTTAACACTTAATTTCTAATCAGCCAATCACATGGCGGCAACTCAGTGCATTTAGGCATGTAGACATGGTCAAGACAATCTCCTGCAGTTCAAACCGAGCATCAGTATGGGGAAGAAAGGTGATTTGAGTGCCTTTGAACGTGGCATGGTTGTTGGTGCCAGAAGGGCTGGTCTGAGTATTTCAGAAACTGCTGATCTACTGGGATTTTCACGCACAACCATCTCTAGGGTTTACAGAGAATGGTCCGAAAAAGAAAAAAAATCCAGTGAGCGGCAGTTCTGTGGGCGGAAATGCCTTGTTGATGCCAGAGGTCAGAGGAGAATGGGCAGACTGGTTCGAGCTGATAGAAAGGCAACAGTGACTCAAATCGCCACCTGTTACAACCAAGGTAGGCCTAAGAGCATCTCTGAACGCACAGTGCGTCGCACTTTGAGGCAGATGGGCTACAGCAGCAGAAGACCACACCGGGTACCACTCCTTTCAGCTAAGAACAGGAAACTGAGGCTACAATTTGTACAAGCTCATCGAAATTGGACAGTAGAAGATTGGAAAAACGTTGCTTGGTCTGATGAGTCTCGATTTCTGCTGCAACATTCGGATGGTAGGGTCAGAATTTGGCGTAAACAACATGAAAGCATGGATCCATCCTGCCTTGTATGGAGCATCTTTGGGATGTGCAGCCAACAAATCTGTGGCAACTGTGTGATGCCATCATGTCAATATGGACCAAAATCTCTGAGGAATGCTTCCAGCACCTTGTTGAATCTATGCCACGAAGAATTGAGGCAGTTCTGAAGGCAAAAGGGGGTCCAACCCGTTACTAGCATGGTGTACCTAATAAAGTGGCCGGTGAGTGTATAGATGTCAGTGACACACACATACAGTTGTACTTAAAAGTTTACATACCCCAGCAGAATTTTAGCTCTATTGGCCTTTTCTCGGGGAATATGAGTGATAACACGAACACTTTTTTTCCACTCATGCTTAGTGGTTGGGTGAAGCCATTTATTGTCAATCTACTGTGTTTTCTCTTTTTAAATCATAATGACAATCCAAAACATCCAAATGACCCTGATCAAAAGTTCACATGCCCTGGTGATTTTGGCCTGATAACATGCACAGAAGTTGACACAAATGGGTTTAAATGGCTACTAAAGGTAACATCCTCACCTGTGACCTGTTTGCTTGTAATCAGTGTGCGTGCATAAAAGCTGAGTGAGTTTCTGGGATCCAGACAGACTATTGCATCTTTCATCCAGCCCCTGACATTTCTGGATTGTGCGTCATGGGGAAAGCAAAAGAATTGTCAACGGATCTATGGGAAAAGGTAGTTGAACTGTATAAAACAGGAAAAGGTGAAAAAAGATATCCAAGAAATTGATAATGCCAGTCAGCAGCATTCAAACTGTGATTTACAGGGGCTCTGCAAAAACAAAACCACGGTCAGGTAGACCAACAAAAATGTTGTCCACAAGTGCCAGGAAAATTGTTCATGATGCAAAGGAAAACCCACAAATAATATCAGCTTAAATACAGGACATTCTGAAAACTAGCGATGTGGCTGTTTTAAGATGCACAATAAGGAGGCACTTGAAGAAAAATGGGCTGCATGGTCGAGTCACCAGAAGAAAGCCATTACTGCGCAAATGCCACAAAGTATCTCTCCTACAATACGCAAAACAGCACAGAGACAAGCCTCAAAACTTCCAGAACAAGGTAATTTGGAGTGATAAGACCAAAATTGAACTTTTTGGCCACAACCATAATCGTTACATTTGTAAGAGGTCAACAAGGTCTTGGATGAAAGAAACACCATTCCTACTGGAAAGCACGGAGTTGGATCGCTGATGTTTTAGGGATGTGTGAGCTACAAATGCACAGGAAATTGGTTAAGGTTGAAGGAAAGATGAATGCAGCATGTTATCAGCAAATACTGGAGGCAAATTTGTAATCATCAGCCTGTAGGCTGCTCATGGGACGTACAGTGCCATCTGACAGATCCAAAACACAAGGCCAAGTCGACCTGTCGTTGGCTACAGCAGAAAAAAGTGAAGGTTCTGGAGTAGCCATCTCAGTCTCCAGACCTCAATATCATTGAGCCACTCTGTGGAGGTCTCAAGTGCGCAATTCATTCTAAACAGCCCAGGAATTTACAGGAACTGGAGGCTTTTTGCCAAGAAGAGTGGACAGGTTTGCCATCTGATAAAATAAAGAACCTCATCCACAACTACCACAAAAGACTTCAAGCTGTCATTGATGTTAGAAGGGGCAATACATGGTATTAAGAAATGGAGCATGTGAACTTTTGAGCAGGGTCATTTGGATGTTTTGGGTTGTAGTTTTGATTCAAAAAGAGAAAATACAGTAGATTGACAATATATGGTTACAACCAACCACCAACCATGAGTGGAGAAAAAGTTTTGGTGTGATCATTCATATTCTCTGAAAAAGGCCAAGATAGCAAAAATTCTGTTGGAGTATGTAAACTTTTGAGAACAACTGTATATATATTTCTATATATATTACATAGATAGAAGAAAAGCCAGCAATTCAGCAGCCGCGTAGTGTAAAATCAGAGCAGGAGCCAACCGGATAGAAGAGATAAATTACATACAATAAATGCACAAAGAATAGGCAAATATACAAATGTCAGTGACAAATACAATTAGTACAGTGTGTGTGCAGCTTACTGTACATGTATTTAATTAATAAAAGATTATTTTTTGGGAAGAAATTTGTGTTGTCTCCCTTTTAATTTTCGGAACCAGCGGAGGGAAAGACGACTGCTGGGGGCCGATGTTTATAGCCTGGGAATGGGGTAATACCCATGGAGCTTCCCAGTCTGTTAATATCACCTCACAACTGTATACTTAGCCTTTACTGGCTATTAAAACAGGGGACCCTAAAAAAAATGACGTAGGGTCTCCCTAGAATTAATAACCAGCAAAGGCTATGCAGATAGCTGCAGGCTGATATTAATAGCATAGGAAGGGGCCATGGAAATTGGCTTCCCCAGGCTAAAAGCATCAGGTTTCAGCCGCCCCAGAAAAGGCGCATCTCTAAGGTGCGCCAATTCTGGCACATAGCCTCGCTCTTCTCACTTGCCCAGTAGCGGTGCCAAGTTGGGTGATAGTTGGGGGGTTGATGTCACCTTTGTATTGTCTGGTGACATCAAGCCCCGAAGTTAGTAATGGAGAGGGGTCAATAAAACAACCCCATTACTAACCCCGTAGTCATATTGTATAAAAACACAGACACCCACAAAAAGTCCTTTAATTGAAAGAAAGACACAGACTCCTTCAATAATCTTAATTAAACCATACTTATGACCTTGCCTAATCCCCCAATGCTCTTGTCATCTGCAAAAGAGGTAAAAAACAAACAATAATATTCCACACCTTTCTGCAGAGATGCTTACGGACCCGTGGATGTTCGAGTTCGCCGAGCTCTGGAATTGTAATGAGTAATTAATAGAGATGAGTGAATGTGTTCGGAAAATGATCGCCAAACATAAATTCAGCACTGATATGGCACATTCGGATTTATGATCAGAAACTCGAGTATATTTTGTTAAAGTCGTAAATAGTTCGGTAAAAGTGCTGGAAAATAATTGTGTTGCCACTAAAGTATTTTAAAGTAGATGATAGGTAGATAGATAGATAGATAGATAGATAGATAGATAGATAGATAGATAGATAGATGTGAAAACACTGAAAAACATTAGAAACATTAAATCTTGATTTTACTACTCAAAAATGATGTCCTTATACAAATGAAGGTTCTTAGCGCATAAATTGGCCAATTCAAGTATGCCGGTCAGCCACGGCAAGGTAACCTCCCTCTGATGGGTCCCTGTTCTACAGCCAACATCCAATAGTTAAATATACAGAAAAAATTTGACCAACACCTCCTAAGTGTAAACATGTGCAAGCAGCGGAGACTGCATTACATAGAAAAATAAGGCACAGCAGCACTATGTATAAGTTTAGGAAATGTGAAAACTCTGAAAAACATTAAAATTTAACTATTGGATGTTGGCTGCCTCCAGCCTGATTCTGCACTGTTTTATTTTTTTAATTTTTTTTTAATATTTGCATGCTTCAATAGTCTCCATGGGAGACTACAAAGCTGTAGTTGTTTGATCGCCTCTGCTACACACAGGCGATGATCAGATCGCCTGTGAGTAGCATAAATGCTCACTTGCTATGAGCACTGACCACTGGACGGCGCCTATAGCAATCCAGCAATGAATGATGACCACAGGGTCTCTTGCAGACCCCGAGTTGTCATGCCAATCCATCGGTGACCCACGGTCAAGTGACACGGGTGCCAATGGGCATGATTAGTGACGCACTTCCAGTGCGATCACATTAAATGCTGCTGTCAGAGATTGGCAGTGACATTTAATGGGTTAACAGCTGAGCGTGGATCGCGATTCCACCTGCGGCTGTTAGGGACACATGTCAGCTGTTCAAAATAGTTGACAGGTGCTGGGAAAGATGTGGGGCTCAGTGCCGGAGACGACTTTAAAGGGAGGAACAGGACATGAGCTGTACACGTATGGTGCATGTCGTGAAGGGGTTACAGAGTTAATTTTGCAATCATGGTGTCTCAGTGGTTAGCACTGCAGCCTTGCAGCACTGGGGTCCCAGGTTCAAATCCCATCAAGGACAACATCTGCAAGGAGTTTGTATATTCTCCTCTTGCTTGTGTGGGTTTCCTCCAGGTACTCCGGTTTTCTCCCACACTTCAAAGCAGAGGCATAGCTAGGGTTTTGGTTTGGGGGTGCAAAACTTCTGAGTGGGCCCCTAACCAGGTAACCTTCATTACAATTCAATGACACGCCCTAATACTGGAGGAGAACCAATACTGAGCCGCTGCTGCCGTATGTGTCCCTATTACTGCCCCTGATACCCCAATACTGAGCCGCTGCTGCCCTATGTGACCCTATTACTGCCCCTGACACCCCAATACTGAGCCGCTGCTGCTGTATGTGTCCCTATTACTGCACCTGATGCCCAATACTGAGCCGCTCCTGCCGTATGTGTCCCTATTACTGCACCTGATACCCCAATACTGAGCCGCTCCTGCCGTATGTGTCCCTATTACTGCCCCTGATACCCCAATACTGAGCCGCTGCTGCTGTATGTGTCCCTATTACTGCCCCTGATGCCCCAATACTGAGCCACTGCTGCCGCATGTGTCTCTATTACTGCCCCTGATACCCCAATACTGAGCCGCTGCTGCCATATGTGTCTCTGTTACTGCACCTGATACCCCAATACTGAGCTGCCCCTGTCATATGTGTCCCTATTACTGCCCCTGATACCCCAATACTGAGACGCTGCTGCCATGTGTGTCCCTATTACTGCACCTGATGCCCCAATACTGAGCCTCTCCTGCCATATGTGTCCCTATTACTGCACCTGGTGCCCCAATACTGAGCCGCTGCTGCTGTATGTGTCCCTATTACTGCACCCGATACCCCAATACTGAGCTGCTGCTGCCGTATGTGTCCCTATTACTCCACCTGATACCCCAATACTGACACGCTGCTACCGTGTGTGTCCCTATTACTACACCTGCTGTGTGGTTCTCTGTGCCCTCTAAATTGTAAAGCACCCCTCTATAATATAGTAATGCCGGGTGCAAGTGCCCTAGAAAACAGTGCCCATATTTTGCCCCCTAGAAAGTAAAATTGCCCTGTGTGCCCCTTTGATAGTCATGGTAACCTGAGTTCCCCTATAGCAAGAAGTGCCCACTTTACATTTAATAATGTCCCGAGTATTCCCCCTGTACAGCTCCCCTATACACAGCATGATGCTCTCTTATACACAGTATAATGCCCCCTCACTGTATAGTACCACCCACACAGTATACTGACTCCTTAGTAGCCTCCAAACTGTTTGATGGCTCCAACACTGTATAATGACCCCCTAGATAACCTCCATATACAGTAGAATAATGCACCAAATAGTCCACATTGTAGTATAATGCACTCCCCATAGGCAGACTCTATAGCACAAGGCAGCCCCCATAGGCAGACCCTGTAATAAGGCAGCCCCCATAGTTAGACCCCGTAATAAGGCAGCCCCCATAGTCAGACCCTGTAATAAGGCAGTACCCCCATAGTCAGACCCTGTAATGAGGCAGCCCCATAGTCAGACCCTGTAATAAGGCGGCGCCCCAATAGTCAGACCCTGTAATAAGGCAGCCCCCATAGTCAGAACCTGTAATAAGGCAGTACCCCTATAGACAGACTCTGTAGTATAAGGCAGCACCCCCATAGTCAGACCCTGTAAATAGGCAGCACCCCCATAGTCAGACCCTGTAATAAGGCAGCCCCCATTGTCAGACCCTGTAATAAGGCAGCACCCCCATAGTCAGACCCTGTAATAAGGCAGCCCCCATAAAGAGTCCATAATAACAGGGTCTGTACCACAGGACTTGCGTATAGCAAATGTGGTGCCAATATTCAAAAAGGGGACAAAAACTGAACTTGGTAATTATAGGCCAGTAAGCTTAACCTCTACTGTGGGTAAAATCCTGGAGGGCATTCTAAGGGATGCTATACTGGAGTATCTGTAGAGGAATAACCTCATGACCCAGTATCAGCACGGGTTTACTAGGGACCGTTCATGTCAGACTAATTTAGTCAGCTTCTATGAAGAGGTAAGTTAAGGACAGGACCTAGGGATCCCAGTAGATGTAGTGTATATGGACTTTTCAAAAGCTTTTGATATGGTGCCACACAAAAGGTTGATACATAAAATGAGAATAATGGGGATAGGGGAAAATATGTGTAAGTGGGTTGAGAGCTGGCTCAGGGATAGGAAACAAAGGGTGGTTATTAATGGAGTACACTCGGACTGGGTCGCGGTTAGCAGTGGGATACCACAGGGGTCAGTATTCGGCCCTCTTCTTTTTAACATATTTATTAATGACCTTGTAGGGGGCATTCAGAGTAGGATTTCAATATTTGCAGATGACACTGAACTCTGCAGGGTAATCAATACAGGGGAGGACAATTTTATATTACAGGATGATTTATATAAACTAGAAGCTTGGGCTGATAAATGGCAAATGAGCTTTAATGGGGATAAATGTAAGGTCATGCACTTGGGTAGAAGAAATAAGATGTATAACTGTGTGCTTAATTCTAATACTCTGGGCAAAACCGTCAATGAAAAAGACCTGGGTGTATGGGTGGATGACAAACTCACATTTAGTGGCCAGTGTCAGGCAGCTGCTACAAAGGCAAATAAAATAATGGGATGCATTAAAAGAGGCATAGATGCTCATGAGGAGAACATAATTTTACCTCTATACAAGTCACTAGTTCGACCACACTTAGAATACTGTGTACAGTTCTGGTCTCCGGTGTATAAGAAAGACATAGCTGAACTAGAGCGGGTGCAGAGAAGAGTGACCAAGGTTATTAGAGGACTTGGGGGGTCTGGAATACCAATATAGATTATTACACTTGGGGCTATTTAGTTTGGAAAAATGAAGACTAAGGGGTGATCTTATTTTAATGTATAAATATATGAGGGGACAGTACAAAGACCTTTCGGATGATCTTTTTAATCATAGACCTGAGACGGGGACAAGGGGGCATCCTCTCCGTCTGGAGGAAAGAAGGTTTAAGCATAATAACAGACGCGGATTCTTTACTGTAAGAGCAGTGAGACTATGGAACTCTCTGCCGTATGATGTTGTAATGAGTGATTCATTACTTAAATTTAAGAGGGGACTGGATACCTTTCTGGAAAAGTATAATGTTACAGGGTATATACACTAGATTCCTTGATAGGGCGTTTATCCTTTCAAATAATTTTTATTAAGCATTTCAAATTTAATATTGTATTTTGTAGATAATCATATATTCAACTTTCAAGGAAATAAGGGTGGGGAGAGGGAGAGAGGTGAGGGAAGTGGGAATGGGAAGAGGGTAAGAGAAACATTGTGGACATGCTGTCCAGTCATAACAGAATTTGATTAAATATTAACAATTATTAACAGGTTAACATATATTACCTTCACAGGTATACATTAATTGTCACCTTTCCTTTTAATGTGGTAAGTTGGGATATACCTCAACTCATTTCTTCCATTTCTTATCATATTTCTTATAATAGTTGTTTGCTATTGCAAAGTTTTCTTCTTATGCTTTATGTAGATTAATTTGGTCTATGATTTCAGTAAAGGCCGGTAAAATTGGATTTTTCCAATGGAATGCTATAATTTGTTTAACCACTAAACAAATGTGGATTATAATAGGTCTCGCATTTGTGTCAACGTTTTCCCATTGTAAAGACAACAAGGCCATTGCTGGGGTAGCTATGATGTTATCTTTTAATATTTTGTTGATTAGTTTTGTGGCCTGTCTCCATAAGGGTTTCACCCTTGGACACTTCCAAAACACATGTAGCAAACTTCCGTATTCTCCACATTCTCTCCAGCACAGGGGAGACCCTCCCAAAGGTAGATGGGAGAGGCGAGCCGGAGTGAAGTACCACCTTGTGATGATTTTAAAATATGCTTCTTGTAGTGTCATGCAAATATTTGATGCATAGGTAAAGTGGATCGCGTTTTCCCACTTTTCTGAAGTAAATGTCGTGTTCAAATCATTTTCCCATTTATTCATGTAAGATAACTTGTCAAATTTTGTGTCGTTGTTGAACCATCGATAAATTTGCTTATTACTCCAAAATAAGTAATGTTTGGGGTTTTTTAATAAATTAGTAGTAGCTTCGGAGATTTTTGGTTTTTTAATGATAAAATTTTGGGCTTGTTCTTTCAGCCTCCTCCTCCGCTGACCGCAATGCAGCCTGTGTATCCATGTAACCGATTTAAAACTGCCTTGAGCCTATTTTTATTTATTTTAGGCCTAGTACGCCTGTCTGCGGTCCCTCCTTGCAATCCTCCTCCTCCGCTGACCACAATGCTGCCTGTGTATCCATGTAACCGATTTAAAACTGCCTTGAGCCTATTTTTAATAATTTTAGGCCTAGTACGCCTGTCTGCAGTCCCTCCTTGCAATCCTCCTCCTCCACTGACCACAATGCTGCCTGTGTATCCATGTAACCGATTTAAAACTGCCTTGAGCCTATTTTTATTTATTTTAGGCCTAGTATGCCTGTCTGCGGTCCCTCCTTGCAATCCTCCTCCTCCGCTGACCACAATGCTGCCTTTGTATCCATGTAACCGATTTAAAACTGCCTTGAGCCTATTGTTAGTTATTTTAGGCCTACTAAGCCTGTCTGCGGTCCCTCCTTGCAATCCTCCTCCTCCGCTGACCACAATGCTGCCTGTGTATCCATGTAACCGATTTAAAACTGCCTTGAGCCTATTTTTATTTATTTTAGGCCTAGTATGCCTGTCTGCGGTCCCTCCTTGCAATCCTCCTCCTCCGCTGACCACAATGCTGCCTTTGTATCCATGTAACCGATTTAAAACTGCCTTGAGCCTATTGTTAGTTATTTTAGGCCTAGTAAGCCTGTCTGCGGTCCCTCCTTGCAATCCTCCTCCTCCGCTGACCACAATGCTGCCTTTGTATCCATGTAACCGATTTAAAACTGCCTTGAGCCTATTGTTAGTTATTATAGGCCTAGTAAGCCTGTCTGCGGTCCCTCCTTGCAATCCTCCTCCTCCGCTGACCACAATGCTGCCTGTGTATCCATGTAACCGATTTAAAACTGCCTTGAGCCTATTTTTAGTTATTTTAGGCCTAGTAAGCCTGTCTGCGGTCCCTCCTTGCAATCCTCCTCCTCCGCTGACCACAATGCAGCCTGTGTATCCATGTAACCGATTTAAAACTGCCTTGAGCCTATTTTTAGTTATTTTAGGCCTAGTAAGCCTGTCTGCGGTCCCTCCTTGCAATCCTCCTCCTCCGCTGACCACAATGCTGCCTGTGTATCCATGTAACCGATTTAAAACAGCCTTGAGCCTATTTTTAGTTATTTTAGGCCTAGTAAGCCTGTCTGCGGTCCCTCCTTGCAATCCTCCTCCTCCGCTGACCACACCAATGCTGCCCGTGTACCCCTGGAACCTATTTTAAAGTGCATAGAGCCACTTTTTGAAATTGTAGGCGTACTACGCCTGTCTGCGGTCCCTCCTTGCAATCCTCCTCCTCCGCTGACCACACCAATGCTGCCCGTGTACCCCTGGAACCTATTTTAAAGTGCATAGAGCCACTTTTTGAAATTGTAGGCGTACTACGCCTGTCTGCAGTCCCTCCTTGCAATCCTCCTCCTCCGCTGACCACACCAATGCTGCCCGTTTACCCCTGGAACCTATTATAAAGTGCATAGAGCCTATTTCTTTATTTTATGTAATATTAAAAAAGCCATGATGGACTACGCTGTCCCACACTACGAGCTACCCAGTCGACACTTCTTTTGCAAGAAAAGCCATCCCAGCCCTCCACCAGCACCACCTCCATTGTCCATGCACTCTGGCAATCTGTGAGTACAAAGGTGCACCTGACAATAGACGCATGGACCTGTAGGCATGGCCATGGAAGGTTACGTGTCCATTACGGCGCAATGGGTTAATGTGGTGGATGCGTGGTCCACAGGGGACAGCCAACTAAGTCTGTCTGCAGTCCCTAATTCAAATTTTCCTCCACTGTCTAAATCTGAGCTTCAACCTTCTGGCTCTCATTAAGTGCTTTTTTTTAAAAAATTGGTGGTTGGGGCCTAATACCTCTGTTTGCCGCTCCCTGGTGTTGTCCTCAACTGAATAAATCTGAGCTTCAACCTTCTGGCTCTCATTAAAGGGCCACTGTCACCCCCTCCAGCCGTTATAAACTAAAAGAGCCACCTTGTGCAGCAGTAATGCTGCAGTCTAACAAGGTGGCTCTTTTAGTTTTTGATTCATTTATTACCTCAATAAAGCGTTTTAAAAATTGGCCACACATACCAGATATTGTACCAGGAGGCGATCCTAAGCGTCCTGTATGAATCCCCCAACTGCCGTCACTCTTCTCTTCAGGGCCGATGGTCGCCGCCCCCTTCGCGTTGTTGCTTCTTAAATCCGGCGCCTGCGCTGTGCGTGCCTGCCTGGGGCCTGCGCAGTGTTCTTTGTCAGTCACATCTCAGATGACGGGTACCTGACTGCGCCCTGTTACTGAATCCCCGCCCCGCACTGTGTTATTCATTATGCACAGTGCGGGGCTGGGGTTCCTGGGAAGGCGGGGGAGCGTCAGAGATGGGAGAGCGTCCGAGATGGGGGAGCGCCTGAACAGCGCAGTGCGCATGCCCAGGAATGCCAGCCCCGCACTGTGCATAATGAATAACACAGTGCGGGGCGGGGATTCAGTAACAGGGCAGCCGCACTGCCCGCACAGGCGCAGTCAGGCACCCTGCATCTGAGATGTGACTGACAAAGAACACTGCGCAGGCCCCAGGCAGGCACGCACAGCGCAGGCGCCGGATTTATGAAGCAACAACGCGAAGGGGGCGGGTACCATCGGCCCTGAAGAGAAGAGTGACGGCAGTTGGGGGATTCATACAGGACGATTCGGACCGCCTCCTGGTACAATATCTGGTATGTGTGGCCAATTTTTAAAACGCTTTATTGAGGTAATAAATGAATCAAAAACTAAAAGAGCCACCTTGTTAGACTGCAGCATTACTGCTGCACAAGGTGGCTCTTTTAGTTTATAACGGCTGGAGGGGGTGACAGTGGCCCTTTAAGTGCTTTTTTTTAAAAAAATTGGTGGTTGGGGCCTAATACCTCTGTTTGCCGCTCCCTGGTGTTGTCCTCAACTGAATAAATCTGAGCTTCAACCTTCTGGCTCTCATTAAGTGCTTTTTTTAAAAAAAATTGGTGGTTGGGGCCTAATAACTATGTTTGCCGCTCCCTGGTGTTGTCCTCCTCCTGAGTGTTCTCCTCCTCCTTGGTGTTCTCCTCCAGGTTGCCTTGTCTGAGCTTCAACCTTCTGGCTCTCATTAAGTGCTTTTTTTAAAAAAAATTGGTGGTTGGGGCCTAATACCTCTGTTTGCCGCTCCCTGGTGTTGTCCTCAACTGAATAACTCTGAGCTTCAACCTTCTGGCTCTCATTAAGTGCTTTTTTAAAAAAAATTGGTGGTTGGGGCCTAATACCTCTGTTTGCCGCTCCCTGGTGTTGTCCTTAACTGAATAAATCTGAGCTTCAACCTTCTGGCTCTCATTAAGTGCTTTTTTTAAAACAAAATTGGTGGTTGGGGCCTAATACCTCTGTTTGCCGCTCCCTGGCGTTGTCCTCAACTGAATAAATCTGAGCTTCAACCTTCTGGCTCTCATTAAGTGCTTTTTTTAAAAAAAAATGGTGGTTGGGGCCTAATAACTATGTTTGCCGCTCCCTGGTGTTGTCCTCCTCCTGAGTGTTCTCCTCCTCCTTGGTGTTCTCCTCCAGGTTGACTTGTCTGAGCTTCAACCTTCTGGTTCTCATTAAGTGCTTTTTTACAAAAATTGGTGGTTGGGGCCTAATAACTATGTTTGCCGCTCCCTGGTGTTGTCCTCAACTGAATAAATCTGAGCTTCAACCTTCTGGCTCTCATTAAGTGCTTTTTTTAAAAAAATTGGTGGTTGGGGCCTAATACCTCTGTTTGCCGCTCCCTGGTGTTGTCCTCAACTGAATAAATCTGAGCTTCAACCTTCTGGCTCTCATTAAGTGCTTTTTTAAAAAAAATTGGTGGTTGGGGCCTAATACCTCTGTTTGCCACTCCCTGGTGTTGTCCTCAACTAAATAAATCTGAGCTTCAACCTTCTGGCTTTCATTAAGTGCTTTTTTAAAAAAAAATTGGTGGTTGGGGCCTAATAACTATGTTTGCCGCTCCCTGGTGTTGTCCTCCTCCTGAGTGTTCTCCTCCTCCTTGGTGTTCTCCTCCAGGTTGCCTTGTCTGAGCTTCAACCTTCTGGCTCTCATTAAGTGCTTTTTTAAAAAAAATTGGTGGTTGGGGCCTAATACCTCTGTTTGCCGCTCCCTGGTGTTGTCCTCAACTGAATAAATCTGAGCTTCAACCTTCTGGCTCTCATTAAGTGCTTTTTTTAAAAAAATTGGTGGTTGGGGCCTAATAACTATGTTTGCCGCTCCCTGGTGTTGTCCTCCTCCTGAGTGTTCTCCTCCTCCTTGGTGTTCTCCTCCAGGTTGCCTTGTCTGAGCTTCAACCTTCTGGCTCTCATTAAGTGCTTTTTTAACAAAAAATTGGTGGTTACGGCCTACTAACGGTGTCTGCCGCTCCCTGGTGTTGTCCTCCACTGTATAAAGCTGAGCTTCAGTCTTTAGGCTTTCGGCCTATAGTATCAGATATTAAACTGCATTTGGCCTTCAACTTTGGTTACGGCCTACTAACGGTGTCTGCCGCTCCCTGGTGTTGTCCTCAACTGTATAAAGCTGAGCTTCAACCTTCTGGCTCTCATTAAGTGCTTTTTTAACAAAAAATTGGTGGTTACGGCCTACTAACGGTGTCTGCCACTCCATGGTGTTGTCCTCCACTGTATAAAGCTGAGCTTCAGTCTTTAGGCTTTTGGCCTATAGTAGCAGATATTAAACGGCATTTGGCCTACTAGTGTGGTTGGGCCCTTAAAACAGTGTCTGCTGCTCCTGGGTTTGCTACTCCACTGAACAAAGCAATGCCGCCTGTTTAGTCCTGTTACCAATTTTGAACTGCATTTAGCCTACTTTATTCTTTGGCCCTATATCTGTGTTTAGTACTCCTCATCCTGCCCATTGCCCAGCCACTGCTAGATGAATCTGCTGGTACATTGACCTAGACCACTACATTCCCCTTGCACTCTACACAGCCAGAATCTGACCCTGCTGAAAGTAAGGTTCCCCTTCCCGCATGTTATACCACCTTACACAGGGACAAAGAGGAAGGTGCAGATGAAAGTTCAGGTTCCTTCATCAGGTGGGGGGGCATACTCGTTGGCGACGTCACTGGCACAGGGCCCCTCAGAGTACGCAAAAGTGTCATTGCTGGTGGGAGGCGCGCCCGCCGTGCAAACACACTGCTGTACTTTGAGGGGCCCTGTGCCAGTGCCAATGCCAATGAGTGGGCCCCCCTGCTTGCTTAGGATCACAGCACTTGCAAACTTGACATACTTACCTCTCACTGCTCCACCGCCGTGACGTAGTCCACGTTTCCTGGGCCCACTAAAACCTTGAACCAGCCCTACCCCCCACAACTTTTGCCAAATGACCCCCAATTTCCAATGCCCAACTATTATTATAAAGTTAATTAAGATTGACAAGCTTCAGAAACAAGAATGGATGTTTTTGGCATTAAAATGGGCACTGTAGGTGTTTTCCTGGCCTCCACTCACTGCCGACTATGCTTCCCCATTGACTTGCATTGGGTTTCGTGTTTCGGTCGATCCCCGACTTTTAGCGATAATCGGCCGACTGCACTCGACTCGACTTTGGACAAAGTCGGGTTTCGCAAAACCCGACTCGATCTAAAAAAAATGAAAGTTGCTCAACCCTAATTATGAATTGAGACTGAGGGGTGGGGGACAGCAAATGATGATGAATTGAGACTTGAGGGTGGGGTACAGTAAATTATTATTAATTGAGACTGGGGTGGGGAGCAGCAAATGATGATGAATTGAGACTGGAGGGTGGAGTACAGAAAATGATTATGAATTGAGATTGGGGTTGGGGAAAAGCAAATGGTGATGACTTGAGGGTGGGATGAGAAGAAATCATATAATAATTAATTGAGGGGGGTCCTGTTACTGTACAGTGCGGCACTATATCACTTTTTTCTTCATATGACAAAATATTTAGCTGTGTTTTTATGTGATTGACTCTAGCGTATGTTCACACCGTTTCTTTTTCAGATGTTTTAAAACAACTATTTGAACTTGAAGCATCTTTCACTAGTGTTATTAATAATTTCCCAAGCGTTTTTTCCCTTTCTTTAAAAAAAAGCAGCACTTTTTTTCTTTGCACTTTTCTTTTACAGCTTTTCTTTTTCTGACATTTTTGATGTCTATATAGAAATGAGGAAAACATTAACTTTTTTTGCAGCAAAAACGCCAAAAAATGTGCAAAAAAAACTCCCAAGTGTCTTTCTAGACTTCCCATTTACTTGTATTGTAAGTATCCTAGTGGAAAATGTGGAGGAAATGCAGATATCTATTCATTTAACCCATTTCCGACATTTGCAGTAATAATATGTCCCTGTGCCATTGGGCCTTTTTGAGCAGGGACATATTATTACTACATCGCAATCGTGTGCGCACACAAGCTGTGCACTCGCAATTGCCACAGGGTGTTAGCTGATTCTGACAGCTGATACTCGGCATGAGCGGTCATGCACTGCTCCTGGCACTTTAACTCCTTAAATGCTGCTTTCGAACACGATCGCTGCATTCTAGGAGTCGGCTGAGGGATAACAGCCCCTCTGCCCTTGGATTGGAGACCCTGCGGCATGACTAGTTAACCCCTTTAGTGAACACCTTAAAAAATAAATACAAAACAAGGCAAGAAACAATGCTTTATCATCATATCACCAAACAAAAAGTGGAATAAAATGCAATAAAAAAGACAGATATACCGTATATACTCGAGTATAAGCTGACCCGAGTATAAGCCGACCCCCCTAATTTTGCCACAAAAACTGGGAAAACTTATTGACTCGAGTATAAGCCTAGGGTGGAAAATGCAGCAGCTACCGGTGAATTTCAAAAATAAAAATAGATGCTCCATACCATTCATTATTGCCCCATAGATGCTCCATATAAAGCTGTGCCATGTATAATGCTCCATACCATTGATTATTGCCCCATATATTATCCATATATAGCTGTGCCATATAGAATGCTCTGCACCGTTCATTGTGGCCCCATAGATGCTCCATATAAAGCTGTGCCACATATACAATGCTCTGCACCGTTCATTATGGCCCTATAGATGCTCCATATAAAGCTGTGCCATATATGCTCTGCACCGTTCATTATGGCCCCATAGATGCTCCTTATAAAGCTGTGCCATATATGCTCTGCACCGTTCAGTTTGGCCCCATAGATGCTCATTATAAAGCTGTTCCCTATATGCTCTGCACCGTTCAGTTTGGCCCCATAGATGCTCCTTATAAAGCTGTGCCCTATATGCTCTGCACCGTTCATTATGGCCCCATAGATGCTCCATATAAAGCTGTGCCATATACAATGCTCTGCACCGTTCATTATGGCCCTATAGATGCTCCATATAAAGTTGTGCCATATATGCTCTGCACCGTTCATTATGGCCCCATAGATGCTCCTTATATAGCTGTGCCATATATGCTCTGCACCGTTCAGTTTGGCCCCATAGATGCTCATTATAAAGCTGTTCCCTATATGCTCTGCACTGTTCAGTTTGGTCCCATAGATGCTCATTATAAAGCTGTGCCCTATATGCTCTGCACCGTTCAGTTTGGCCCCATAGATGCTCCTTATATAGCTGTGCCCTATATGCTCTGCACAGTTCAGTTTGGCCCCATAGATGCTCATTATAAAGCTGTGCCATATATAATGCTCTGCAGCGTTCAGTTTGGCCCCATAGATGCTCCACATAAATCTGTGCCATATATAACGCTGGTGCTGCTGCTGCAATAAAAAAAACCCACATACTCACCTTTCTTGCTTGCAGCTCCTCAGCGTCCCATCCGGCGTCTCTCTGCACTGACTGATCAGGCAGAGGGCGGCACGCACACTATATAACAGTCAGTGCGGAGAGATGCCGGGAAGACAGAGCGGCGCCCGGCATGTGGAACGTGGACAGGTAAACATGCGATACTTACCTGCTCCCGGCGTCCCGCTCCTTCCCCCGGACAGCTGGTCTCCGGGTGCCGCAGCCTCTTCCTCTATCAGCGGTCACCGGCACCGCTGATTAGAGAAATGACTATGCGGCTCCACCCCTATGGGAGTGGAGTCCATATTCATAAGTTTAATGAGCGGTCCCACGTGACCGCTGTACAGGGGAAGAGCTGCGGCACCCGAAGACAGTGTGACGGGCAGGGGGAGCATCAGGATCGCCGGGACTAGGTAAGTATGCCTCAGCGCCCTCTCCCCCGCACCCGCCGACCCTGCCACAGACCGTGACTCGAGTATAAGCCGAGAGGGGCACTTTCAGCCCAAAAATTTGGGCTGAAAATCTCGGCTTATACTCGAGTATATACGGTAAATAAAAATGGTACTGTGAAAATGTCATTTTCTCCTGCAGAAAACAAGCTATCATAGAACTCCATCAGCGGAAAAATAAAAATGTTATAGCTCTCAGAATAAAGCAATGCAAAAATAATTATTTTTTCTATAAAATAATTTTTATTGTGTAAAAGTGCCAAAACATAAAAAAAATATAAATAAGGTATCACTGTAAGAGTACTGACCTGAAGAATAAAACTACCTTATCAATTTTACCACACACAAAATGACATAAAATCCCCCACAAAAAATCCTGAATTGCTATTTTTTATTCATTCTGCCTCCCAAAAATTAGAATAGAACGCGATCAAAAAATGTCATGTGTCTGAAAATGCTATGAATAAAAACATCAACTCATCCCGCAATAAACAAGCCCTCATATGACTCCGAGGGCCAAAATATGGAAAAATTACAGTGTTTAGAATATGATGCATTGATGATGGAAAAAATAGTTTTTGCAAATAAAAGCGCCTTTTAGTTTGTGACAACAGCCAAACATAAAAACCCAATATAAATCTGGTATTGCTGTAATCGCACTGACCTGAAGAATAAAGTCCCAAATCATTTATACCACATGAGAAACAAATAAATAAAATATAAATAAAACCAATTCTTCATCTGCTGTTGATTTTTTAACTCTGTCGCCCATATCTCTCAGTAAGGATTAGCACACATTTATCCTGCACTCTGCATTGAGCCACCGGGGTTTCCATTTTAAATGTCTGAAATGCATGATTCAGATGGAACCCTTGACGGAAGATTCCCTATAATAAAGCAGATTGAGACATCAATGTGAATTAAGGTTGAGCGAAACAGATCGAACAAATTCAAAAATCGCCGACTTTCGGCAAAGTCGGGTTTCATGAAACCCAACCCGATCCTAGTGTGGGATCAGCCATGAGGTCGCCGATCTGCACACAAAAGTCGCATTTCATATGACGCTTTCAGCGCCATTTTTTAGCCAATGAAGGAGGACGCAGAGTGTGGGCAGCGTGATGACATAGGTCTCGGTCCCCACCATCTTAGAGAAGGGCATGACAGTGATTGGCTTGCTTTCTGCGGCGTCACAGGGGCTATAAAGGGGCATGCACGCCGACCACTATCTTACTTCTGCCGATCTTAGCATAGGGAGAGGTTGCTGCAGCTTCATCAGAAGAAGGGATATAGTTAGGGAGGGAAGATTAACCCCCAAACTGCTTGTGCTGTAGCGATTTCCACTGTCCAACACCACCTTTTTTTTGCAGGGACAGTGGAGGCTATATTTTTGTGCATCAGCTCTGTAGCTTATTTGGCTGCTTTATAAGGCTCCCTGATAGCTGCATTGCTGTTTGCACGCTGCTGTGCAAACCAACTGCTTTTTTAAAAGCAAAAATCCTGCTGCTCCTTTCTGCACAGTTATCTTGTTTATTTGTCCACACTTTTGTGTGCAGCAGTCCTTTTTATTGCTGCCATACTTGTCCTGAGATCATTGTAGGGAGATTGAAATTGTACTACAGTCCTTGCATTTTTTCATATATCTTCCAGGCACTTTCTGCCACTTACATTGTGTTGTTTTATACACTGGGCCAGAGTTTTGGTTCAGTCTCCAAAAAAAAAAAGTGAGATTCAAATTCTCACAAAGTGGATATACTTCAGTCCAGTTAGTTTGTCGTATGTCAGCCAGTCACTTTCTGCCACTTAGATTGCGTTGTTATATACACTGGGCCTGAGTTTTGGTTCAGTCTCCCCAAAAAAAGTGAGATTCAAATTTTCACAAAGTGGATATACTTCAGTCCTGTTAGTTTGTCGCATATCAGCCAGCCACTTTCTGCCACTTACATTGTGTTGTTTTATGCACAGGGCCTGAGTTTTGGTTCAGTCTCCCAAGAAAAAGGGAGATTTAAAAATTCTCAACAAGTTTATATACACCTTCTACCTTGTTTTACAGTGCCATATAACGGTTGTTATTTTGGTTAGATTTTCCAAAAAATGAGGAAGTCTGGTGGAAGAGCCCGTGGGCGGTTGTTGCCAGCTGGTACTGACGGTGGTGCATCTGGTGGTAGTGGCAAAAGCACAATAGCACCTAAGGCTGGAGGTGTTGAGCCAGCATCATCGTCTGGCTACACAAGGCCTCGAAGGCTCCCTTATCTGGGAGTAGGAATACAGCTTTTAAAGCCAGAACAGCAGGAAAAAGTTTTGGCGTTCCTTGCTGACTCAGCCTCTAGCTCTTTTGCCTCCTCTTCAGAAAGTTCCAAATATATAAGCAGCGAGTAGTCAGTGGATGCTCCCTGTCAGGAACAAGATGTTTCCTTGTGTCCTTCACCCAAACCAAAAGTGAAGGATGCGTCAGGCGACACTACAGGTTACTCCATGGAGCTCTTTACACATACCATGCCTGGGTTAGAAAGGGAAATTGTTAACTGCCCATTACAAGATTAATCAGACATGGAGTGCACTGATGCACAGCCACAGCTAGATTATTATGCTGTTCCATTGACTCAGATCACTACATTGCCCTCGCAGTGTACTGAGCCAGAATCTGACCCTAATGAGACTATGGTGCCCTGTCCCGAAAGCTATAGCACCTTACATTGTGTAACAGAGGAAGGTGCACAGGACATTGAAGAGGAGGTGATAGATGACCCAGTTGTTGACCCAGATTGGCAGCCATTAGGGGAAGAGCAGGAGGATGATCCACAGCAGCGATCTACATCGCAACAGCTTTCATCTGGCAGGCCCGAATCAGGCCAAAAACGTTTGTCAAAAACAAAAACAGTTTTAGGACAGCGTGGCCATCCGGTAAAAGTAGCACAGCGTGCAATGCCTGAAAAGGTATTCGATAGTAGGAAGAGTGTAGTGTGGCAATTTTTTAACCAAGATCTGAATGATCAGTGCAAAGTTATCTGTAAGAAATGCTCAAAGACCTTTAGCAGAGGGAAGAATTTTCAAAATTTAAATACAACGTACATGCTTAGACATTTAACCAGCATGCACTTGCAAGCCTGGACTAACTACCAAACGTCCCGTACCATTGGTGCACCTGCTCAGAATGAAGGTAGTCAGCAACGCTACATTGCTTCCCTCACTGTAAGCCCACCGATTAGGACACCACCAGCAGCAAATGTGGAGGTATCGTCGCAAGGCCAAAGCAGTCAGGGAATCACAAGGTTATTGGTAGGAAACACTGTATGTAGGCCAACATCAAGAATACCATCACCAACCCTCTCTCAATCCACCATGTCCACCACCACCACTGCTAGTTCCACCATATGCAGCTCTCCAGTCCAGTTCACCCTACAAGAGACTTTCGTTAGGAAAAGAAAGTACTCATCCTCTCATCCGCGTACACAGGGTTTGAATGACCACATTGCTATACTAATCTCGTTAGAGATGATGCCCTACCAGTTGGTTGAAAGTGAAGCTTTCAAAGACCTGATGGCCTATGCAGTACCATGCTATGACCCACCCAGTCGGCACTTCTTTGCGAGAAAAGCTATCCCAGCCTTCCACCAGCATGTCAAAGACCGCATTGTCCATGCACTGAGGCAATCAGTCAGTGGAAAGGTGCACCTCACAACAGATGCATGGACCAGTAGGCATGGCCAGGGACGTTATGTGTCCATCACGGTGCACTGGGTTAATGTGGTGGATGCAGGGTCCACAGGGGACAGCCATAGTGGGACAGTACTGCCTAGCCCACGGTCTAGGAAACAGTTGGATGTAGGCGTTCGCCACCCCTCCTCCTCCTCCTCCTCCAGAAGCGAAAGCTCGTCCACAGAGCGCAGTCACACGACCACTCCAACCGCAGCTGCCAGTGTTGCACACGAGGTGTCCCATTATCAAACAGCTAGTGGTAAGCGTCAGCAGGCTGTGTTACAAATGAAGTGTTTGGGCGACAACAGACACACCGCGGAAGTACTGGCCGAGTACTTGCAGCAACAAACTCAGTCATGGCTGGGCAGTGTACATCTTGAGGCAGGCAAAGTAGTCAGTGATAACGGACGGAATTTTATGGCTTCCATAGCCCTTTCAGAACTGAAACACTTACCTTGCCTGGCTCACACCTTGATCCTGGTGGTGCAGTGCTTCCTCAAAAATTATCCAGAGTTACCAGCCCTGCTCCTGAAGGTGCGAAGACTTTGCTCGCACATCCGCCGGTCGCCCATACACTCCACCCGTATGGTGAACCATCAGCGATCGCTGAATCTTCCCCAGCACCGCCTAATAATCGACGTTGCAACAAGGTGGAACTCCACACTGCACATGGTTCAGAGGCTGTGCGAACAGAGGTGTGCTGTAATTAATTTGTGGGAGGATACACATACACGGGCAGGCAGTTGCATGGCAGACATGGAGTTCTCTGGTGTTCAGTGGACGAAGCTACAAGACCTCTGTCAAGTCCTTCAGTGTTTTGAGAAATGCACATGGCTGGTTAGTGCAGACGACGCCATCATAAGCATGAGCATCCCACTAATGCGTCTGCTGATGCAAAGTTTGACGCACATTAAGGAGCAGGCGTCTGCAGCTGAGGAGGAGGGAAGCTTTGATGACAGTCAGCTATTGTCTGCTCAGGGAACCCTCCTGGATGAGGTGGCGGATGAAGAGGAGGAGGAGGGGGATGATATGGATGAATATTTATGGGAGGAGGATGCTTCACAGGGGGCAATAGAAACTGGTGGCGTTGCAAGGTCAGGTACAGGGTTTTTGTGGGACACAAGTGATGTTGATTTCCAAGAAAGTGCTCCTCAACCCAGCACAAGCAGTGAATTGACACCTGGAACATTGGCCCACATGGCTGAGTATGCCTTGCGTATCCTAAAAAGGGACCCCCGCATTATCAAAATGATGACCGATGACGACTACTGGTTGGCCTGCCTCCTGGATCCACGATATAAAGGAAAATTACAAAATATCATGACACATGAGAACCTTGAGCAACCACCCAGCCACTGCTAGATGAGTCTGCTGGTACATTGACCCAGACCACTACATTCCCCTTGCACTCTACACAGCCAGAATCTGACCCTGCTGAAAGTCAGGTTCCCCTTCCCGCATACTATACCACCTTACACGGGGACAAAGAGGAAGGTGCAGATGAAAGTGCAGGTTCCTTCTTCAGGTGGGGGGCATACTCGTTGGTGACGTCACTGGCATAGGGCCCCTCATAGTACGCAAAAGTGTCTCTGCCAGTGGGAGGCACCATCCGCCGTCAAACACACCGCCGTACTATGAGGGGCCCTGTGCCAGTGAAAACAAGTGGGCCCCCCTGCTTGCTCAGGATCACAGCACTTGCAAAGTTGAAATACTTACCTCTCCCTGCTCCACCGCCGTGACGTATTCCACGTTTCCTGGGCCCACGGAAATCTTGAGCCAGCCCTACCCCCCCCACAACTTTAGCCAAATGACCCCAGTTTTCAATGCCTAACTATTATTATAAAGTAAATTAAGATTGACAAGCTTTAGTAATAAGAATTAATGTTTTTGGTATTTAAATGGGCACTGTAGGTGTTTTCCTGTCCTCCACTCACTGCCGACTTTGATTCCTTATTGACTTGCATTGGGTTTCGTGTTTCAGTCGGCCCCCGACTTTTCGCAATAATCGGCCGATTTCACCCGACCCGACTTTTGACAAAGTTGGGTTTCGCGAAACCCGACTCGATCCTAAAAAAGTAAAAGTCACTCAACTCTACTGTGGATTCCATGTGACCTGTGATCTGGTGGTGTCCGTCTTTTTAGGATTGCATAAAAGTGCAGTCAGCCACAGTTTTGTGCACTTCTGAAAAGAAGGTCACCACTAAACAGAGATCAGACAGAGTCCAGAGTAACTCTGCTACCTCAATATAGTGAACTGATCCCTCTGGGGTTTCTCCTGAATTACGTCACTCAGATCTTTAGATGGAAACCCCAATGTAAGTGCTCAGCATAGAGCACTGAATAAATGTGATCCCAAACGTTATGTAATATGTTCCCAACAAAAGCTTCAACTCGATCCACAAAAAATAAGCTCTGGAAAAGTGAAATAGCTCCTCACCCTTCAAAAGAAATTGAGCAAATTCTCTGCTCCCTAATCCAAATGCCCCCTCCCTTTTGAGCCCCATAATGTACTTAAACCACATATAGCGCCAACATGTTTGGCATTTCTGAAGCAATGAGAGCCCACCTAATTTGCGGGTGCATGACTCCAGAAGCACAGGCTAGGCATAACGTACTGATGATTGTAATGTACTGGTCACTACAGCGTATTGGTCACTATAATGGCAGTTTGCAATTTTCATTTGGCAACATTTATTGCAGCTTGTTTCTGGAAAATAATCATGAAGTTAAAGTTGGCACTACACCTGTAAATAAATTCTCAAATTCACAAATGGGGTCACTTGAGGGAGATTCTGCTCTTCTAGGAATTAGAGGCTTTGTATATGGAGTCCACAAACTGTTCTAGGAAAATCTGTGCTCCAGGAGGCAAATGGCAATCCGTTCCCCCCTGAGTCTCTTCTTATGGCTAACTAGTACTGTACTTTTTGTATGAAAATGTAAAATCTGGGACTAAAATAAAATGCTGTTAAAAATTTAGTTAATTTTTCCTCACTGCCCAATGGTATAAAATTCTGTGACACATCTTTGGTGTCAATTTGATCATTGCACCTTAGATTAATTCATTGAGAGGTATTATTTGTAAAATGGGGTCACTTGTGGAGGGTTCTGCTGTTCTGGCCCTCATGGGCTCTCCCAGTGGGTCATGGCACCCACAAACCGTATTAGTAAGACATGGGGCTCCTTGCCTACAGAGCTTTGCACTGTACCTGAAAAATATTTCATTAATAAATGTAGGGTATTGGCGCACTCAGGAAAAAATGGACCTCAGTTTGTTGTAAAAAAAATTCCTATCAATCCTGAGAAAAATTAAAACTTGGTGCTGAAACAACATTTTAGTGGTAAAAATGTAATTTATTCTTTCTTCACTGCTTAATGGTAAAATATTCTGTGAGGCAAATGTTTTGTCAATATGATCACTGCACCCCTAGATGAATTCATTGGGGAATATAATTTGTAGAAAGAGTTCACATATAGGGGGGTATCTGTTGTTCTGGCACCTAAGGGTCTCTGACAATGTGACATGGCATCCTCAAACCATTCCAGCAAATCTGATCTAATTTATGGTGCCTCTTCCCTTCTGAGCTTTGCACAGTGCCTAAATAATAGTATTCCCCCACGTATGAGGTATCAGTGTACTCAGAAGAAATTGCACTAGAAATTATATGGTGCTATTTCTCCTATTACCCTTATGAAAATGCAAAATATGGGGCTAAAATAGCATTTTTGTTAGGAAAATGTGATTTTTTTATTTTCACGGCTCAACGTTATAAACTTCTGTGAAGCACCTTGGCGTTCATGGTGCTCACCACCTATCTAAATACATTCCTTGAGAGGTCTAGCTTCCAAAATAGGGTCACTTGTGGGTGGTGTCCACTAGGCACTTCAGGGGCTCTCCAAATGGAACATGACATCCACTAATGATTACAGGAAATTTTACATTCAAAAAGTCAAATAACGCTCCTTCCCTTCTGAGTCCAGCCGTGTGCCCAAACAGTAGTTTTCTCCCTCATATTGGGTATCAGTGTACTCAGGGGCTTTCCAAATGGGACATGACATCCAGTAATGTTTCCAGGAAATTTAACATTTAAAAAGTCAAATGATGCTCCTTAGCTTCTGAGCCCTGCCATGCACCCAAACAGTAGTTTTCTCCTTCAAATTTCTCTACAAATTGGAAGGTGTAATTTCTACCTTTAGGCTGTGTGCACACGTTGCATTTTTTTGAGTGTTTTTTTGCAATAAAAATGCATAAAAAATGCATACATAAGCATCCTATCATTTAGAATGCATTCTGCAATTTTTGTGCATTTTTTCTGCGTAAAAAAAGCATTGCGGTAAAAAACGCAGCATGTTCATTAATTTTGTGTTTTTTTAGCGTTTTTCCCACTGTATAATGCATTGGGAAAGCTCCTGAGAAAAAAACGCGAAAAAAACGCACAAAAACGCGGTAAAAACATGAAAAACTGTGAAAAAAACGCATGTGGTTTTCTTGCAGAAAATGTCCGGTTTTCTTGAGGAATTTTCTGCAAGAAATTCTTACGTGTGCACATACCCTAAACTCTTATGAAAATGCAACATTTGAGGCTAAAAAAAATTTTGTGGGGAAAATGTTATTTTTTTAATTTCATGGCTCAACATTATAAACTTCTGTGAAGTACCTGAGGGTTCAATGTGTTCACAACACATCTAAATCGGTTCACTGAGGGGTTAAATGTTAAAAGTTAAATGTTCATTTTTTTCCACATTCCAAAAACTCCTGTTAAGCACCTTAAGGGTTAATAAACTTCTTGAATGTGGTTTTGAGCACCTTGGAGGTTGAAGTTTTATAATTGTGTCACTTTTGGGGTATTTTCTGTCATATAGAAGCCTCAAAGTGAATAAAAATTAAAAATTGATTGTCAACTTTTAACTTCTATTAACTTCTTAATAAATAGAATTTTGGTCCCAAAATTGTGCTGATGTAAAGTAGACATGTGTTAAATGATATTTATTAATTATTTTGTGTGACATATCTGTTTGATTTAAGTGTATGAAAATTCAAAGTTTGAAAATTGCAAAAATTTCACAAAATTTCCATTTTTTTCACAAATAAACTCAAGTCATATTGAAGGAATTTTACCACTATTATGAAGTACAATATGTCACGAAAAAAATGTCACAGGGATCCATTGAAGCATTCCAGAGTTATAACCACTGTAGTGCAGTGGGCTTGGTGCAGTGTGATAGACAGGCAGTGACCCAGGAAAGTTCAAGAGCAAAAACGTCTCTTTAATGTTCAACTCACAAAACACAGCACATGATATCCTCCGGATCGCAGCTGGAAACCATATCCTCTGGATTGTAGCCAATAAACATGCCAGTCCACCTCCATGACCGGTTGCCGTGAGTGACTGCACCACCGTGTATGCTAATAATTAGAACAGAGCCACATATAAGTCCTCTCATGGACAGAAAAAAACTCCCAAGCAATATATAAGAAGAACAAAAGGAGTCAACAAGCTGACAATTTAGTATAAAGATTATAACATTTATTAAATGATATCAAATATTTTAAAATTCAAGTAAGCTGATGATACAAAACATCCAATCATTAAAGAATTAACAAATGCATCACGGATACAGGTAACAAGAACCACACATCACACCTATACCAAACGACTTGAGGTCACAGGTTCACTGGGATAAGTATGCTGATAGTAAAACACTAATTGCCCCACCGGGAGCCGTTAATAGTGCAAGTATATAAGAAACGCCAGCCCCTACGCGCGTTTCACGTAGGCTTCTTCACGGCCCCCGGAAGAAGCCTACGCGAAACGCGCGTAGGGGCTGGCGTTTCCACGTACACACCACGACTGATATGAGTGAGGTCCAGTCCTAGATTTTCTTATATACTTGCACTATTAACGGCTCCCAGTGGGGCTATTAGTGTTTTACTATCAGCATACTTATCCCAGTGAACCTGTGACCTCAAGTCGTTTGGTATAGGTGTGATGTGTGGTTCTTGTTACCTGTATCCGTGATGCATTTGTTAATTCTTTAATTGATTGGATGTTTTTTATTATCAGCTTACTTGAATTTTAAAATATTTGATATCATTTAATAAATGTTATAATCTTTATACTAAATTGGCAGCTTTTTGACCGCCGTGTATGCTGTTGGTGCCAGGCCTTTCAGCTACCTTGGCTGTTTGGCTCCGCTTGCCTGTGTTGCTTCACACAGGTGGAACTCTGCAGAGCTGTCTGCTCTGTACTCCTGCAAATACCAGACTGACATAAACACTCAACTTGACACACCCAAACCCTTTACTGCAGGGCTCGTAACTGGAATTTGTGGCCGTAGGCCACATGGAAAACCTGGGCCGGGAATTAAATGGATTGCACCACTACCATCTTGTAGTCCACGTCAAAACACGAAAGCCCAGAGCAGGTTTTGACTAAATCTGCTTTAGACAACCAGCATGTCCAATACCTATACTCACTTTTTTATTACACACTGCAATCACAGCTACACCTGTGACTGCAATGCACTCCCATGGCCTCAATACGCCTCCGTGTGCATCCTGGGGGGAACATACAGCTTCCGCTACATCTAACACCGGTCACTGCCTCACATACCCCCTCCCTTTGTTCAAACCTGTGGGGTTGAACACTTGTCTCCCCACATTGGTGTGTGACAGGGCATCCGCATGACAGTGACATCCCTGCACAACACTGTACTGAGAAACCAAAGTAGGGACCGGAACCATCGGTTGATTCAAGCAACCCTCCCCTTTGCATTTCTCCACCACACTTTGTTACTTGACCACCCTCCTCCCCACTCTCCATTGCAGAAGACACACCCACTTTCCTGACTCACAGTAGATTTGGGCCAGTTTTGGGTGGTCTCCACCTTGTTTATTTGGGGTTCATTAACCCCGCAGCTCATCCCATGACCTAATTACCTGCCTTCGGGCACTTAGTACCATTCCTTCCATACCCTTTCACGTGCCTCGGTGACTGTCATGCTGGACCACTGAGGTCCACCTCTGCAACACTGGGCATACATCCATATCACGTCGCACCTGAACCCAAGCCTCCCGTCGCTGCTGTCTATCGAGAGCTCTATCCATTTTATCCTGATCCCTGGCCACATCTTTAGCCGTGCCAGAGGGTTCCTCGTGCATACATCCCTAGTTACCTTCATGACCACACACTCCCAATTCCTCCTGGCTTTCTTTTTATTCATGCATTTCTGCTTGGGTCCTTGGAACTGGACTGTCCCAAACTTACCAGGGGACATTTCCAGCTTGGAATTCAGTGGAGTCTCCTCGACCTCTCCTGCCATAAACTCTAGGGTGAACCTATCGGGGTTACACTCTGTCTCTAGGTTGTTGACCCTTTTGGCAGGTGTCCCTGACTTAGGATCTTTGGGTTCTACACCCGACACAACATGTACCATGGGAGGGTTAACCTTGGTCTCCCACAGGAACCAGAACAGGGGCAAGTCTCTTCCCAACACAGTCCCATATGGAAGCATCTTCAACACTCCCACCACATGTTTAATGTCCCCACATGGTGTGGAAAATTTAACCTCCGTGGTTGAATACTCCCAGATTTCCACATGGATACCCATCCCCTCCACTTTCCGTCCTTTGGTGTTGTCTCCGGCAACAAGGGACCCATTGACCACTAAGCTTACTTAATCCAGGAGAGCCTGTTTGGTACTCGTTTATAAGTGGGGTTCGCTGTTGGCAGTGCCTATAGTGGCAGTACAGACTAGCTGGGCATACATATGCATACGGCGAGTATATCCACAGTCCATGGGTTCAGATATCAGGGGAGCAGTGGGCAGCCACATGTCCGGGCCCTTGACACCACCAACACTTAATTGCTGAGTCACAACTATACCTTGGGGCCATTTTAGGGAAGACAAGACTTTTGTCACCTTCACTTCAGGTTACCCCCTCATCCCGGGCTCCCTCCTGGTTAGCCCCAACAGAGGTTGGTGGACTTTTCCCCAGCTCCTGGGCTGGTAGAGGCTTACGTGACAGCTGAAGTGTAGCAGTATCCCATATAAAGTCCTTAGTGGCTGTATACTACTCTACCAGTCCCACCTGGTCCAGAGTGCCTGGGTCTCCTTGTCCCACCTAATGCATCGATCACCACCCTCCCTATCATGTGGAGCAGGGTTAAGGTATCAGTGTGGAACCATTTTTTTACCAGCAGCAGTAAGTCATATGCCTGAGACCTGGCGGGTTGAGCCCACACATGTATTAACCCCCAGTTGTGCAAGGATCTCACCTCTCAGCTTCTCATAGTTCAGGGCATACTCCTGACTGAAGTCCATGTAAGCCTTCTGGGTATCTCCCGTCAGGAAGGGGGCCACCACTTCAGCCCACTGTGACACCGGTAAGCTCTCCCGCTCTGCAGTGTGTTCAAAGACAGTGAGGAAGGCCACCATGTCATCTTCAGGGCTCATCTTCTTCAGCACTGTCCGGACTTTCTACAGGGCCTCAGAATGGATTGGGGTTTCTGTGGATGGTGCCTCTGGCATAGCAGCAACCTACTGCAGAATCAGCTCATTAGTCTTTTGCTGCTGCTGACACAACAGCTGCTGATGATGATTGTACTGCTCCTGCTGCTGTTGCTGCTGCCTCTGTAACTGCAATTGCTCCTGAGGCTGCCGCTGCCACTGCAGCATCTCTTGCTGATGCTCCTGCTGCAGCCACTGCAAATGCAGCACCTCTTGCTGCTGCCGCTGCTGCCTCTGCAGGGCCTCTTGCTGCTGCCACTGCTGCCGCTGCTGAGAGAGGACCAACTGCTTCAAAAGCTCCATTTTGTCAGCAGGCTTGAGCTGTAGCATTGCAGGCTTAATCACTGACATGCTGCACGCTTTGGGGTATGCCTCAGTTCACACTGTTCGCATTCTCCAACCATATGTAGTGCAGTGGGCTTGGTGCCATGTGATAGACAGGCAGTGACCCAGGAAAGCTCAAAAACAAAGACGTCTCTTTAATGTTCAACTCATAAAACACAGCACACAATATCCTCCAGATCGCAGCCGGGAACCATAGCCTCTGGATTGTAGCCAATAAACATGCCAGTCTACTTCCGTGACTGGTTGCCAATTCTAGTATGAAGTGTTTTACTATGTTTTACTATGGGAATGAAATTTAGGCTTAAGAGATATTCCAGGTATAGGATGGAGTGCTATTCTCCATTTATTTCCTGTGACAGCACGGGTCCCAACCCAACTTCAGAAGCATCGGTCTGGACCACAAATTCTTTGCTCAAGTCTGGTGCAACCATAACTGGATACTTGCACAGAGCCCGCTTGAGTTCTTGAAATGCCATTTCTGTATCAGGAGTCCATTTCGCCATCATCAACTTGGTGAACACAAGGAGATCTTTTAACAACGCAGCAAATTTGGCAAAATTCGGGATAAAACACAATCCCAAGAAAGGCCTCACTTGAATCTTGCAGAGCGGTTTCAGCCACTCCTGAATTGCCTCTACTTTATTCAACTGAGGCTTGATTTAGCTTCTCTCAACAATGTAGGCTAAGTACCTGGCCTCTTCCTTCCCTATGGTGCACTTCTAGAGATTTATGGTGAATCCTGATTTCCTCAATGCATCTAGGATCGCCAATACCTTATTCAGGTGCGAACTCCAGTCAAGGCTGAAGATAACAATGTCATCCAAGTACACTGTGGCATATTTCCAATGTGAAGCCAAGATTTGGTCCATTGCCCTCTGAAAGGTAGCTGGGGCCCTCTGCAGTCTGAAGGGTATCCTAGTGTTCTGACAACACCCATCCGGCATCTAGAAGGACATCTTCTTCTTGGCACTCCGGGACATGGGGATTTGTCAAACCTTCTTTGCAGGTCGAGGATTTTGATGT
Source organism: Ranitomeya variabilis (assembly GCF_051348905.1). Lineage (NCBI taxonomy): Eukaryota > Metazoa > Chordata > Amphibia > Anura > Dendrobatidae > Ranitomeya > Ranitomeya variabilis. The sequence continues at coordinate 202,292,591 of NC_135236.1, forward strand.
ACCTTGTAGGTCTCAGTCACTCAATGAGTTCATCTACTCGGGCATTGGTTACGCATCAAAATGGGACACCTCATTGAGCTTGCGGTAGTCATTATAAATCCGCCACTCACCATTGAGCTTCGATACGAGGACGATGAAACTTGACCAACCACCTCTTGATTTCTCTATCACCCCGAGGTTAAGCACTCTCTTCACCTTCTTGGAAATTATCTCCTGGCGGGCTTCGAGGATTCTGTAGGGTTTGAGGTTTACCCTTCAATGTAGCTCTGTTAGCACATCGTGTTCCACGACCTGTGTGCGCCCTGGCAACACCGAGAAAAAGTCTCTGTTCTGCTGCAGCAGTTTTCAACATTGTTGCTTCTGGGCCCGTGTTAGCATATTAGCAATCACAACCTTCTCGATCTTGGCTTCGGGATGGCCCCCAGGCACGGAGTTTCCAGTGGTTCACTGTCCCGCCAAGGTTTGAGTAGGTTCACATGGTGTACCTGGTACGGATTCCTGCAACAAGGCTGGTGTACCTTGTAATTCACGTCCCCTAGTTTTACCACTATTTCATACAGTCCTTGCCACTTTGCCAAGAATTTGCTTTCCACCGTAGGATAACTGCTTGCATGCGGTCCCCAAGTTGTAATTGCCTTAGCTTCGCTGATTAGTTGTATATACTTGCTTGGGACTCGTGTGCCTGGAGAAGATGTTCCCTTATGATAGGCATTATGTGTGCCATCCTTTCCTGCAGCTGGGCGACATATTCAATGACACTCCAGTGCGGCGTTACTTTACTTCCTAGGTTTCCTTGGTGATGTCCAGTAGCCATCGTGAATGTCGGCTGTAAAGGGGCTCGAACGGCGAGAAGCCAGTGGAGACCTGTGGGACTTCTCTAATAGAAAAGAGCAGGAAAGGTAGCAGATAGTCCCAGTCCCGACCGTCCTTCTCAACAACCCTCTTGAGCATGGCCTTCAAGGTCTTGTTGAAGCGCTCCACTAGCCCATTGGTCTGCAAATGGTAAACCGAGATTCGCAACTGGGCAATCTGGAGGACACCCGCATCACTGGTCCCCTGGTCATAGAGGTCACCTCTGGTATCTAAGGCTGCTTTCCCAGCTGGGGTGAACTTCGGTGACCTCAGTGAGATCCCAGTCACATCTTGGCACTGTACAGGTTGAAAATTGTTTATCCCCAAACATGGATTATGAAGTGGGACAGAACGACGGATAGATGAGGGATATTTTTTATTTTTGTTTTCTTACAGGAGATGTGGATTCAATGGAATTAGGCATTAGGTAAGTATAACTGTGTTATTTTTAAATTAAAAATTAAAGTGTATTTAGGTTTATTTCTAGTGATGAGCAAGCACTAAAATGCTTGGGTGCTCGTTGCTCTGGTCGAGCAAATTGGAACACTTGGGTACTCGACCCGAGCAACGAGCCCAATGTAAGTCTATGGGAAACCAGAGTATTTTTACCGCTATTCCCCCAAGGGTCCTTTTAAGGTCTAAAAAAATCTGAAAATGATGGAAACACTGCTCAAATGACTCAGGAACATCATGGGGATCACCCTTGGAAGCATTTCTGACTCCTAGGTCACAGCTGTAAGCGATGTTGTCAGAGTGTCACACCATTTTTACAGGTGCACCAAAAAACATATAAAAAAAAACAAAATGGATTTTGCTGGGAAATATGTTAAGGTACATCCTTTCCAGGCTAATGACTAGTATATAAGGCAAAATAATTTACCCCAGACCAAAATGTTCCTCCACCACTTGGGCTATGTTCACACGCAGAGTTTTTGATGCGTTTTTCAACTTTTACATTGCTTTCAACCAATACAAATGCATTCACTTGGAAATGTCATTGTAACATTTAACAACCCTATTTGGGCATGTGGTGTGTGACACATAAGGAGACACATCTTGTTTCATTTATGAAGGAGGGACTCTTAAAGTCACAAAGCCTATTTTAGAGGGGCATCAGGCATCATTAATATTCTTAAAGGGCCATTATTAAACAATGGGTCTCCTATGCTGTTATTGCCTATGCAGTGAGTGGCTGGGCTGCCAAGAATTACAATGCACCCCAATACCCCCTTTCATGAGAGGTACAGGAGGGCCTCCTGAAAAAATGTTGCTTTGAATGCAAGGCTTGCCCTGTTATCAAGTCATCTGCACCTCAATAAGCCTATGAACCCAGATACTGGATGGCCACAGGAAAACCAACTTCACAGTCTTCAGTTAGTCTTGCCATACAGGTTCTTTATGCATTCAATGCAAGGGCCGCCTTTACCCAAATTTGCATGCACCCCAATCCCCCCTTTGAAGAAACATGGAGGAGGGCCTCCTAAACATAGCTGTTCCATTACCAAGGAGCGTGTCTCCTATACTCGTACTGCCCATACTGTAAGTGTATGAGCTGACCAACATTTCCCCAAGGGGGGTAAATAAAAAAAAAAAAAACATGACAAAAGAGTGTTTATTGTTTTGAGCTAGGATAACACACAGCAAAAAAAGATAATGGAAGCCTCAAAAGCAAACTTTGTAGCCCACAGATAGATGAGGCGTGTCACGGAACTACCACAATGTAATTTTTTTTTGTTTTAACCAAGATAGTGTATAGACCTAGGGTATTAGACAGACCAAAAATTTAAATGTATGCATGAAAAAAAACTATTTTTAGACCACACATAAAATGGCAGTCGGACAGAGATAACAGACTGCTTGAATATGTGGACTATTTTTTTTTAATTTTCTAGCCACAAAATACTGTATACAACAAGGGTATCATACCAAAAAATGGAATGCATGTCTGAAAAGACAAGATTTGAAGACCACTGATAGACCAGACGTGTGACTGAGATAACAGACTGTTTCAAGATGTGGGATTTATTTTTTAAAATTTTAAAAACCACAAAATACTGTATACACCAAGGGTAGCAGTCTAGCAGACCAAAAAATGCAATGCATGCCTGCAAAGGAAGGATTTGGACACCACAGATACACTGTGCGTCTGACGGAGATAATAGAGTGATCAAAATGTGTTCTTGGTTTTTTTGGCCCACCAAATATGTGTTCATAAGTAGGCTATGACACTAAAATAAAACATTTGGAGTACTAAAATTGTCAAAACATTTACCCATGAGGGTAAATTTTTTAAAAATCTTTTATGGACATCATAGACACCTTTTCCAAAAATTGGACTGGCTGTAGCAGCACAAAACCTGTTAACCATGGTGATCTAGTGGCGAATGATGTTTTCTTGAGGAAGAAATTCTTGGCCCAATTTTAAGGAGTGGGTCTCCTAGACTTGTAATGCCCATACAGTAAGTGTATGGGCTGACAAACATTTCCCCATGGGGGTTACATTTTTAAAAAATCGTTTATGGCCATCATAGATGCCCTGGGCAAAAATTGGACTGGCTGTAGCAGCACAAAACCAGTTAACCCTGGTGTTGGAGAATGAGGAGACAAGATAAATCATACTGAAATAAAATAAATAAATAAAAAAATAGACTTCACCTATAAAAAAAAAATAACAAAAGGCAGAGGCAAACACAGGTTCATAAATATGAAGCCAGAATGTGTCCTACAAGATATTTTTGTCCCTAGCAACAGCTCAGAGACAGGGCTATAAAAAAAATGTAATATAAAACTCTTTGAATAATTTTCATTAGAGGACTGTCCAGAGCTATGAAAAATGGAAAATATAATAATAAATAGGAAGAAGATACGTACATCTCCTTTTTACAAAATTTTCCCCAGGGAAGGATCATTTCTTTTGGTTGCAAATTGGTAACGGCCATTATATAGACACTTTTGCCAAAAATTGCACTGGTATATCAGCACAGAACACGTTAAACCTGGTGATCTAATGGTGGAGAATGAGGAAACATTGATGAAGGCGTTATTAAAAACTAGGCCCAATGTAAAGGAGCATGTCTCCTAGACTTGTAATGCCCATACACGAAGTGCATGGGCTGACAAACATTTCCCCATGGGGGTTACAGTTTTAGAAAATTATTTATGGGTATCATAGACACCCTTGCCCAAAAATTGAATGGCTGTAGCAGCATACAACATGTTCACCATTGTGATCTAGTGGTGGAGAATGAGGAAACATTGGTGAAGGTCTCATTAAAAACTAGGAACAATACACACTAGTGCATGGTTTGTGTATGAAGTAAAAGATGTATAGTAAATAGATATGTCTTTTTTTGATATATGTCTTTTTTTGGTTATGCACCAGTTCAGACTAGATTGCTGTTCAGTCAGTTTTCCTATATTTATTATGAAGTAAAAGATGAGCGGACGAGCAAGATCCCGGGCCTGCGGCCGACCTCGTGTGCAGGAGCAGGTCCCACAAAGACCACCTGGACAGGTACAGCAGCCCCAAGGACCCCGGCCAGCAGTCAGATCTCAGCAGCCAGCACCTGAGCCTTTACTCATCAGAAGAGGGCACCGGACAGGTCCAATAGCAGCGGCAGCAGAGAGACCATCGCCCGATGTTCTGCAGGTGTCAGCCGGACTTGCAGAAGTGTCTATCGAAGAATGGGTTGCCGTAGGCGTGATTCCATGACATCGGGGTGAACACCTGGCAGACTATCGAACATGTCCAAAAATCGAAAGCTGGCACCTCTGGAACCAAGATTGCTCTTGTGACCAACCACATCAAGCTGGTGTCCCTGCCACAGTGGGCCCTGTACCAGTATCACTTTGACTTCAACCCCGCCATGGAGTCCAAGCGTTTGTGGTATGGCCTCCTGTACTAGCATGAAGAAACCATCAGGAAGACGCGAGCGTTTGATGGAACCGTGTTGTTTTTACCAAAAAGACTGAATAAGGTCAAGGAGGTGTTCAGCCAAACTCGAAATGGAGAGAACGTGCTGATAACCATCACCCTGACCATTGAGCTTCCACTGACCTCGCCCACCTGCGAGTCATTTTCCAAAGACTTCTGAAGATAATGGATATGAAGCAGATAGGACACAACTATTACAAACCGAGCAACGCCACCAAAGTCAGAGTCCACCAACTCGCCATCTGCTTGGGGTTTTCCACCTCCATTCTCCAGTACGAGTCCAGCATCATGTTGAGCATTGATGTCAGGCATAAAGTCCTCAGGAACGAGACTGTGAATGACATCATGAGCAGCCTCTACTCCTTGTGTGGCCCTCAGAGGTTCCAGGATGCCTAAACACTAAAAACACTAAAGCCTAAAACCTAAACACTAAAACCTTTGTTATTAACGAGATCACCTGAAACATGACTACAGTGTCCACCTTCAAGAAGGCAGACGGAAGCAAGATCAGCTTTGTGGACTACCATAAGAACCAATATAATGAACAAGTGAAAGACTTGAGCCAGCCACTAATCGTGAACATCTCCCGGAGGCCCAAGCCGGGAGCCACAGACGGAGCCATCATCCTGGTGCAAGAGTTATGTAACCTAACAGGTCTGACTGACAGAATGAGAAACAACTTCAATGTCATGAAAGACCTGGCTGGTCACACCCGCTTACCAGCAGAACAGAGGGATCGGCAAGTTGGGAAGTTCATGAACTACATACACAAGGATGAGAGCGTTCAGAAAGAGCTACATGACTGGGGGCTGAATTTCTATACCGAACTCCTACAGTTCGAAGGGAGAATCACACCTCTGGAAAAAATCCTGCAAGGAGACAAATCTGCTGAATATAATCCACAGTTTGCTGATTGTTTGCGAGAGCTGAGGTGTCCAGACCTGATCAGCCCTGAGATATGAATAATTGGCTGCTCTTTTGCACACAGAGAAATTAGGATGCGGTGAACGCTCTTCTGCAGAACATGTTCAAGATCACACAGCAAATGCGCATCAAGATGAACTGGGTGGTGTTGGTTGAAGTCGAGGACACGGTGGGAGGATATTTACAAGCCTTCCAGAAGAACATTACGGACCACACCGAGATGGTTATCTGTATCCTGTCCAGCATTAATAAGATGAAGTACGACGAAATCAAGAAGCACCTGTGCATGGACTTTGCCATCCCCAGTCAGTGTGTCGTCACTAGGACCTTGAGCAAACCCCAGACTGTCCTCTCAGTCTGCACCAAAATCGCCTTACAGATGAACTGCAAGTTAGGAGGAGAGCTGTGGACCATGGAGATGCCACTGGAAAAAGCGATAATCATTGGGATTGATTGCTACCACACCACCCTGCAGGGGATGAGATCTATTGCTGGCTTTGTCGCGAGCACGAATAAGCAAATGACTAGCTGATTTTCCCAATGCGTCATCCAGGATCAGAGACAAGAGATTGTCAAAGGCCTGAAAGTTTGTATGCAAGCGGCGCTGCATGTGTGGAGCAAGACTAACATAGGCCTACAAAGATGGAGTAGGCAGCGGGCAGCCCAAAACCTTAGTGAACTACGAGATCTCACAGTTCATGGACTGCATCAAGTCTGCTAAACAGGATTAAAGCCCAAGACTGACCATGGTGGTGGTGAAAAAAAGAATAAATGCCAGAGTCTTTGCCAATATGGGCATCCGGCTCCAGAATCCACCACCGGGAGCAATAATTGATAGTGAAGTCACCAGACCTGAATGGTAGGACTTCTTCATCATCAGCCAGTCTGTTGCTGCTTGGATGTGGCAGTGCTGCTGTGCTTTCAGCTCCGGACTGATGTGTTCATTTCAAAGACGGAGGCTGAAAAGTAGGAGGAGGAAGATGAGTAGGAGGAGGTGCTGTAGACTGTGGGGGCAACCCTGATTGATGTAGGGCCTGCAATCCTCGGTGTGGGAAGGATGTGGTCCATCCCAAGGTCTGACTGGGTCCCAGCTTCCACTATGATAACCCAGTGTGCCGTCAGTGAGAATGTACCATCCCTGCCCACAAGCACTTGTCCACGTGTCCGTGGTTAGGTGGAATTTCCCAGTAACAGCATTGTTGAGGGCACGGGCAATGTTGTGGGACACATGCTAGTGTAATGGCGGTACGGCACACTAGGAAATATAGTGGCGACTGTGGACCGAGTACCTTGGGATGGCTGCTGCCATCAGGTTGCGGAAAGCTTCCATCTGAACGAGCATAAAAAGCAAAATTTCGAGTGCAAGCAGAAGAGAAATGTTAGAATTTAGGACTGTGGCTTGTGGGGCATTGTCTGGGTATTTCCGCTTGCATTCCAATGACTGGGGTATAGACAACTGAAGACTGTGCTGGGACAAGGACGTGGATGGGCTTGATGATGGTTCTTCTTGGCTGTGGGCAACAACAGGTGAAGGGCTAGAGGCATCTTCACATGCACGGTAGACTGGGGATTGGCTTCTAAGCAAAACAGTGGACGAAGCAGTAGTGTTGTAACACCCCAGGCAACCGGTTGTTACAGTGGCATTGCTTTCCTCATGGAGAGAGTGATGTCATATTGGAAGCAAGGAAGGATCCCTTTTAACAGGTATTCAGCACATAGATTGTTCTGACTCCAGGCCAGAAGGGGTAGTTCTACACCCGACTTCATGGGATCTGCTCTCTCGGGTCGGGAGGAGGAGTCATTTGCTAGGCAGTTGGTAGGCAGTTGGGCAGAGTTAGACAGTTTGTGAGAGGAGAGCGAGGAGTGAAGAAGGAAAGCTGGGGCCGTGCAGACGAGGGATTCCTAAGATGCTTCCAAGCCGGCCGGACCACCACCAGCACCTGTAAAGCTCTGGCGCACTCTGTTGTGAGCGGGTGGAAAGCAGGAAGCCCCGACTTGGAGATCAGAAGGATTTCTTCCAGCTCGCCGATGGAGCAGCTACTGATCAAGGTAATAGAGCGCAGGGCCTGGCTAAAGTCAACAAGGGGAAGAAGGAACATGTCCAGCCTGGGTGGAGATGCAGCGCCGGTGGCAGACGCAGCTGCAGCCCCCATGATGTCGCCAGACTCAGCGGTGACTGCAGCCCTAGCTCCTATAATGCTGTTATTGATGCCATACATACCAGGAGTGGCCTGGTTAGCACAGTACACAGGGGAGTCCCACATGCTGAGTGACTTTCAAGAAAGACTCTGCAGACCTACATCTCCAGATCCCGGAACTGGCAAAAAGTGTGGCTGCACTAACCAAAATTGTGCAGTCCATGCAAGTGCCCCCAAAAGAGAAGATCCAGCTGGCCTCCAGTCCAGGAGGATGCAGGCCTGAGGACCTGCCATGGAACAAGAAGTAAAAGTGTTATTAATGTAATGTTGTGCACTTGAAAAATGTTTTGCACTTAATATATAATGTTTTGCAACGTTCAAGAAACCAGCCTCCCATAAATGGAAGAAAAGTTATTTTACCAGTTAAAATGCATTTCAAAATTTTTTGTACATGTCTTTAACCTATTTATTGTTGTTTTTGTTTTCCCAGTCTGGGAATACTGGATTTAATGGAGGGAATGTAACAACCCAGGTAACTGGTTGTTTCAGTGGCACTGCTTTCCTCATGGGTAGAGTGATGTCATGCTTGGAAGCGAGGAAGGATCCCTTTTAACAGGTATTCAGCACATACAACATCGTTCTGACTCCAGGCCAGAAGGGAGAGTTCTACACCCAACTTCAGGGGAGCTGCTCTCTCGGGTCGGGAGAAGGAATCAGTTACTAGGCAGTTGCTAGGCAGTTGGGGAGAGTTAGACAGTTGGTGAGAGGAGAGAGAGGAATGAGGAAGGAAAGCTGGGGCCATGCAGATGAGTGATTCTGCAGCTCCTGGGAAGGAAAAATAGAGCAGAGCAACTTGTAAAGAGACTGAAAGGAGGAAGGAGCAAAGGCGTAGTGAAGAGCAGGAGAGAGAAGTAGCAACTAAACTTCCTTCACGCTGAGCGCATGTACCGGTAACCAGAAGACTGAGGTTGTGGGGTTAATTTTATGCTCCATGGCAGAAACCGGCAGACACCTAGATTTCAAGTTACCTGTCCACCATTAACACCTGAGGACTAGTGTTGAGCGATACCGTCCGATACTTGAAAGTATCGGTATCGGAAAGTATCGGCCGATACCGGCAAAGTATCGGATCTAATCCGATACCGATACCCAATACCAATACAAGTCAATGGGACTCATGTATCGGACGGTATTCCTGATGGTTCCCAGGGTCTGAAGGAGAGGAAACTCTCCTTCAGGCCCTGGGAACCATATTAATGTGTAAAATAAAGAATTAAAATAAAAAATATTGCTATACTCACCTCTCCGACGCAGCCTGGACCTCACCGAGGGAACCGGCAGCGTTCTGTGCTTAAAATGCGCGTGTTTCCTTCCTTCCGTGACGTCACGGCTTCTGATTGGTCGCGTGCCGCCCATGTGGCCGCGACGCGACCAATCACAGCAAGCCGTGACGTAATTTTGAGGTCCTGGAAGCCTAATTCTAGGCATTCAGGATTTTAAAATTACGTTCCGGCTTGTGATTGGTCGCGTCGCGGTCACATGGGCGACGCGACCAATCACAAGCCATGACGTCACGGGAGGCAGGATACGCGCGCATTTTAAAATTACGTCACGGCTTGTGATTGGTTGCGTGCCGCCCATGTGGCCGCGACGCGACCAATCACAGCAAGCCGTGACGTAATTTCAGGTCCTGAATGCCTATTTCTGCATTCAGGACCTGAAATTACATCACGGCTTGCTGTGATTGGTCGCGTCGCGGCCACATGGGCGGCACGCGACCAATCAGAAGCCGTGACGTCGCGGGAGGCAGGAAACGCGCGCATTTTAAGCAAACAACGCTGCCGGTTCCCTCGGTGAGGTCCAGGCTGCGTCGGAGAGGTGAGTATAGCAATATTTTTTATTTTAATTCTTTATTTTACACATTAATGTTGTATTTTACACATTAATGTTGTTTCGATACCGATACCCGATACCACAAAAGTATCGGATCTCGGTATCGGAATTCCGATACCCGCAAGTATCGGCCGATACCCGATACTTGCGGTATCGGAATGCTCAACACTACTGAGGACTAGTGTTGAGCATTCCGATACCACAAGTATCGGGTATCGGCCGATACTTGCGGTATCGGAATTCCGATACCGGGATTCCGATACTTGCCGCGTATCGGATACCGGAATCGGAAGTTCCCAGATTCAAAATGCACAAATTCAGCCAATGAGAATGATTTCAAGTGTGGGCACATCCTGTTCAGCATGGAGGGCATGAAACTACTGGCATGGCTGTGATTGGCTGCTGAAATGATGTCATGATGCAGTTTAAAAGTCGCTGGCGCCATTTTGCGATCACTCTGCTGTGAATTCAGTTAGTGACAGGACGCTGTTTGCTGACTGAGGGCCAGTTTAGAGATAGCGATTTGCTTCTTTGTGCTTTCCAAAGGCTAATTTAGCAACCGCTGTGTTCACCTACTATTCACCTTGCTTTTGCCTTGTAGCGCTGTTTTCACAGCGATCTGCAAGGTCTGTGTGTGTGTGTGTGAGTGCAGCCCACTCTCTAGTCTGAGTGCAGCCACATAGGCCATCCATTGCTGGTTGTATTCAGTTCAGGGAGGGTGGTTCATTGCCTCATACTGTTCTTTTTTTTTTTCCAAGTAGTGTAGTCTGCTGCTAAGTTTTAACAAAAAATCCTATTAGTGTCTTTCCACCCGTCTCCAGCTAATTTGTGGAAAAACACTACATAGGATAACGTAGAGGAGGGTTTTTGGGCCTTGCAGCGCCGTTTACGGCTGTCTGCATGGTCTCCGTGTGACTGCAGCTCGCCCTGTAGTCTGTGAGCAGCCATAGCCTGGTTGTCTCCAGCTCAGGGTTGTTCACTGCGTCATACCACAAAATCAATTTTCATTTTGTTTTAAGTAGTGCAGGCTGCTGCACATTTTTTCAAAAAATTCCTATTAGTGTCTTTCCACCCGTCTCCAGCTAATTTGTGGAAAAACACTACATAGGATAACGTAGAGGAGGGTTTTTGGGCCTTGCAGCGCCGTTTACGGCTGTCTGCATGGTCTCCATGTGACTGCAGCTCGCCCTGTAGTCTGTGAGCAGCCATAGCCTGGTTGTCTCCAGCTCAGGGTTCTTCACTGCGTCATACCGCAAAATCAATTTTCATTTTGTTTTAAGTAGTGCAGGCTGCTGCACATTTTTTCAAAAAATTCCTATTAGTGTCTTTCCACCCGTCTCCAGCTAACTTGTGGAAAAACACTACATAGGATAACGTAGAGGAGGGTTTTTGGGCCTTGCAGCGCCGTTTACGGCTGTCTGCACGGTCTCCGTGTGACTGCAGCTCTCTCTGTTGTCAGTTCAGCCCCCAAAAAATAAATAAATAATAAAGTTCACCAAACACACCAGTGACACCACTTTACATTTCTGTAGGCCACATTAGCTCATATTAAAGTCTAGTCTACACTTTAGAAAATTAGTGTTTCTTATACCTGTTAGGAGGAGTTGTTCAGGAATAAGCACACAAAGCCGTTAGTACTTTTCTGCTTATCTTTATCAGTCACCCAAGATGAAGAAGGCAGTGAGTAAGGCACGTGGGCGTGGGCGCGGAGCAGGGAGGGGACGTGGGGATTCTGTGCCCGCTGCGGGCACCGGTGACTCATCAGCACCCACTTTCACAAGGGAACAGTCATTCATGCGCAGCTTTGTCGCAGAGCGCCGTACACCGCTGCTGCGTGAAGACCAAATTGAAGCCATTGTCGGATGGATGGCAGCTAATGCATCAACTTCAATTAGTGCCACATCCTCTCAGACACAGAGCACTGGAGAGCAGCCATCTGTCTCTTCACCACCTGCGAAATTGCCCAGGCAGACAGAGAGCCCAGGACAGGAGCCGTCTCTACTTCTGTTCTCTGAATCTCTTGGCTCGGAAACAGGGGGCCAGCCAAGCAGCATTGGAGAAATGGAAGAAGAGGCAGGGTGCAGTGATGCCCAACAGCTTTTTCTCTCTTCCTCTGAAGAGGCGGGTGGGCCAGTGGCTCCGGTCACCACATCGCAGGCCGCATCCGCTGATGATGACACTCAGGTGCCACTTACTGGTGCGTGCTCTGCTGCTGAGACTACCCAGGAGGAGCAGTTGGGGGCAGAGGGTAGTGTAGATGATGAGGTCCTTGACCCATCTTGGCGTGAGGGACAGGAAGGTGGTGGGAGCAGCTCTGAGGAAGAGATTCCCCGTACGGCCCAAAGAGGGAGAGGGAGGGGGAAGACTGCGGATCCTGCAGCCTCCGCTTTGGCACCCGTTAGGAGCATGTCTCTTCCAAAAGCCAAAAAGGGCGCTCCCAAGACTTGCAGTGCCTGGGCCTTTTTTGACACAGTTGCAGATGACATTTGCTATGTCAAATGCAAGGTGTGTCATCAGAAAGTCAAAAGAGGTCGAAATGTCAGCAGCCTCAATACCTCCAACATGTGGAAACATGTGCGCAACAGGCACGCGGCGTAGTTAGAAAAACACACTGAAGAGCTAGGCCAACCAACAGCGGCAGCTACCACCTCTTCAGCTTGTGTTGCCTCTTCCTCCAGCTCACACGCAGCTGGTTCGGCTTCCTCCCAGGATCGCCGTGGAAGAACCTCTGGCCCTGTTGTCCAGAGACCCGCTGTAATTCCACCCGCAGCACCACTTTCCCAGTCATCCACACACTCCCAGCCCAGTCTACAGCCATCGGTAGTACAGGCATGGGAGAAAAGGCGGCCTTTCTCGTCAAACCACCCACGAGCACAGGCTCTGACTGCAGGCATTGCCAAACTTCTGTCACTGGAAATGCTGTCATTCAGGCTGGTGGAGACTGACACCTTCCGTGACTTGATGTCATTGGCAGTCCCCCAGTACAATGTGCCCAGCCGCTTTTACTTCAGCAGGCAAGCCGTCCCTGCCCTGCACAAGCATGTGGAGGGACACATAAAACACGCGCTACTGAACGCCGTCAGTAGCAAGGTCCACCTCACCACTGATGCGTGGACCAGTCACCATGGACAGGGGCGATACCTTTCCCTCACTGCCCATTGGGTTAATGTCGTTGAGCCGGGTACAGACCGTGCGAGTGGCGCAGGACGTGTCCTGCCCACTCCAAGGATTGCAGGAATCCATTCTGTACGCATTGACTCCTCCTCCTACACCAGTTCCTTAGAATCATCGCTGCAGGAGCCGTCACAGTCCACCTCCACATGGACCCGTGATGAACGTGTACCTGTTACGACCGACATGAGCACAGCCGTGGCCAAACGTCAACAGGCCGTCTTGAAATTAATTTCTTTGGGGAATCGAAGCCACACAGTGCAGGAGCTCTGGAATGCCATCAAGCAGGAGAGCGATGTGTGGTTTGTGCCAGCGAATCTCCAGCCAGGCATGGTAGTGTGTGATAATGGCCAAAATCTGGTGGCAGCTCTGGGCCTCGGCAACCTCACTCACATCCCATGTCTGGCACATGTGCTCAATTTGGTCGTGCAGAGTTTTCTGAGGGACTATCCGGATCTTGATGCACTGCTGCACAAGGTCCGCCTAGAGTGTGCTCACTTGCGGCGTTCCAGCACGGCAAAAGCGCGCATTGCGGCTCTGCAGCGCCGACACCGCCTGCCGGAACATCGCATCATATGTGACCTACCTACCAGGTGGAATTCCACGTTACATATGTTGGAGCGGTTGTGTGAGCAGCAGCAAGCTGTAATGGAGTACCAGCTGCTTCAGGCGCAAAGAAGTCGCACTCAGTGCCGTACAGACTTCACAACCACAGAGTGGGCCACTATGAATGACGTCTGCCAGGTTTTGCGTCCCTTTGATTATTCCACGCGGATGGCGAGTGCAGATGATGCACTAGTCAGCATGACTGTCCCCCTTATCTGCCTGCTTGAAAAATCACTGCAAGCGCTAAGGGATGATGTTGTGGAAGAGGTGGAGGATGAGGATTCAGCATTTCCATCATCTTCTGGACAGTCAGCGCCACGTGGTTCCTCACAAACGCGTAGGCAGGGGACAGTTTGTGAGGAGGATGAGGAGGAGTCAATGGAGGAGGAAGACATCCGTCCAGAGGAGGGAGTTACACAATTGTCCAGTAGTCAGTGTGTACAGCGAGGGTGGGGTGATGACGAGCGGGCAGAGATCACGCCTCCAGCAGGGGACAGCGTTTCTTGGGCAGTTGGCAGTCTGCAGCACATGGTGGATTACATGCTGCAGTGCCTGAGAAACGACCGCCGCATCGCCCACATTCTCAACATGTCTGATTATTGGGTGTTCACCCTCCTCGATCCTCGCTACCGGGACAACGTAGAAAGCCTCATCACACCGTTGAACCGGGAGCGAAAAATGCGGGAGTACCAAGACACACTGGTGAATTCCATCATCTTCTCCATTCCAAGTGAGAGAAGTGCTGCTAGTGCATTCCAAAGCAGCTCAGTGCCTCCAGGCAGTGGTGGAGGCTCTGCACAAAGAGGGAGCAGAAGCAGTGCCTCTGCCCAAGGCAAGACCAGTATGGCCCAACTGTGGCACAGTTTTCTGTGCCCGCCACAAAAGTCTACACCATCACAGACGGCTCCAGTCAGCAGGAGGCAACGGTTCCGTCAGATGGTGACAGACTACATGTCTTGCCCTCTTGCTGTACTCCCAGACGGCTCTTCCCCTTTCAAGTTTTGGGTCTCAAAGCTGGATACATGGCCAGAGCTCAGCCAGTATGCATTGGAGGTGCTGTCTTGCCCTGCGGCCAGTGTATTATCGGAACGTGTCTTTAGTGCTGCAGGTGGTATACTAACTGACCGTCGCATGCGACTATCCTCCGATAACGTTGACCGGCTTACTTTCCTGAAAATGAACAAGGCCTGGATCTCGCAGGAATTTGGCACTCCTCTTCCTGATTAAATAATTAGGTGACTGTCTACAGTATCCAGGTCTCCTGTTGTGTTCATCTTTCTACCACCCGAACTTAAATTCCTGGGCTCCAACATCGCCAGTTGAGGCTCAGAAGTGCCGTCTGCACAGTCAAAACATACGACCCAGTGTTATTGGGTTTCAGTAACGTCAGCTGATCCCCAGCTGTGTAGCCGGCAATGTGTCCTGCGACCGCCACGCTGACACAACAACTGAAATGTAAGGGAACCTGTCCCCCCCCCCCAAGGCGTTTGTTACTGAAAGAGCCACCTTGTACAGCAGTAATGCTGCACAAGGAAAAGGTAGCTATTTTTGTTTAGCTCCTTGCACATGCAGAACTTAACACTTATAAAATGTGTCCCCTGATACCGTGTGACCGTCCCGGAGGTGGGACTTTCCTTCGTAATATGACGCAGCACAGCCGTCATTCCTACCCCCTTGGCGCCGTGCCCCGGCTCCTCAGCGTTGTTTGATTCCGTCCCGGAGCCTGCGCTGTTATGTTATCCCTTGGCCAGGCACACTTAGCGCTGCCCGTCTTCTGACATCATTTGGTGTCAGGATGGCTGCGCCTGTGCGGCCACGCTGGCCGAGAGCCCGCCTCGCAGTGTCTTCTGATTTCATCCCACTGGGGGCCTGAGATCCATGGACATGCGCAGTGCATATCTGAACCTCCACCTCTCACTCATCTCCCTACGGCTTCTTCAGACTGTGCGGTGTCAGCTGGTCCCTAATAGCATGCCACGGCCGTGACACCGCACAGTCTTAAGAAGCCGTAGGGAGGGGAGTGAGAGGCGAGGATATGCACTGCGCATGGCCACGGATCCCAGGCCCGCGGTGGGATTACATTAGACGACACTGCGAGGCGGGCTCTCGGCCAGCGCGGCCGCACAGGCGCAGCCAGCCTGACACCAAATGATGTCAGAAGATGGGCAGCGCTAAGTGTGCCTGGCCAAGGGATAACATAACAGCGCAGGCTCCGGGACTGAATCAAACAACGCTGAGGAGCCGGGGCAAGGCGCCAAGGGGGTAGGAATGACGGCTGTGCTGCGTCATATTATGAAGGAAAGTCCCACCTCCGGGACGGTCACACGGTATCAGGGGACACATTTTATAAGTGTTTAGTTCTGTGCTTGCAAGGAGCATCATGAAAAGAGCCACATTTTCCTTTTGCATCTTTTTTGCTGCACAAGCTGGCTCTTTCAGCTACAAACGCCTTGGGGGGGGGGGTAAAGGTTCCCTTTTGACTTTCTCCAATCAGGCTTCGGCCTACATTGTGTTCCTCTGCTTCTCCTCCTGTCCCTGGGCTCCAAAACCGCTAGTTGTTGCCTGGTAGTGCTGTACGCACAGTCAACAGTCCCTCCTCTGTTATCGGGGTTCAGTAACGTCAGCTGTTCCCCTGCTGTGTGTGTGGCAATCCCTCCTACCTCCTCCACCTCCTCCTCCTCCACCTGTCCCTGGGCTCCAACACCGCTAGTTGTTGCCTGGTAGTGCTGTACGCGCAGTCCCGACAGTCCCTCCTCTGTTATTGGGGTTCAGTAACGTCAGCTGTTCCCCTGCTGTGTGTGTGGCAATCCCTCCTACCTCCTCCACCTCCTCCTCCTCCACCTGTCCCTGGGCTCCAACACCGCTAGTTGTTGCCTGGTAGTGCTGTACGCGCAGTCCCGACAGTCCCTCCTCTGTTATTGGGGTTCAGTAACGTCAGCTGTTCCCCTGCTGTGTGTGTGGCAATCCCTCCTACCTCCTCCACCTCCTCCTCCTCCACCTGTCCCTGGGCTCCAACACCGCTAGTTGTTGCCTGGTAGTGCTGTACGCGCAGTCCCGACAGTCCCTCCTCTGTTATTGGGGTTCAGTAACGTCAGCTGTTCCCCTGCTGTGTGTGTGGCAATCCCTCCTACCTCCTCCACCTCCTCCTCCTCCACCTGTCCCTGGGCTCCAACACCGCTAGTTGTTGCCTGGTAGTGCTGTACGCGCAGTCCCGACAGTCCCTCCTCTGTTATTGGGGTTCAGTAACGTCAGCTGTTCCCCTGCTGTGTGTGTGGCAATCCCTCCTACCTCCTCCACCTCCTCCTCCTCCACCTGTCCCTGGGCTCCAACACCGCTAGTTGTTGCCTGGTAGTGCTGTACGCGCAGTCCCGACAGTCCCTCCTCTGTTATTGGGGTTCAGTAACGTCAGCTGTTCCCCTGCTGTGTGTGTGGCAATCCCTCCTACCTCCTCCACCTCCTCCTCCTCCACCTGTCCCTGGGCTCCAACACCGCTAGTTGTTGCCTGGTAGTGCTGTACGCGCAGTCCCGACAGTCCCTCCTCTGTTATTTGGGTTCAGTAACGTCAGCTGTTCCCCTGCTGTGTGTGTGGCAATCCCTCCTACCTCCTCCACCTCCTCCTCCTCCACCTGTCCCTGGGCTCCAACACCGCTAGTTGTTGCCTGGTAGTGCTGTATGCGCAGTCCCGACAGTCCCTCCTCTGTTATTGGGGTTCAGTAACGTCAGCTGTTCCCCTGCTGTGTGTGTGGCAATCCCTCCTACCTCCTCCACCTCCTCCTCCTCCACCTGTCCCTGGGCTCCAACATTGCTAGTTGTGGCCTGGTAGTGCTGTACGCGCAGTCTCGACAGTCCCGCCTATGTTATTGGGGTTCAGTAATGTCAGCTGTTCCCCTGCTGTGTGTGTGACAATCCCTCCTACCTCCTCACCTCCTCCTCCTCCACCTGTCCCTGGGCTCCAACACCGCTAGTTGTTGCCTGGTAGTGCTGTACGCGCAGTCCCGACAGTCCCTCCTCTGTTATTGGGGTTCAGTAACGTCAGCTGTTCCCCTGCTGTGTGTGTGGCAATCCCTCCTACCTCCTCCACCTCCTCCTCCTCCACCTGTCCCTGGGCTCCAACACCGCTAGTTGTTGCCTGGTAGTGCTGTACGCGCAGTCCCGACAGTCCCTCCTCTGTTATTGGGGTTCAGTAACGTCAGCTGTTCCCCTGCTGTGTGTGTGGCAATCCCTCCTACCTCCTCCACCTCCTCCTCCTCCACCTGTCCCTGGGCTCCAACACCGCTAGTTGTTGCCTGGTAGTGCTGTACGCTCAGTCCCGACAGTCCCTCCTCTGTTATTGGGGTTCAGTAACGTCAGTTGTTCCCCTGCTGTGTGTGTGGCAATCCCTCCTACCTCCTCCACCTCCTCCTCCTCCACCTGTCCCTGGGCTCCAACACCGCTAGTTGTTGCCTGGTAGTGCTGTACGCGCAGTCCCGACAGTCCCTCCTCTGTTATTGGGGTTCAGTAACATCAGCTGTTCCCCTGCTGTGTGTGTGGCAATCCCTCCTACCTCCTCCACCTCCTCCTCCTCCACCTGTCCCTGGGCTCCAAAACCGCTAGTTGTTGCCTGGTAGTGCTGTACGCGCAGTCCCGACAGTCCCTCCTCTGTTATTGGGGTTCAGTAACGTCAGCTGTTCCCCTGCTGTGTGTGTGGCAATCCCTCCTACCTCCTCCACCTCCTCCTCCTCCACCTGTCCCTGGGCTCCAACACCGCTAGTTGTTGCCTGGTAGTGCTGTACGCGCAGTCTCGACAGTCCCTCCTCTGTTATTGGGGTTCAGTAATGTCAGCTGTTCCCCTGCTGTGTGTGTGGCAATCCCTCCTACCTCCTCCACCTCCTCCTCCTCCACCTGTCCCTGGGCTCCAACACCACTAGTTGTTGCCTGGTAGTGCTGTACGCGCAGTCCCGACAGTCCCTCCTCTGTTATTGGGGTTCAGTAACGTCAGCTGTTCCCCTGCTGTGTGTGTGGCAATCCCTCCTACCTCCTCCACCTCCTCCTCCTCCACCTGTCCCTGGGCTCCAACACCGCTAGTTGTTGCCTGGTAGTGCTGTACGCGCAGTCCCGACAGTCCCTCCTCTGTTATTTGGGTTCAGTAACGTCAGCTGTTCCCCTGCTGTGTATGTGGCAATCCCTCCTACCTCCTCCACCTCCTCCTCCTCCACCTGTCCCTGGGCTCCAACACCGCTAGTTGTTGCCTGGTAGTGCTGTACGCGCAGTCCCGACAGTCCCTCCTCTGTTGTTGGGGTTCAGTAACGTCAGCTGTTCCCCTGCTGTGTGTGTGGCAATCCCTCCTACCTCCTCCTCCTCCTCCACCTGTCCCTGGGCTCCAACACCGCTAGTTGTTGCCTGGTAGTGCTGTACGCGCAGTCCCGACAGTCCCTCCTCTGTTATTTGGGGTTCAGTAACGTCAGCTGTTCCCCTGCTGTGTGTGTGGCAATCCCTCCTACCTCCTCCACCTCCTCCTCCTCCACCTGTCCCTGGGCTCCAACACCGCTAGTTGTTGCCTGGTAGTGCTGTACGCGCAGTCCCGACAGTCCCTCCTCTGTTATTGGGGTTCAGTAACGTCAGCTGTTCCCCTGCTGTGTGTGTGGCAATCCCTCCTACCTTCTCCACCTCCTCCTCCTCCACCTGTCCCTGGGCTCCAACACCGCTAGTTGTTGCCTGGTAGTGCTGTACGCGCAGTCCCGACAGTCCCTCCTCTGTTATTGGGGTTCAGTAACGTCAGCTGTTCCCCTGCTGTGTGTGTGGCAATCCCTCCTACCTCCTCCACCTCCTCCTCCTCCACCTGTCCCTGGGCTCCAACACCGCTAGTTGTTGCCTGGTAGTGCTGTACGCGCAGTCCCGACAGTCCCTCCTCTGTTATTGGGGTTCAGTAATGTCAGCTGTTCCCCTGCTGTGTGTGTGGCAATCCCTCCTACCTCCTCTACCTCCTCCTCCTCCACCTGTCCCTGGGCTCCAACACCGCTAGTTGTTGCCTGGTAGTGCTGTACGCGCAGTCCCGACAGTCCCTCCTCTGTTATTGGGGTTCAGTAATGTCAGCTGTTCCCCTGCTGTGTGTGTGGCAATCCCTCCTACCTCCTCCACCTCCTCCTCCTCCACCTGTCCCTGGGCTCCAACACCACTAGTTGTTGCCTGGTAGTGCTGTACGCGCAGTCCCGACAGTCCCTCCTCTGTTATTGGGGTTCAGTAACGTCAGCTGTTCCCCTGCTGTGTGTGTGGCAATCCCTCCTACCTCCTCCACCTCCTCCTCCTCCACCTGTCCCTGGGCTCCAACACCGCTAGTTGTTGCCTGGTAGTGCTGTACGCGCAGTCCCGACAGTCCCTCCTCTGTTATTGGGGTTCAGTAACGTCAGCTGTTCCCCTGCTGTGTGTGTGGCAATCCCTCCTACCTCCTCCACCTCCTCCTCCTCCACCTGTCCCTGGGCTCCAACACCGCTAGTTGTTGCCTGGTAGTGCTGTACGCGCAGTCCCGACAGTCCCTCCTCTGTTATTGGGGTTCAGTAACATCAGCTGTTCCCCTGCTGTGTGTGTGGCAATCCCTCCTACCTCCTCCACCTCCACCTCCTCCTCATCCACCTGTCCCTGGGCTCCAACACCGCTAGTTGTTGCCTGGCAGTGCTGTACGCGCAGTCCCGACAGTCCCTCCTCTGTTATTGGGGTTCAGTAACGTCAGCTGTTCCCCTGCTGTGTGTGTGGCAATCCCTCCTACCTCCTCCACCTCCTCCTCCTCCACCTGTCCCAGGGCTCCAACACCGCTAGTTGTTGCCTGGTAGTGCTGTACGCGCAGTCCCGACAGTCCCTCCTCTGTTATTGGGGTTCAGTAACGTCAGCTGTTCCCCTGCTGTGTGTGTGGCAATCCCTCCTACCTCCTCCACCTCCTCCTCCTCCACCTGTCCCTGGGCTCCAACACCGCTAGTTGTTGCCTGGTAGTGCTGTACGCGCAGTCCCGACAGTCCCTCCTCTGTTATTGGGGTTCAGTAACGTCAGCTGTTCCCCTGCTGTGTGTGTGGCAATCCCTCCTACCTCCTCCACCTCCTCCTCCTCCACCTGTCCCTGGGCTCCAACACCGCTAGTTGTTGCCTGGTAGTGCTGTACGCGCAGTCCCGACAGTCCCTCCTCTGTTATTAGGGTTCAGTAACGTCAGCTGTTCCCCTGCTGTGTGTGTGGCAATCCCTCCTACCTCCTCCACCTCCTCCTCCTCCACCTGTCCCTGGGCTCCAACACCGCTAGTTGCCGTCCAGAAGTGCTGTCCGCACAGAGCCAAACACCTCGCCAATGTGTTAGTGGGGTTCAGTAACGTCAGCTGTTCCCCTGCTGTGTATACGGCAACGTGTACTGCGACCGCCACGCAGGCACAACAAGTTAAATTTAAGGGAACCTGTCCCCCCCCCAGGCGTTTGTTACTGAAGGAGCCACCTTGTGCAGCAGTAATGATGCAAAGGGAAAAAGTGCCTCTTTTCGTGGTGCTCCTTGCACATGCTGAACCTAACACTTATGAAAAGTGTCCCCTCCTACCGTGATACCGTCCGGTAGGTGGAACTTTCCTTTGTGATGTGACGCAGCACAGCCGTCATTTTTACCCCCTTGGCGCCGTGCGCCGCCTCCTCAGCATTGTTTGAATCAGTCCCGGAGCCTGCGCTGTTAGGTTAGCCCTTGGCCATGCACACATTTTGCGCTGCCCGTCTTCTGACATCATTTGGTGTCAGGCTGGCTGCGCCTGTGCGGCCGCGCTGGCCGAGATCCCGCCTCGTACTGTCTTCTGATTTCATCCCACTGGGGGCCTGAGATCCATGGACATGCGCAGTGCATATCTGAACCTCCACCTCTCACTCATCTCCCTACGGCTTCTTCAAACTGTGCGGTGTCAGCTGGTCCCTAATAACATGCCACGGCCGTGACACCGCACAGTCTGAAGAAGCCGTAGGGAGGGGAGTGAGAGGCGAGGATATGCACTGCGCATGGCCACGGATCTCAGGCCCCCAGTGGGATTAAATCAGAAGACAGTACGAGGCGGGATCTCGGCCAGCGCGGCCGCACAGGCGCAGCCAGCCTGACACCAAATGATGTCAGAAGACGGGCAGCGCAAAATGTGTGCATGGCCAAAGGCTAACCTAACAGCGCAGGCTCCGGGACTGATTCAAACAACGCTGAGGAGGCGGCGCACGGCGCCAAGGGGGTAAGAATGACGGCTGTGCTGCGTCACATCACAAAGGAAAGTTCCACCTACCGGACGGTATCACGGTAGGAGGGGACACTTTTCATAAGTGTTAGGTTCAGCATGTGCAAGGACCATAATTAAAAGAGCTAAGTTTACCTTTTCCAGCATTAGTGCTGTACACGATGGCTCTTTCAGCTACAAACGCCTGGGGGGGGGGGTTAAAGTTTCCCTTTCAACTTGCTCCAGTGCAGGCTTCGGCCTACACTCTGCTCCCTCTCCTCCTCCTGCTGACCCTGGGCTCCAACACCACCAGTTGGGGCCCGGTACTGCTAGCTGCACAGAGAAAAACACCAGCCAATGTGTCAGTGGGGTTCAGCACCGCCAGCTGTTCCCCTGCTGTGCAGCCGGCAACGTGTCCTGCGACCGCCACGCAGGCACAACAGACCCAAAGCTGCCGCCAGTGCAGGTTTCGTCATACACTCTGCTCCATCTCCTCCTCCTGCTGACCCTGGGCTCTAACACCGCCAGTTGGGGCCCGGTACTGCTAGCTGCAGAGAGAAAAACACCAGCCAATGTGTCAGTGGGGTCCAGCACCGCCAGCTGTTCCCCTGCTGTGTAGCCGGCATCGTGTCCTGCAAAAGCCACGCAGACACAAGAACTGAAATTGAAGGGAACCTGTCCCCCCTCCCCCAGGTGTTTCTATGTTTTACAGCCACCTTGTACAGCAGTAATACTGCATGTGTGCAAGGTGGCTCGGAAACTTATTCTCCTTGCCCATGGGGAACTGAACACGTCTAAAATGAGTCCTCTGAGACCATTAAAACGTCCCTCGGGTGTGATTTTCCTTTGTATTGACACGCAACAAGCTCCTTGGTAGCGCTGCCCGTCTTCTGGCCTCATTGTTTGGCTGGCTGCGCCTCTGCCGCCGCCTTGCCCCACACAATGCCCCTCGGTGTCTTATTTATTGGGACTGCGAGGGTGTGATTGATGGGCTTGATCGGTGCATTTCTTCGCCTGTCCCTCATCTCCTTCCACCTTCTTCGGACTGTGCGGCTTCATGGCCGTGGCATGCGATAAGGGATCAGCTGACGCCGCATAGTCTGAAGCAGGTGTAAGAACCCAAGCGAGAGGCGAACATATGTACTGCACCAGGCCATGAATCCCAGCCCCGCAGTGTTTTAACAATGTTAAGACACTGCGGGGCTGGGATTCATGGTCATCGCAAACCGCAACGGCCGACATTACATGATGTCAGAGGACGGGCAGCGCTAACAGTGCAAGGCCAAGGTATAACACGACAGCGCAGACTCCTGTGCAGCAAATAAAGATGCTCAGGAGGCCGCGCCAAGCACCAAGGTGGCATTTTTGCCAGCTGTACTGCGTCTCTTTACGAAGGGAACTCACGCCTCAAAATCAGTTTGCCTGTGTAAGGGCCTAAATGTTATACGTGTTCCTTTCAGCGTGTGCAAGGAGCAAAATTAATAGAGCAACCTTTGACTTGTGCAGCATTACTGCTGCATAAGCTGTGGCTCTTCTACTTTGTAACACCTGAGGGGGGGTTAAAGGTTACCTTTGAAATTGGTTCAATTAGGCTTCGGCCTACACTCTGCTCCCCCTGCTGACCCTGGGCTCCAACACCGCCAGTTGGGGCCCGGTACTGCTAGCTGCACAGAGAAAAACACCAGCCAATGTGTCAGTGGGGTTCAGCACCGCCAGCTGTTCCCCTGCTGTGCAGCCGGCAACGTGTCCTGCGACCGCCACGCAGGCACAACAGACCCAAAGCTGCCGCCAGTGCAGGCTTCGGTCTACACTCTGCTCCATCTCCTCCTCCTGCTGACCCTGGGCTCTAACACCGCCAGTTGGGGCCCGGTACTGCTAGCTGCACAGAGAAAAACACCAGCCAATGTGTCAGTGGGGTCCAGCACCGCCAGCTGTTCCCCTGCTGTGTAGCCGGCATCGTGTCCTGCAAAAGCCACGCAGACACAAGAACTGAAATTGAAGGGAACCTGTCCCCCCTCCCCCAGGTGTTTCTATGTTTTACAGCCACCTTGTACAGCAGTAATACTGCATGTGTGCAAGGTGGCTCGGAAACTTATTCTCCTTGCCCATGGGGAACTGAACACGTCTAAAATGAGTCCTCTGAGACCATTAAAACATCCCTCAGGTGTGATTTTCCTTTGTATTGACACGCAACAAGCTCCTTGGTAGCGCTGCCCGTCTTCTGGCCTCATTGTTTGGCTGGCTGCGCCTCTGCCACCGCCTTGCCCCACACAACGCCCCTCAGTGTCTTATTTATTGGGACTGCGAGGGTGTGATTGATGGGCTTGATCGGTGCATTTCTTCGCCTGTCCCTCATCTCCTTCCGCCTTCTTCGGACTGTGCGGCTTCATGGCCGTGGCATGCGATAAGGGATCAGCTGACGCCGCATAGTCTGAAGCAGGTGTAAGAACCCAAGCGAGAGGCGAACATATGTACTGCACCAGGCCATGAATCCCAGCCCCGCAGTGTTTTAACAATGTTAAGACACTGCGGGGCTGGGATTCATGGTCATCGCAAACCGCAACGGCCGACATTACATGATGTCAGAGGACGGGCAGCGCTAACAGTGCAAGGCCAAGGTATAACACGACAGCGCAGACTCCTGTGCAGCAAATAAAGATGCTCAGGAGGCCGCGCCAAGCACCAAGGTGGCATTTTTGCCAGCTGTACTGCGTCTCTTTACGAAGGGAACTCACGCCTCAAAATCAGTTTGACTGTGTAAGGGCCTAAATGTTATACGTGTTCCTTTCAGCGTGTGCAAGGAGCAAAATTAATAGAGCAACCTTTGACTTGTGCAGCATTACTGCTGCATAAGCTGTGGCTCTTCTACTTTGTAACACCTGAGGGGGGGTTAAAGGTTACCTTTGAAATTGGTTCAATTAGGCTTCGGCCTACACTCTGCTCCCCCTGCTGACCCTGGGCTCCAACACCGCCAGTTGGGGCCCGGTACTGCTAGCTGCACAGAGAAAAACACCAGCCAATGTGTCAGTGGGGTTCAGCACCGCCAGCTGTTCCCCTGCTGTGCAGCCGGCAACGTGTCCTGCGACCGCCACGCAGGCACAACAGACCCAAAGCTGCCGCCAGTGCAGGCTTCGGCCTACACTCTGCTCCATCTCCTCCTCCTGCTGACCCTGGGCTCTAACACCGCCAGTTGGGGCCCGGTACTGCTAGCTGCACAGAGAAAAACACCAGCCAATGTGTCAGTGGGGTCCAGCACCGCCAGCTGTTCCCCTGCTGTGTAGCCGGCATCGTGTCCTGCAAAAGCCACGCAGACACAAGAACTGAAATTGAAGGGAACCTGTCCCCCCTCCCCCAGGTGTTTGTACATTTTACAGCCACCTCGTACAGCGGTAATGCTGCATGTGTGCAAGGTGGCTCATAAACGTATTCTCCTCGCACATGTGGAACTGAAAACACGTCTGAAATGTGTCCTCTGTGTGACCATTTAACCGTCCCGGTGGTGTGACTTTCCTTTGTAATGACACGCTGCAACCCCCTTGGTAGCGCTGCCCGTCTTCTGGCCTCACTGTTTGGCTGCCTGCGCCTCTGCGGCCACCCTGACCCACACAACGCCCCTCCGTGTCTTATTTATTGGGACTGCGAGGGTGTGATTGATGGGCATGAGCAGTGCATATCTTCGCCTGTTGTCACTCATCTCCTTCCGCCTTCTTCAGACTGTGCGGCTTCATGGCCGTGGCATGCGATAAGGGATCAGCTGACGCCGCACAGTCTGAAGCGGGTGTAAGGACCCGAGTGTGAGAGGCGAACATATGTGCTGCGCCAGGCCATGAATCCCAGACCCGCAGTGTTTTAACAATGTTAAGACACTGCGGGGCTGGGATTCATGGTCATCGCGAACCGCAACGGCCGACATTACATGATGTCAGAAGATGGGCAGCGCTAACAGCGCTAGGCCAGGGGATAACACGACAGCGCAGACTCCTGTACAGCAAATAACAACGCTCAGGAGGCTGCACCCAGCACCAAGGTGGGATTCTTGACATCTGTGCTGCGTCTCATTACGAAGGGAACTCGCGCCTCCAACACAGTTTGACTGTATAAAGGGCTAAATGTTATACGTGTTTCATTCAGCGTGTGCAAGGAGAAAAATTAAAAGAGCAACCTTTGACTTGTGCGGCACTACTGCTGCATAAGCTGTGGCTCTTCTAGTTTGTAAACCCTGAGGGGGGGTTAAAGGTTTACTTTAAAATTGGGTCAATTAGGCTTCGGCCTACACTCTGCTCCCCCTGCAGAGCCCGGGCTCCAACACCGCCAGTTGGGGCCCGGTACTGCTAGCTGCACAGAGAAAAACACCAGCCAAAGTGTCAGTGGGGTTCAGCACCGCCAGCTGTTCCCCTGCTGTGTAGCCGGCAACGTGTCCTGCGACCGCCACGCAGGCACAACAGACCCAAAGCTGCCGCCAGTGCAGGCTTCGGCCTACACTCCCCTCCCCCTGCTCCTCCTCCTGCTCCTCCTCCTGCTGACCCTGGGCTCTAACACCGCCAGTTGGGGCCCGGTACTGCTAGCTGCACAGAGAAAAACACCAGCCAATGTGTCAGTGGGGTCCAGCACCGCCAGCTGTTCCCCTGCTGTGTAGCCGGCAACGTGTCCTGCAAAAGCCACGCAGACACAAGAACTGAAATTGAAGGGAACCTGTCCCCCCTCCCCCAGGTGTTTCTATGTTTTACAGCCACCTTGTACAGCAGTAATACTGCATGTGTGCAAGGTGGCTCGGAAACTTATTCTCCTTGCCCATGGGGAACTGAACACGTCTAAAATGAGTCCTCTGAGACCATTAAAACGTCCCTCAGGTGTGATTTTCCTTTGTATTGACACGCAACAAGCTCCTTGGTAGCGCTGCCCGTCTTCTGGCCTCATTGTTTGGCTGGCTGCGCCTCTGCTGCCGCCTTGCCCCACACAACGCCCCTCGGTGTGTTATTTATTGGGACTGCGAGGGTGTGATTGATGGGAATGATCGGTGCATTTCTTCGCCTGTCCCTCATCTCCTTCCACCTTCTTCGGACTGTGCGGCTTCATGGCCGTGGCATGCGATAAGGGATCAGCTGATGCCGCATAGTCTGAAGCAGGTGTAAGAACCCAAGCGAGAGGCGAACATATGTACTGCACCAGGCCATGAATCCCAGCCCCGCAGTGTTTTAACAATGTTAAGACACTGCGGGGCTGGGATTCATGGTCATCGCAAACCGCAACGGCCGACATTACATGATGTCAGAGGATGGGCAGCGCTAACAGCGCAAGGCCAAGGGATAACACGACAGCGCAGACTCCTGTGCAGCAAATAAAGATGCTCAGGAGGCCGCGCCAAGCACCAAGGTGGCATTTTTGCCAGCTGTACTGCGTCTCTTTATGAAGGGAACTCACGCCTCAAAATCAGTTTGACTGTGTAAGGGCCTAAATGTTATATGTGTTCCTTTCAGCGTGTGCAAGGAGCAAAATTAATAAAGCAACCTTTGACTTGTGCAGCATTACTGCTGCATAAGCTGTGGCTCTTCTACTTTGTAACACCTGAGGGGGGTTAAAGGTTACCTTTGAAATTGGTTCAATTAGGCTTCGGCCTACACTCTGCTCCCCCTGCAGAGCCCGGGCTCCAACACCGCCAGTTGGGGCCCAGTACTGCTAGCTGCACAGAGAAAAACACCAGCCAATGTGTCAGTGGGGTTCAGCACCGCCAGCTGTTCCCCTGCTGTGTAGCCAGCAACGTGTCCTGCGACCGCCACGCAGGCACAACAGACCCAAAGCTGCCGCCAGTGCAGGCTTCGGCCTACACTCCCCTCCCCCTGCTCCTCCTCCTGCTCCTCCTCCTGCTGACCCTGGGCTCTAACACCGCCAGTTGGGGCCCGGTACTGCTAGCTGCACAGAGAAAAACACCAGCCAATGTGTCAGTGGGGTCCAGCACCGCCAGCTGTTCCCCTGCTGTGTAGCCGGCAACGTGTCCTGCAAAAGCCACGCAGACACAAGAACTGAAATTGAAGGGAACCTGTCCCCCCTCCCCCAGGTGTTTCTATGTTTTACAGCCACCTTGTACAGCAGTAATACTGCATGTGTGCAAGGTGGCTCGGAAACTTATTCTCCTTGCCCATGGGGAACTGAACACGTCTAAAATGAGTCCTCTGAGACCATTAAAACGTCCCTCAGGTGTGATTTTCCTTTGTATTGACACGCAACAAGCTCCTTGGTAGCGCTGCCCGTCTTCTGGCCTCATTGTTTGGCTGGCTGCGCCTCTGCCGCCGCCTTGCCCCACACAACGCCCCTCGGTGTCTTATTTATTGGGACTGCGAGGGTGTGATTGATGGGCTTGATCGGTGCATTTCTTCGCCTGTCCCTCATCTCCTTCCACCTTCTTCGGACTGTGCGGCTTCATGGCCGTGGCATGCGATAAGGGATCAGCTGACGCCGCATAGTCTGAAGCAGGTGTAAGAACCCAAGCGAGAGGCGAACATATGTACTGCACCAGGCCATGAATCCCAGCCCCGCAGTGTTTTAACAATGTTAAGACACTGCGGGGCTGGGATTCATGGTCATCGCAAACCGCAACGGCCGACATTACATGATGTCAGAGGATGGGCAGCGCTAACAGCGCAAGGCCAAGGGATAACACGACAGCGCAGACTCCTGTGCAGCAAATAAAGATGCTCAGGAGGCCGCGCCAAGCACCAAGGTGGCATTTTTGCCAGCTGTACTGCGTCTCTTTACGAAGGGAACTCACGCCTCAAAATCAGTTTGACTGTGTAAGGGCCTAAATGTTATACGTGTTCCTTTCAGCGTGTGCAAGGAGCAAAATTAATAGAGCAACCTTTGACTTGTGCAGCATTACTGCTGCATAAGCTGTGGCTCTTCTACTTTGTAACACCTGAGGGGGGGTTAAAGGTTACCTTTGAAATTGGTTCAATTAGGCTTCGGCCTACACTCTGCTCCCCCTGCAGAGCCCGGGCTCCAACACCGCCAGTTGGGGCCCGGTACTGCTAGCTGCACAGAGAAAAACACCAGCCAATGTGTCAGTGGGGTTCAGCACCGCCAGCTGTTCCCCTGCTGTGTAGCCGGCAACGTGTCCTGCGACCACCACGCAGGCACAACAGACCCAAAGCTGCCGCCAGTGCAGGCTTCGGCCTACACTCCCCTCCCCCTGCTCCTCCTCCTGCTCCTCCTCCTGCTGACCCTGGGCTCTAACACCGCCAGTTGGGGCCCGATACTGCTAGCTGCACAGAGAAAAACACCAGCCAATGTGTCAGTGGGGTCCAGCACCGCCAGCTGTTCCCCTGCTGTGTAGCCGGCAACGTGTCCTGCAAAAGCCACGCAGACACAAGAACTGAAATTGAAGGGAACCTGACCCCCCTCCCCCAGGCGTTTGTACGTTTTACAGCCACCTCGTACAGCGGTAATGCTGCATGTGTGCAAGGTGGCTCATAAACATATTCTCCTCGCACATGTGGAACTGAAAACACGTCTGAAATGTGTCCTCTGTGTGACCATTTAACCATCCCGGTGGTGTGACTTTCCTTTGTAATGACACGCTGCAACCCCCTTGGTAGCGCTGCCCGTCTTCTGGCATCATTGTTTGGCTGCCTGCGCCTCTGCGGCCGCCCTGACCCACACAACGCCCCTCAGTGTCTTATTTATTTGGACTGCGAGGGTGTGATTGATGGGCTTGATCGGTGCATTTCTTCGCCTGTCCCTCATCTCCTTCCGCCTTCTTCAGACTGTGCGGCTTCATGTCCGTGGCATGCGATAAGGGATCAGCTGACGCCGCACAGTCTGAAGCGGGTGTAAGGACCCGAGTGCGAGAGGCGAACATATGTACTGCGCCAGGCCATGAATCCCAGCCCCGCAGTGTTTTAACAATGTTAAGACACTGCGGGGCTGGGATTCATGGTCATCGCGAACCGCAACGGCCGACATTAAATGATGTCAGAAGATGGGCAGCGCTAACAGTGCAAGGCCAAGGGATAACACGACAGCGCAGACTCCTGTACAGCAATTAACAACGCTCAGGAGGCTGCACCCAGCACCAAGGTGGGATTCTTGACATCTGTGCTGCGTCTCATTACGAAGGGAACTCGCGCCTCCAACACAGTTTGACTGTATAAAGGGCTTAATGTTATACGTGTTTCATTCGGCGTGTGCAAGGAGAAAAATTAAAAGAGCAACCTTTGACTTGTGCGGCACTACTGCTGCATAAGCTGTGGCTCTTCTAATTTGTAACCCCTGAGGGGGGGTTAAAGGTTACCTTTGAAATCGGTTCAATTAGGCTTCGGCCTACACTCTGCTCCACCGGCAGAGCCCGGGCTCCAACAACGCTAGTTGCTGTCCGGAAGTGCTGGCTGCACAGAGCCAAACACCTCACCAATGTGTCAGTGGGGTTCAGCACCGCCAGCTGTTCCCCTGCTGTGTAGCCGGCAACGTGTCCTGCGACCGCCACGCAGGCACAACAGACCCAAAGCTGCCGCCAGTGCAGGCTTCGGCCTACACTCCCCTCCCCCTGCTCCTCCTTCTCCTGACCCTGGGCTCTAACACCGCCAGTTGGGGCTCTAGGAAGACAAGCTTGAATAGGTCCCCATCCTGGTTCCAGTACCGTCAGCTGGTTCCGGGCAGAGCCTTTGGCTTAGGTGCCTCCCTCTGGGTATCCGAGTTCCACCAACGTCAGGTGGTCCTTGGTAGTGCTTTCAGGCACGGGTACCTCCTGCTTAGTAACCGGGTTCCAGCAACGTCAGCTGGTCCTCGGTAGTTCCATTGGCTCTTGGACCTTCGGCTACCCATCCGGGTTCCAGTACCGTCAGCTGGTTCTCGGCAGTGTATTTTGCTCTTGTACCTTCTGCTCCCCATCCTGGTTCCAGTACCGTCAGCTGGTTCCGGGCAGAGCCTTTGGCTTAGGTGCCTCCCTCTGGGTATCCGAGTTCCACCAACGTCAGGTGGTCCTTGGTAGTGCTTTCAGGCACGGGTACCTCCTGCTTAGTAACCGGGTTCCAGTAACGTCAGCTGGTCCTCGGTAGTTCCATTGGCTCTTGAACCTTCGGCTACCCATCCGGGTTCCAGTACCGTCAGCTGGTTCTCGGCAGTGTCTTTTGCTCTTGTACCTTCTGCTCCCCATCCTGGTTCCAGTACCGTCAGCTGGTTCCGGGCAGAGCCTTTGGCTTAGGTGCCTCCCTCTGGGTATCCGAGTTCCACCAACGTCAGGTGGCCCTTGGTAGTGCTTTCAGGCACGGGTACCTCCTGCTTAGTAACCGGGTTCCAGTAACGTCAGCTGGTCCACGGTAGTTCCATTGGCTCTTGGACCTTCGGGTAGCCATCCGAGTTTCAGATCCATCAGCTGTTTCTCGGCATTTTCTCAGCCTTCTTGTACCTTCTGCTACATTTCCAAGTTCAAGACCCTAAAGACGATGACCCGGAAGACCACCCCTAAGATGATGACGACACCAGAGACGACAACCACCGAGATGACGACGACCCTGGAGACGATGACCCTGAAGACGACCCCGATGACGACGACCCCGATGACGACGACCCCGGAGACGACGACCCTGGAGACGACGACGACATGGGAGACCGAGAAGCAGAAGAACAAGAGGCTGCAGAACAAAGAGCAGAAGAACATTAAGCATAAGACTAAATATCAGAGCAAAAGATATTATCTAAATTATAAGCAGAAGAAGACTAAGCAGTGTATGGGGGTGAGTCCGTTCCTCCTCGTGGTGCCCCTGGATAAAGCCTGATGCTGCAGGCCAAACTGAACGCGGACAAATGTAACTCTTTTGTGACAGGCAGAACGGAAGGTGTAATCTTCAAACTTTTATAGATAACAACTACGGGAATGCCTGTCACAAATAAGAATATGATGAAGAAGTTGAATATGAAAAAGATAATAGTTAAATAAAAAGAATATGAACAATGTAAAAAAAAAAAATTAGAGGTAGAAGAAGATGAATAAGGTGAAGATAGTTGATGTCAAAGAAGCTGATGATGAGGATAATGAAGAAGAAAGTGTGGGAGAAGTAAAAAAGAAGGTGAAGGACGTGGAAGTAGTGAAACATCAATATCTGACAAAATAAAAAAAAAAAATAGTCAAAATCTTTCTAACGCCGACCGTCATAAAAAAAAACAAAAAAACCTGCTATTCTATTTGTTTGGGCTAAACCTCTGTGCCTTTAATGTCTCCGCCACCTCCCCCAATACATCCTACATTATTCTTAGTTGTTTTCCTTCATGTAGAATGAACCTACAAGGAAAGAAAGGGTTTATTTTAATTCCGATATTTTCGTCCTATTGACTTGCATTGGGATCGGGTATCGGTATCGGATTAGATCCGATACTTTGACGGTATCGGCCGATACTTTCCGATACCGATACTTTCCGATATCGGAAGGTATCGCTCAACACTACTGAGGACACATTAACAGATAGAGCCCAGGTTGTGATAGAGATCCTGTAAAAAGCTTGAGTTACTGGTCGTACGGGTTAGTGTCCTACCTAAAGTGGGACAGAGAAAACATGAGGACCTTGTGTGAGGCCTAAGGCAGCAAATGACTACAACAACACAGCGCTAGAAGGAAGGCTTCCAACTCCACCTGGTTAGGGGGATTCCTGAGATGCTTCCAAGCCGGCCGGACCACCACCAGCACCTGTGATCCGGTACCCTGGACTGTGGCTGCCTGAATCATACAGTAGAGAGGTAAAGAGATTGCAACCCTGTGTCCTCTGTTTCTTTCTACACCACCTACCACCTGTTCCTACTACACCGGGAGCCCTGGGGACCCAGCTTCACCTGTGGGAAGCCATAACCTCCCTGCTGCCATAGCATCACCCCAGTGGACCCATTTAAGCAGTGTTGGTCACTCCTGACTGAATTCCACAGGTGGCCTCACAAACTTTTATTATTAACTAACCCCTTTAATGACTGTCCCTTTAACATGGGTGCCCAGGGCCACGGACCGGGTCACCACTGCCGTGACACATCCATTTAAATACCGACGCAGTAACGAGTACCCCAATGCCCATGGGGGCTTTCCAGTGTCACCTGCAGACAGTGTTCCTGGATCATGGGGTTCGGCCCACAAAGTCGGGTATTTTGCTGCCATGTGCCTGATCATGCTGGTGTGTTATGACCCCAATGGCGAGGGTCTCAGAGAAATAGGTAAGTCTGTGAAGTTCAAAAATCCAGCTCATAGGGCAGTGGTAACTGGGTTGACCATATATCTACTCCTAACGCCAACACTAGAAGTAGCCGGGGAACATGCCTACGTTGGTCGCTAGATGTCTCGCGCCAGCCGGAGAACTAACTACCCCTAGAAGAGGAAAACAAAGACCTCTCTTGCCTCCAGAGAAAGGACCCCAAAAGTAGGATACAAGCCCCCCACAAATAATAACGGTGAGGTAAGAGGAAATGACAAACATAGAAATGAACTAGGTTTAGCAAAGAGAGGCCCGCTTACTAATAGCAGAATGTAGTAAGATAACTTATATGGTCAACAAAAACCCTATCAAACATCCACGCTGGAAATTCAAGAACCCCCGAACCGTCTAACGGCCCGGGGGGAGAACACCAGCTCCCTAGAGCTTCCAGCAAGGACAGGATACAGATTAAGTACAAGCTGGACAAAAATGCAAACAAAAACAAATAACAAAAAGCAAGAAAGCAGACTTAGCTTAATCTAGCAGGAACCAGGATCAGTAGACAAGATCACAACAGATTAGCTCTGATTACAACGTTGCCAGGCATTGAACTGAAGGTCCAGGGAGCTTATATAGCAACACCCCTGAACTAACGGCCCAGGTGAGCATACAAGGGATGACTGACATATCCAGAGTCAAATCACTAGTAACCACTAGAGGGAGCCAAAAAGCAAATTCACAACAGTACCCCCTCCTTAGTGAGGGGTCACCGAACCCTCACCAAGACCACCAGGGCGATCAGGATGAGCGGCGTGAAAGGCCCGAACTAAATCGGCCGCATGCACATCAGAGGCGACCACCCAGGAATTATCCTCCTGACCATAGCCTGTCATGTTCTCAATGGCAAGAGAACATAGCATCAGCATATATAGGAACTAGCTCTTGGAAGATGGGAACTGAGCTGACCATGAACTAAACCTAACGCACAACTAGCAATGGCCGGGTAGCATGCCTACGTTGATTCTAGATGCCCAGCACCAGCCGGAGGACTAAATAATGCTAGCAGAGGAAAATATTAGTCCTAGCTCACCTCTAGAGAAATACCCCGAAAGGAGACAGAGGCCCCCCACATGTATTGGCGGTGAATTAAGAGGAAATAACAAACGTA
Source organism: Ranitomeya variabilis (assembly GCF_051348905.1). Taxonomy (NCBI): domain Eukaryota; kingdom Metazoa; phylum Chordata; class Amphibia; order Anura; family Dendrobatidae; genus Ranitomeya; species Ranitomeya variabilis. The sequence goes on from NC_135236.1 coordinate 202,326,631, forward strand.
GTATGAAAATAGGTTTAGCAAATTTGAGGTCCACTTACTACATAGCAGAAGACAGAAAGGACACTTTCATGGTCAGCTGAAAACCCTATCAAAACACCATCCAGGAATTACTTTAAAACTCTGGCATTAACTCATAACACCAGAGTGGCAATTCCTGTTCACAAGAGCTTTCCAGACACAGTAACGAAACTACAGCTGTGAACTGGAGCAAAAATGCAAAAACAAACATGGACAAGAGTCCAACTTATCTAGTAGTTGTCTAGGAGCAGGAACAAGCACAGAGAGGCTTCTGATAACATTGTTGACCGGCAAGCAACTAACAGAGCAGCAAGGTTATATAGCGACTCCCACATCTTGATGGGAACAGGTGAACAGAGAAGATGAAAACACCAGTTCAATTCCACCAGTAGCCACCGGGGGAGCCCAGAATCCAAATTCACAACAGTACCCCCCCCTCAAGGAGGGGGCACCGAACCCTCACCAGAACCACCAGGGCGATCAGGATGGGCCCTATGAAAGGCACGAACCAGATCAGAGGCATGAACATCAGATGCATTCACCCAAGAATTATCCTCCTGGCCGTATCCCTTCCACTTGACCAGATACTGGAGTCTCCGTCTGGAAACACGAGAGTCTAAGATTTTCTCCACAACGTACTACAACTCACCCTCAACCAACACCGGAGCAGGAGGCTCAACGGAAGGCACAACCGGTACCTCATACCTGCGCAATAATGACCGATGAAAAACGTTATGAATAGAGAAGGATGCAGGGAGGTCCAAACGGAAGGAAACAGGGTTAAGAATCTCCAATATCTTATACGGGCCAATGAACCGAGGCTTAAACTTAGGAGAAGAGACCCTCATAGGGACAAAACGAGAAGACAACCACACCAAATCCCCAACACAAAGCCGAGGACCAACACGACGGTGGCGGTTGGCAAAAAGCTGAGTCTTCTCCTGGGACAACCTCAAATTGTCCACCACCTGCCCCCAGATCTGATGCAATCTCTCCACCACAGCATCCACTCCAGGACAATCCGAAGATTCCACCTGACCAGAGGAAAATCGAGGATGAAACCCCGAATTACAGAAAAACGGGGACACCAAAGTGGCAGAGCTGGCCCGATTATTGAGAGCGAACTCTGCCAATGGCAAAAAAGCAACCCAATCATCCTGGTCAGCAGACACAAAACACCTCAGATATGTCTCCAGGGTCTGATTAGTCCGCTCGGTCTGGCCATTCGTCTGAGGATGGAAAGCGGACGAAAAAGATAAATCTATGCCCATCCTAGCACAGAATGCCCGCCAAAATCTAGACACGAATTGGGTCCCTCTGTCAGAAATGATATTCTCAGGAATACCATGCAAACGAACAACATTTTGAAAAAACAGAGGAACCAACTCGGAAGAAGAAGGCAACTTGGGCAGAGGAACCAAATGGACCATCTTAGAGAAACGGTCACACACCACCCAGATGACAGACATCTTCTGAGAAACAGGCAGATCTGAAATAAAATCCATCGAGATGTGCGTCCAAGGCCTCTTAGGAATGGGCAAGGGCAACAATAATCCACTAGCCCGAGAGCAACAAGGCTTGGCCCGAGCACAAACGTCACAAGACTGCACAAAGCCTCGCACATCTCGTGACAGGGAAGGCCACCAGAAGGACCTTGCCACCAAATCCCTGGTACCAAAAATGCCAGGATGACCTGCCAACGCAGAAGAATGAACCTCAGAGATGACTCTACTGGTCCAATCATCAGGAACAAACAGTTTATCATGTGGGCAACGATCCGGTCTATCCGCCTGAAACTCCTGCAAGGCCCGCCGCAGGTCTGGAGAAACGGCTGACAATACCACTCCATCCTTAAGGATACCTGTGGGCTCAGAATTACCAGGCGAGTCAGGCTCAAAACTCCTAGAAAGGGCATCCGCCTTAACATTCTTAGAACCCGGTAGGTATGACACCACAAAATTAAACCGAGAGAAAAATAATGACCAGCGCGCCTGTCTAGGATTCAGGCGCCTGGCGGTCTCAAGATAAATCAAGTTTTTGTGGTCAGTCAATACCACCACCTGATGTCTGGCCCCCTCAAGCCAATGGCGCCACTCCTCAAAAGCCCACTTCATGGCCAAAAGCTCCCGATTCCCAACATCATAATTCCGCTCAGCGGGCGAAAATTTACGGGAAAAGAAGGCACAAGGCCTCATCACGGAGCAGTCAGAACTTTTCTGCGACAACACTGCCCCAGCTCCGATCTCAGAAGCGTCGACCTCAACCTGAAAAGGTAGAGCAACATCAGGCTGACGCAACACAGGGGCAGAGCAAAAACGGCGCTTAAGCTCCCGAAAGGCCTCCACAGCGTCAGGGGACCAATCAGCAACATCAGCACCCTTCTTAGTCAAATCGGTCAATGGCTTAGCAATATCCGAAAAACCAGCAATAAATCGACGATAAAAGTTAGCAAAGCCCAAAAATTTCTGAAGACTCTTAAGAGAAGAGGGCTGCGTCCAATCACAAATAGCTTGAACCTTGACAGGATCCATTTCAATGGAAGAGGGAGAAAAAATATATCCCAAAAAGGAAATCCTCTGTACCCCAAAAACACACTTAGAACCCTTCACACACAAAGAATTAGACCGCAAAACCTGGAAAACCCTCCTGACTTGCTGGACATGAGAGTCCCAGTCATCCGAAAAAATCAGAATATCATCCAGATACACAATCATAAATTTATCCAAATAATCGCGAAAAATATCATGCATAAAGGACTGGAAAACTGACGGAGCATTTGAAAGACCAAAAGGCATCACTAAATACTCAAAGTGGCCCTCGGGCGTATTAAATGCGGTTTTCCACTCATCCCCCTGCCTGATTCGCACCAAATTATACGCCCCACGAAGGTCAATCTTAGAGAACCACTTGGCCCCCTTTATGCGAGCAAACAAATCAGTCAGCATCGGCAATGGGTATTGATATTTTACAGTGATTTTATTCAAAAGCCGATAATCGATACATGGTCTCAAAGAGCCGTCTTTTTTTGACACAAAGAAAAAACCGGCTCCTAAGGGAGATGACGATGGACGAATATGTCCCTTTTCCAAGGACTCCTTTATATATTCTCGCATAGCAGCATGTTCAGGCACAGACAGATTAAATAAACGACCCTTTGGGTATTTACTACCCGGGATTAAATCTATGGCACAATCGCACTCTCGGTGCGGAGGTAATGAACCAAGCTTGGATTCTTCAAAGACGTCACGATAGTCAGACAGGAACTCAGGAATTTCAGAGGGAATAGATGATGAAATGGAAACCACAGGTACATCCCCATGAGCCCCCTTACATCCCCAGCTCAACACAGACATAGCTCTCCAGTCGAGGACTGGGTTGTGAGATTGCAGCCAAGGTAATCCTAGCACCAAATCATCATGTAGATTATACAGCACCAGAAAGCGAATAATCTCCTGGTGATCCGGATTAATACGCATAGTTACTTGTGTCCAGTATTGTGGTTTATTATTAGCCAATGGGGTGGAGTCAATCCCCTTCAGAGGAATAAGAGTCTCCAAAGGCTCTAAATCATACCCACAGCGTTTGGCAAAGGACCAATCCATAAGACTCAAAGCGGCGCCAGAGTCGACATAGGCGTCCGTGGTAATAGATGACAAAGAGCAAATCAAGGTCACAGATAGAATAAACTTAGACGGTAAGGTGCAAATGGAAACAGATTTATCAAGCTTTTTAGTGCGCTTAGAGCATGCTGATATAACATGAGTAGAATCACCACAATAGAAACACAACCCATTTTTCCGTCTAAAATTCTGCCGCTCGCTTCGGGACAGAATTCTATCACACTGCATACTCTCTGGCGACTTCTCAGTGGACACCGCCAGATGGTGCACTGGTTTGCGCTCCCGCAAACGCCTATCGATCTGAATAGCCATTGTCATGGACTCATTCAGACCCGCAGGCACAGGGAACCCCACCATAACATCCTTAATGGCATCAGAGAGACCCTCTCTGAAAGTCGCCGCCAGGGCGCACTCATTCCACTGAGTAAGCACAGACCATTTACGGAATCTTTGACAGTAAATTTCCGCTTCATCTTGCCCCTGAGATAGGGACATCAAAGTTTTTTCTGCCTGAAGCTCCAAATGAGGTTCGTCATAAAGCAACCCCAAGGCCAGAAAAAACGCATCCACATTGAGCAACGCAGGATCCCCTGGTGTCAATGAAAAAGCCCAGTCTTGAGGGTCGCCCCGGAGCAAGGAAATCACAATCCTGACCTGCTGTGCAGGGTCTCCGGCAGAGCGAAATTTCAGGGACAAAAATAATTTGCAATTATTTCGAAAATTCTGAAACCCAGATCTATTCCCCGAGAAAAATTCCGGCCAAGGAATTCTCGGCTCAGATACAGGTGCATGACAAACAAAGTCTTGCAAATTTTGTACCTTCGTGGCGAGATTATTCAAACCTGCAGTTACACTCTGAAGATCCATTACAAACAGGTGGACACAGAGCCATTCAAGGGTTAAGAGGAGGTAAGAAGCAGCTAGACAGCAATTAAGGGCTAGGCAGCAAAACTCTGAGGGGGAAAAAAAAAAAAAAATTCCCTTAAACACTTCTTTTTCTCCTGCTTCAGCCCAAACAATTAACACTTTGTGGGCCGGTCAAACTGTCATGTTCTCAATGGCAAGAGAACATAGCATCAGCATATATAGGAACTAGCTCTTGGAAGATGGGAACTGAGCTGACCATGAACTAAACCTAACGCACAACTAGCAATGGCCGGGTAGCATGCCTACGTTGATTCTAGATGCCCAGCACCAGCCGGAGGACTAAATAATGCTAGCAGAGGAAAATATTAGTCCTAGCTCACCTCTAGAGAAATACCCCGAAAGGAGACAGAGGCCCCCCACATGTATTGGCGGTGAATTAAGAGGAAATAACAAACGTAGTATGAAAATAGGTTTAGCAAATTTGAGGTCCACTTACTACATAGCAGAAGACAGAAAGGACACTTTCATGGTCAGCTGAAAACCCTATCAAAACACCATCCAGGAATTACTTTAAAACTCTGGCATTAACTCATAACACCAGAGTGGCAATTCCTGTTCACAAGAGCTTTCCAGACACAGTAACGAAACTACAGCTGTGAACTGGAGCAAAAATGCAAAAACAAACATGGACAAGAGTCCAACTTATCTAGTAGTTGTCTAGGAGCAGGAACAAGCACAGAGAGGCTTCTGATAACATTGTTGACCGGCAAGCAACTAACAGAGCAGCAAGGTTATATAGCGACTCCCACATCTTGATGGGAACAGGTGAACAGAGAAGATGAAAACACCAGTTCAATTCCACCAGTAGCCACCGGGGGAGCCCAGAATCCAAATTCACAACAATAGCCCTTCCACTTGACCAGGTACTGAAGCCTCCGCCTGGAGAGACGAGAATCTAAGATCTTCTCCACCACGTACTCCAACTCGCCCTCAACCAACACCGGAGCAGGAGGCTCAGCAGAAGGAACCACAGGCACAACGTACAGCCGCAACAAGGACCTATGAAATACGTTGTGAATGGCAAACGACACCGGAAGATCCAGGCGAAAGGACACAGGATTAAGGATTTCCAATATCTTGTACGGACCAATGAAGCGAGGCTTAAATTTGGGAGAGGAGACCTTCATAGGAACAAATCGAGAAGACAGCCATACCAAATCCCCAACACGAAGTCGGGGACCCACACCGCGGCGGCGGTTGGCAAAACGCTGAGCCTTCTCCTGTGACAACTTCAAGTTGTCCACCACATGATTCCAGATCTGCTGCAACCTATCTACCACAGAATCCACCCCAGGACAGTCAGAAGGCTCCACATGTCCCGAGGAAAAACGAGGATGGAAACCAGAGTTGCAGAAAAATGGCGAAACCAAGGTGGCGGAACTAGCCCGATTATTAAGGGCAAATTCAGCCAACGGCAAGAAGGTCACCCAATCATCCTGATCAGAAGAGACAAAACACCTCAAATAAGCCTCCAGAGTCTGATTAGTTCGCTCCGTTTGTCCATTAGTCTGTGGATGAAAAGCGGACGAAAACGACAAATCAATGCCCATCCTACCACAAAAGGATCGCCAGAACCTGGAAACAAACTGGGATCCTCTGTCCGACACAATATTCTCAGGAATGCCGTGTAAACGGACCACGTTCTGGAAGAACACAGGAACCAGATCGGAAGAGGAAGGCAGCTTAGGCAAAGGAACCAAATGGACCATCTTGGAGAAACGATCACATATCACCCAGATGACAGACATGCCCCGAGACACCGGAAGATCAGAAATGAAATCCATAGAGATGTGTGTCCAAGGTCTCTTCGGGACAGGCAAGGGCAAGAGCAACCCGCTGGCACGAGAACAGCAAGGCTTAGCTCGAGCACAAGTCCCACAGGACTGCACAAAAGACCGCACATCCCTAGACAAGGACGGCCACCAAAAGGACCTGGCCACCAGATCCCTGGTGCCAAAAATTCCCGGGTGCCCTGCCAACACCGAGGAATGAACCTCGGAAATGACTCTACTGGTCCACCTTGTAATCAAGGTCTGGACATTCATGTCTGCAGCAAGCTTGAGCCACTCAGAGGTAAAGGGGAAAAGAAAAAAAAAATGAGAGAGAGAAAAAAAAAAAACAACTCAGAATTTTCTTTCTTATAATCCCGCTTCTGCAATGCATTTAACATTTAATACTGGCCTGGCAAACTGTTATGACCCCAATGGCGAGGGTCTCAGAGAAATAGGTAAGTCTGTGAAGTACAAAAATCCAGCTCATAGGGCAGTGGTAACTGGGTTGACCATATATCTACTCCTAACGCCAACACTAGAAGTAGCCGGGGAACATGCCTACGTTGGTCGCTAGATGTCTCGCGCCAGCCGGAGAACTAACTACCCCTAGAAGAGGAAAACAAAGACCTCTCTTGCCTCCAGAGAAAGGACCCCAAAAGTAGGATACAAGCCCCCCACAAATAATAACGGTGAGGTAAGAGGAAATGACAAACATAGAAATGAACTAGGTTTAGCAAAGAGAGGCCCGCTTACTAATAGCAGAATGTAGTAAGATAACTTATATGGTCAACAAAAACCCTATCAAACATCCACGCTGGAAATTCAAGAACCCCCGAACCGTCTAACGGCCCGGGGGGAGAACACCAGCTCCCTAGAGCTTCCAGCAAGGACAGGATACAGATTAAGTACAAGCTGGACAAAAATGCAAACAAAAACAAATAACAAAAAGCAAGAAAGCAGACTTAGCTTAATCTAGCAGGAACCAGGATCAGTAGACAAGAGCACAACAGATTAGCTCTGATTACAACGTTGCCAGGCATTGAACTGAAGGTCCAGGGAGCTTATATAGCAACACCCCTGAACTAACGGCCCAGGTGAGCATACAAGGGATGACTGACATATCCAGAGTCAAATCACTAGTAACCACTAGAGGGAGCCAAAAAGCAAATTCACAACACTGGTGGTGGTCAAGCTGGTAGTTTTGCCACCGCTGCTGATGCGGGTATGGCAGGTGCTGCAAATGGCTTGTTTGGGATTATCATCAGAGTCTTTAAAAAATAAGACTCGGGAAGATCTAACAGTTGGAATGGCAACTTCCCTCATGTTGGTGTTACGGGAAATGGATGCACACCCTCTGTATGTGGCCACCACACTGCTTCTTCCTTCCTGTTGGGATGATATGCCTCCTTCCCCATGTGTGCTGCTGTCCTCGCCAGGTTGGGTCAGTCACTATGTCATCCACCACCATGTCTTCCACATCCGCACCCTGCTCCTCCTTACTTTCAGTGTTTCATGATCATCCACCTCTTGTGACACTTTCCCACCATCGCCTTTGTGTGACCGTGGCTGTTCAAAGCTTTCGGCATTACTACATGCGATCTCATCTGGCCCCATTTCAAGTTGACTGGCCGAGAGTCCAGAATCTTTAAAGGGAAAACAAAACAGCTCTTTGGAGTGTCCAAGTGTGGGATCAGTTGTCTCAGGACACTCAGCATGGTGGGAGGAAGGAGGATCAGGGTGAGGAATATCATATCCACACTCACGGCTACTCAGACTTGACCGTGTAGAAGACATGGTGGCGGTGGCTACATGACTGGAAGCATTATCCACTATCCAACCAACAACCGTTTCACACTGCTTGGGCTTCAATAGTGGTGTGCTGCGGTCCTTTAGAAACTGGGACAGGAAGGTCGAGCGAAAAGATGTGGGTCTTCCTTGTGGCCCACTTTCAGCTTGGCCACGGCCTCGTCCTCTGCATGCACCATCAGCATCATGTTCACTTCCCCGTCCCTTGCCTTGCCCATTTTAAATGGACTATTGAACTATTTCAAAAGCTCAAGACAAATGCATTTATTTGGAGAAAAATTATATGTGATCAGTATGCCTGCTAAGCTACGATTTTTTTTTTTGTTTTGGCTGATTTTTTGAAAAAAAATAAAAATGAGTTGAACAAGGCTAGCAGACAGAACTATGCAACTTATGCCTGCGAAGCTACGATTTTTCCACTACAGATACACCAGGCCTCAGCCTGACATAACAGACCATATACATTTTTGGGGGAGACTGTATACATTTTGGGGGGTTTTTTTGCTGACTTTTTTGAAAAAATAAATAAAAATGAGTTGAACAAGGCTAGCAGACAGAACTATGCAACTTATGCCTGCGAAGCTACGATTTTTCCACTACAGATACACCAGGCCTCAGCCTGACCTAACAGACTGTATAAATTTTTTTGGTTTTTGCTGATTTTTGAAAAAAATAAAAATTAGTTGAACAAGGCTAGCAGGCAGAACTATGAAACTTATGCCTGTGAAGCTATGATTTTTCCATCACAGATACACCAGGCCTCAGCCTGACATAACAGACCATATACATTTTTGGGGGAGACTGTATACATTTTGGGGGTTTTTTTTGCTGACTTTTTTGAAAAAATAAATAAAAATGAGTTGAACAAGGCTAGCAGACAGAACTATGCAACTTATGCCTGCAAAACTATAATTTTTCCACCACAGATACACCAGCCGTCAGCCTGAGATAACAGACTGATCTAAATGTGGCTTTGATTTTTTTGGGCACAACTAAATTGTGTCAACAAGATGGCTATAACACACGCAAAAACTTTTTGGTGCACTCACATCTGATGCCTGGGACAAGAAAAAAAAACAATTATTAGATTTGCACGCTCTTCGATTAGAATGACCTGGCTGTAGTTTGCAGCATGACCAAGCAAGTAAATGTAGAAATAAGGGGGCTATGGATTGCTTTAGAATAAAAGGAGCAGGTATAAGGTGAAGAAAAAAAATTGCCACAGATAACTGCAGCTAGGTTTATATTAAATAAGCAGCAGCAGACAGCAATGAAGCATTTGGAGGTATGCAGTGAGAGCTATGTACTCACATACAGTACCTGTAGGCCTAGACTCCCTTGCCTACCTAGCGCTGCAATCTTTGGACCCCAGAATTAGCCCTAAAAAGTATTGTTGGTTTCTCAGGAGTTGTGGAATGAACAGTTGCAGACCTACACTAACTATTAAAAGGACTATTCTGACCCTATCTCAGCAGCAGCTCTCCCTACACTCGCTAAGTCCACAGCGTAGGGCGGCGCCAGGTCTGTTATAGATCTGATGACGCTGTGCGGCGAACCAATCACCGTAATATGACAACTAAGATGGCTGTGGCATTACAGTGCATGGCAGACAATCCCTGCATTGTCATTGGCACTCTAAAGAGCACCAGAATTGCAGGGCAGGTACCCGAGCTCCCGACGAATAATTCCGTAATTACTCGGTGCTCACTGAGTACACCGAGCATAGTGATACTTGGGCGAGTACCGAGTAGTGGCAAGCACGTTCACTCATTATTATTTATTTCTATTAAAGGACTTTATTCAGGCTGTGTGCTTATTTACCATAAAACTCTAGGATTAGTAATTGATAGGCATCTTATAGACACCTCTCCATTAGTAATCCCTGGGCTTGATGACACCGGACAATACAAAGGTGACATCAACCCCACAAATATGAACCCCACTTGCCACTGCTACAGTGCAAGTGGGAACAGTTGGACAAAGAGCCAGAATTGGCACATCTAATAGATGTGATTTTTCTGGGCAGCTGCAGGCTGCTATTTTTAGGCTGGGGGGTCAATATCAATGGCCGCTTACCAACCTGAGAATACCAGCCCCTTTTTTATTTGCTTTAGCAAGGTTGGTTGTCAAAAATAGTGGGACCCCAAGCCATTTTTTTTAAATTATTTATTTAAATAATCTTAAAAATTGGTGTGGGGACTCCTCTATTCTTGATAACCAGACTGGCTGAAGCTGACAGCTGAGGGTTGCAGCCCCGAGCTCTGAGTTTTGCCTGGCTAGTTATCAAAAATATGGGGAACTCACACCGTTTTGTTTTTTTAATTATTTATGTTTACAGAGCAGAAGCTGGCTGATGAATACTCCTATCCGCCGCTCCTGCTCTCAGTTTTATTAGCGGCAGCAGGCTGGTAGTCCCATCAGCTGACACCAGTGACCGGAGGTGAACTTTGTACCTTTGATCACAGCTGTGGGCTCTCGCTCCCATTTGACAGCGTGGGAACTGCGGCTGTGACCATCAGGGATGATTTTACCGCCATTCAGATGCAGTGTTTGCCGCGTTATCATGCACATGACAGCGTGACAAACACCCGTTGTCCAGTGGGGGCGAATCCAAGCAGTAACATGGATTTCCTAGTGAAGTCCGTGTTCGATGTCCCTGCTCGAACAGTATTTGTTCGGTACAGATGCCGAACTTTACTGTGAGGGTTCGCCCATCTCTAAAACTAATTAAATAATCTGTGCAGAAATGCTGCAGAAAATCGTAAAAGTGTTTGTATTGTATGATCCAGCCATCAGTAAAACAAACGAATATAAGCAAATTTGTGACATATCTTACAAGAAGGATCTACTTCTTTCTCTGTCAGAACTGATCAGTCATATTATCAAAATTATCAGTTTTGAGGAAAAATCTGTATTTAGTGAAGACAGATTATTACATTACTGAGATTTGAGAGGACAGCTGCTACTGATACAAGTCTATGTAGACGGAAGGAGGAGATAAAGACAGAGCTCCTCCTCTGCCTTCTATCTATATAGATTCTCATCAGTAAAAACTGACATCTCCTATCTCAGCTTAGCATGCAGTTTTAGGCCTCACTCAGACATCTATTTTTTATGAACGTGTTATATTTTTGTTTTTCTACTGACAGAACGCGCACTCTTAGGCCGGCGTCACACTTGGCATAAGACAATACGCCACGTATTATACATCCGTACTACGGCCGTAATACGGAGAAATGTTCCCAAAATATTGATCCGTAGTCAGGGTGTGTCAGCGTATTTTGCGCATGGCATCCTCCGTATGTAATCCGTATGGCATCCGTACTGTGAGATTTTCGCGCAGGCTTGCAAAACCGACATCTAATGGATTTATGTGCTCAAATGTTCGGGAAAACATATATACAGTATATATATATATGTCATTGAGACACATATATATATATTCTGTCTTTAGATTTCATTCAGCGCGATATCTGTGAACAGCCGGTAATTCAATTGCCGGCTTTTCATTTCTCCTGCACAAACCCGACAGGATATGAGACATGGTTTACATACAGTAAACCATCTCATATCCCCTTTTTTTTGCATATTCCACACTACTAATGTTAGTAGTGTGTATGTGCAAAATTTCAGCGCTGTAGCTGCTAAAATAAAGGGTTAAATGGCGGAAAAAATTGGCGTGGGCTCCCGCGCAATTTTCTCCGCCAGAATGGTAAAGCCAGTGACTGACGGCAGATATTAATAGCCAGGAGAGGGTCCATGGTTATTGGCCCCCCGTGGCTAAAAATATCTGCCCCCAGCCACCCCAGAAAAGGCACATCTGGAAGATGCGCCTATTCTGGCACTTGGCCACTCTCTTCCCACTCCCTTGCTAAATATGCAAAAAAAATGGGGATATGAGATGGTTTACTGTATGTAAACCATGTCTCATATCCTGTTGGGTTTGTGCAGGAGAAATGAAAAGCCGGCAATTGAATTACCGACTTTTCACTAACACCGCTGCATATTTCTCGCAAGTCACACTGCTGGTCCGTGTGGAATCCGTATTTTTCTCGCCCCCATAGACTTTCATTGGCGAATTTTTTGCGCAATACGCTGACAAACGCAGCATGCTGCGATTTTGTACGGCCGTAGAAAGCCGTATAATACTGAACCGTAATATACGGCTGATAGGAGCAGCCCCATTGAGAATAATTGTGCCGTTTATTTTGTGAGTTTTACGGACGTAATTTCTGCGCTCTTACGTCCGTAAAACTCGCCAGTGTGACGCCGGCCTTATATGAGGATGTTCACATGTTTGTTTTTTTGTCGACGGTGTGTCTGCAAAAAATAAAAAAGGAATCAAGTCATTTTTTGAGTCATTGATCAAACATGCCAATGCAAATCTATGAGTCCTTGAAAAAACTGGACTAGCACACGAATAGCTTCCTAGTTGCATCAATGTGCAGTCTATTTTTCGTAATTGCTAGAAGCTTGAGAAATTTCCAAATTGATGAAACTATGATGGTAAAAGCTGACGCGCTAACCAAACATTGATGAAAATCTTAGTCAGCTTACTGATGAAAATTGGTTGTTTTTTTCCCAAGTACTAAAAAGTGGATAGCTGAATGAGGTTCAAGATTTAATTTCTGATACAGTTAATAAGCCAAAGCTAGGATTGAATGCAGCAGAAAGGAAAAGTATAAGTTTTTATTTCTATCCCCATTGCTTTTGGATACATTACTGGATTTTGCTTAAAAAAATTGGATCCAAAGCTACACCAAAAACTGCAGGTGTTAATAAAGCCCCAGGGTTTTTTTATGACTTTTGAATACAATTTTGATATAGTAGTTATCAGCATGAAAAAAAAGAAAATAAAACATCAAAAATGACCCTCCTTGGAGACATTGGGTCTGCAGCAGTCCATTTTATATTCTTTGATTGTGACTTTTATAACTACATATTCTTCCAGCATATTAATGCTGCAGGTGGTAGTGACAAAAGATGAACAACCCACGTTCTGAATAAATGTAAAGAGAGCCCAACTTTACAAAGCATCTTAAAACTTCTTGATTATACCATATAATTCCACTGCAACATTTAGTTCTACAGGCAAAGTGGGAGCCTAACTATAATGATGAAACATACTTTATCCAGGATTAAGTTAATGACTGCATTTATTCAGAGATTTGGTGTTCTATAAATGCTTAAATAAAATAACTATGCAAAAGAAAATTATTCTAGAAAACTACTTTTACAACAATCAACAGCCATGAATAAGCTCCTTTTTGAAGACACATTGAGAAACCGAAGAATTAGAACATGTAAAAGACTTTGATTAAATTAGTCTAAAATACTAGATTTACACAGGAATCATTAAGTTTAATCTACAGACTCAATTACAGGACAGTAATTACAAAAGGAAAGCAGAGCTTAGAAAAATGGCAAGTAATGATATTCTTTTAATTTCTGAAGTAAAACATTTTTCAAACAACAGTAATTCAGTATAGTAAGTATGAGATTGTTTAATTCATTTTTTATGAACTGCTGTTCTAAGGAACATGATAGATTAAAGGTAGATACAACAGAAAGTCTATTTGTGAGTGTAGCGTGACACGGGCCAGTAACTATGAGCAAGATACTCATGTTTATGCCCTGGCATGTTACATGGAAGCCGGGAACCTTGCTGGATGTGTGGACATGTGCTGTGAGGGCACTAAGCCCGTGCAGGCTGCATGTAACCGATGACATTGGTTCACCAGGACCAGGTGTTGAACAGTTCAACGAGGGAGACAACCAGTTGATAATAAACTTTTTACTCAAATATAACTGCAAAGTCTTTATATACAGGAGATAGCAGGCACAGATCTTGATGACCGTTTCTTTTACAATTTGCAACATTTTCCACATACAATTTCAATGCCTCTATTTTTCTCTTCATTTTTTCTCTCTTCACGGCTCCTCACTAATTCACCACAACCCAGCTCAGTACTACAGTTCAGCTAACAAGAGTCCTTAACTTAACCCATGGTTCTGCATCTTCTTTTCTTACGGTAGGTACTTTGAAGCCAGTGTGGCCGGTACTTATCATCTCTCTTTTCTGAAGCTTTAGAAACAGTAAAGAGAGGGGCGCAATAGCGCAGTTACTAAAATAACAATCACTTTACTGTAAGGTAAAATTCTCACCTTTACACATTGTGACTATGCACAACACATATAGTAAGTATGATAGGAGGGTTGCAGATGGCAACGGACCCGAGAAGGATCTTCAAGAAATTCTGGATGGGATATTCAAGATGCCGACAATTCCACACTCCTCCAAATCAGGCAAGGGAATCACAGAGTTCAGAAGAGTTACATACTTCATTCAGGGCTATAAAACTACGTGTTTCGTGGACGTCCTGTCCACTTCCTCAGGTACATAACCAAACTGTTTTTCTGAAGCTCTGGAACTCCAGCACAGGGCACTCTCTTTTTCCCACGTAATCTGTCCTGTTATGGCCTTTTATCTTTACAAGTTGTAAAAGCTGGGCCATACTGCTAGGCGTCCTTCCCCAGGACCCGTCTCCAGAAAATTCCTCTGTCTTTCAGTCACTTCTACACCGGATCTCCCTATCTCTTCCTCTCAGTCTCCTATCACTTGGGGACACCCAAGAATGCAGCACAGCTCACATGGGACCTAAGGTCCCTTTTCTACTCATTCCAGACCCAATCTGATTCCCTAGCAGGAAGCTATCACTTTCCCTTCAACTTAGCCTTTTCCTCTCTGGGCTAGTTCCAAACATTAACCCTCACTCTCCATTCTGTAAAACTACTCACATTATCACCGTTACTAGCACAAGTCTAAATTAACATTTTACATTACAGCTCACATTACAAGTTACATATTCTTCAAGGGGGAACGTGGGCTATATTTCTATCTCCTTAAATGAAAACTGTTTAATGGACCATTAGTAAAGTTAAGAACACTTCAAGAAATATGTCACTTTTAGTGTTGAGCGATACCTTCCGATATCGGAAAGTATTGGTATCGGAAAGTATCGGCCGATACCGTCAAAGTATCGGATCTAATCCGATACCGATACCCGATCCCAATGCAAGTCAATGGGACGAAAATATCGGAATTAAAATAAACCCTTTATACACTTGTAGGTTCATTCTACATGAAGGAAAACAACTAAGAATAATGTAGGATGTATTGGGGGACGTGGCGGAGATATTAAAGGCACAGAGGTTTAGCCCAATGTAATAGAATAGCAGGATTTTGCGTTTTTTTTTATGACGTTCGGCGTTAGAAAGAATTTGACTATGTTAATTTTTTTTTAATGTCAGATATTGATGTTTCACTGCTTCCACGCCCTTCACCTTTTTTTTTACTTCTCCCACGCTTTCTTCTTAATTATCCTCATCATCAGCTTCTTTGACATCAACTTCTTCACCTTATTCATCTTCTTCTTCATCTTCTACCTATTATTTTTTGGGTTACATTGTTCATATTGTTTTTAGTTTACTATTATCTTCATCATATTCTACTTCTTCATCATATTCTTATTTGTGACAGGCATTCCCGTAGTTGTTATCTATAAAAGTTTGAAGATTACACCTTCCGTTCTGCCTGTCACAAAACAGTTACATTTGTCCGCGTTCAGTTTGGCCTGCAGCATCAGGCTTTATCCAGGGGCACCACGAGGAGGAACGGACTCACCCCCATACACTGCTTAGTCTTCTTCTGCTTATAATTTACATAATATTTTTTGCTCTGATATTTTGTGTTATGCTTAATGTCCTTCTGCTCTTTGTTCTGCAGCCTCTTGTTCTTCTGCTTCTCGGTCTTCCAGGTTGTCGTCGTCTCCAGGGTCGTCGTCTCCGGGGTCGTCGTCATCGGGGTGGTCTCCGGGGTCGTCGTCATCGGGGTGGTCTTCAGGGTCATCGTCTCCAGGGTCGTCGTCATCACGGTGGTTGTCGTCTCTGGTGTCGTCGTCATCTTAGGGGTGGTCTTCCGGGTCATCGTGTTTAGTCTCTTGAACTTGGAAATGTAGCAGAAGGTACAAGAAGGCTGAGAAAATGCCGAGAACCAGCTGATGGAACTGGAACTCGGATGGCTACCCGAAGGTCCAAGAGCCAATGGAACGACCGAGGACCAGCTGACGTTACTGGAACCCGGTTACTAAGCAGGAGGTACCTGTGCTGAAAGCACTACCAAGGACCACCTGACGTTGGTGGAACTCAGATACCCAGAGGGAGGCACCTAAGCCAAAGGCTCTGCCCGGAACCAGCTGACGGTACTGGAACCAGGATGGGGAGCAGAAGGTACAAGAGCAAAAGACACTGCCGAGAACCAGCTGACGGTGCTGGAACCCGGATGGGTAGCCGAAGGTCCAAGAGCCAATGGAACTACCGAGGACCAGCTGACGTTACTGGAACCCGGTTACTAAGCAGGAGGTACCCGTGCCTGAAAGCACTACCAAGGACCACCTGACGTTGGTGGAACTCGGATACCAAAGGGAGGCACCTAAGCCAAAGGCTCTGCCCGGAACCAGCTGACGGTACTGGAACCAGGATGGGGAGCAGAAGGTCCAAGAGCAAGTGTCTGCGTGGCTTTTGCAGGACACGTTGCCGGCTGCACAGCAGGGGAACAGCTGGCGGTGCTGGACCCCACTGACACATTGGCTGGTGTTTTTCTCTGTGCAGCTAGCACATCTGGGCCCCAACTGGCGGTTTGTTAGAGCCCAGGGTCAGCAGGAGGAGGAGGAGCAGGAGCAGGGGGAGGGGAGTGTAGGCCGAAGCCTGCACTGGCGGCAGCTTTGGGTCTGTTGTGTCTGCGTGGCGGTCGCAGGACACGTTGCCGGCTACACAGCAGGGGAACAGCTGGCGGTGCTGGACCCCACTGACACATTGGCGAGGTGTTTGGCTCTGTGCAGCCAGCACTTCCGGACAGCAACTAGCGGTGTTGGAGCCCGGGCTCTGCAGGGGGAGCAGAGTGTAGGCCGAAGCCTACTTGAACCAATTTCAAAGGTAACCTTTAACCCCCCCTCAGGGGTTAGAAAGTAGAAGAGCCACAGCTTATGCAGCAGTAGTGCTGCACAAGTCAAAGGTTGCTCTTTTAATTTCGCTCCTTGCACACGCTGAATGAAACACGTATAACATTTAGCCCTTTATACAGTCAAACTGTGTTGGAGGCGCGAGTTCCCTTTGTAATGAGACGCAGCACAGATGTCAAGAATCCCACCTTGGTGCTGGGTGCAGCCTCCTGAGCGTTGTTATTTGCTGTACAGGAGTCTGCGCTGTCGTGTTATCCCCTGGCCTAGCGCTGTTAGCGCTGCCCATCTTCTGACATCATTTAATGTCGGCCGGTGCGGTTCGCGATGACCATGAATCCCAGCCCCGCAGTGTCTTAACATTGTAAAAACACTGCGGGGCTGGGATTCAGGGCCTGGCGCAGCACATATGTTGGCCTCTCACACTCGGGTCCTTACACCCGCTTCAGACTGTGCGGCGTCATCTGATCCCTTATCGCATGCCACGGCCATGAAGCCGCACAGTCCGAAGAAGGCGGAAGGAGAGGAGGGACAGGCGAACTGATGCACTGATCCTGCCCATCAATCACACCCTCGCAGTCCCAATAAATAAGACACCGAGGGGCGTTGTGTGGGTCAGGGCGGCCGCAGAGGCGCAGCCAGCCAAACAATGATGCCAGAAGACGGGCAGCGCTACCAAGGGGGTTGCAGCGTGTCATTACAAAGGAAAGTCACACCACCGGGACGGTTAAATGGTCACACAGAGGACACATTGCAGACGTGTTTTCAGTTCCACATGTGCGAGGAGAATACGTTTCTGAGCCACCTTGCACACATGCAGCATTACCGCTGTACAAGGTGGCTGGATAACGTAAAAACGCCTGGGGGAGGGGGGACAGGTTCCCTTCAATTTCAGTTCTTGTGTCTGCGTGGCTTTTGCAGGACACGTTGCCGGCTGCACAGCAGGGGAACAGCTGGCGGTGCTGGACCCCACTGACACATTGGCTGGTGTTTTTCTCTGTGCAGCTAGCACATCTGGGCCCCAACTGGCGGTTTGTTAGAGCCCAGGGTCAGCAGGAGGAGGAGGAGCAGGAGCAGGGGGAGGGGAGTGTAGGCCGAAGCCTGCACTGGCGGCAGCTTTGGGTCTGTTGTGTCTGCGTGGCGGTCGCAGGACACGTTGCCGGCTACACAGCAGGGGAACAGCTGGCGGTGCTGGACCCCACTGACACATTGGCGAGGTGTTTGGCTCTGTGCAGCCAGCACTTCCGGACAGCAACTAGCGGTGTTGGAGCCCGGGCTCTGCAGGGGGAGCAGAGTGTAGGCCGAAGCCTACTTGAACCAATTTCAAAGGTAACCTTTAACCCCCCCTCAGGGGTTAGAAAGTAGAAGAGCCACAGCTTATGCAGCAGTAGTGCTGCACAAGTCAAAGGTTGCTCTTTTAATTTCGCTCCTTGCACACGCTGAATGAAACACGTATAACATTTAGCCCTTTATACAGTCAAACTGTGTTGGAGGCGCGAGTTCCCTTTGTAATGAGACGCAGCACAGATGTCAAGAATCCCACCTTGGTGCTGGGTGCAGCCTCCTGAGCGTTGTTATTTGCTGTACAGGAGTCTGCGCTGTCGTGTTATCCCCTGGCCTAGCGCTGTTAGCGCTGCCCATCTTCTGACATCATTTAATGTCGGCCGGTGCGGTTCGCGATGACCATGAATCCCAGCCCCGCAGTGTCTTAACATTGTAAAAACACTGCGGGGCTGGGATTCAGGGCCTGGCGCAGCACATATGTTGGCCTCTCACACTCGGGTCCTTACACCCGCTTCAGACTGTGCGGCGTCATCTGATCCCTTATCGCATGCCACGGCCATGAAGCCGCACAGTCCGAAGAAGGCGGAAGGAGAGGAGGGACAGGCGAACTGATGCACTGATCCTGCCCATCAATCACACCCTCGCAGTCCCAATAAATAAGACACCGAGGGGCGTTGTGTGGGTCAGGGCGGCCGCAGAGGCGCAGCCAGCCAAACAATGATGCCAGAAGACGGGCAGCGCTACCAAGGGGGTTGCAGCGTGTCATTACAAAGGAAAGTCACACCACCGGGACGGTTAAATGGTCACACAGAGGACACATTGCAGACGTGTTTTCAGTTCCACATGTGCGAGGAGAATACGTTTCTGAGCCACCTTGCACACATGCAGCATTACCGCTGTACAAGGTGGCTGGATAACGTAAAAACGCCTGGGGGAGGGGGGACAGGTTCCCTTCAATTTCAGTTCTTGTGTCTGCGTGGCTTTTGCAGGACACGTTGCCGGCTGCACAGCAGGGGAACAGCTGGCGGTGCTGGACCCCACTGACACATTGGCTGGTGTTTTTCTCTGTGCAGCTAGCACATCTGGGCCCCAACTGGCGGTTTGTTAGAGCCCAGGGTCAGCAGGAGGAGGAGGAGCAGGAGCAGGGGGAGGGGAGTGTAGGCCGAAGCCTGCACTGGCGGCAGCTTTGGGTCTGTTGTGTCTGCGTGGCGGTCGCAGGACACGTTGCCGGCTACACAGCAGGGGAACAGCTGGCGGTGCTGGACCCCACTGACACATTGGCGAGGTGTTTGGCTCTGTGCAGCCAGCACTTCCGGACAGCAACTAGCGGTGTTGGAGCCCGGGCTCTGCAGGGGGAGCAGAGTGTAGGCCGAAGCCTACTTGAACCAATTTCAAAGGTAACCTTTAACCCCCCCTCAGGGGTTAGAAAGTAGAAGAGCCACAGCTTATGCAGCAGTAGTGCTGCACAAGTCAAAGGTTGCTCTTTTAATTTCGCTCCTTGCACACGCTGAATGAAACACGTATAACATTTAGCCCTTTATACAGTCAAACTGTGTTGGAGGCGCGAGTTCCCTTTGTAATGAGACGCAGCACAGATGTCAAGAATCCCACCTTGGTGCTGGGTGCAGCCTCCTGAGCGTTGTTATTTGCTGTACAGGAGTCTGCGCTGTCGTGTTATCCCCTGGCCTAGCGCTGTTAGCGCTGCCCATCTTCTGACATCATTTAATGTCGGCCGGTGCGGTTCGCGATGACCATGAATCCCAGCCCCGCAGTGTCTTAACATTGTAAAAACACTGCGGGGCTGGGATTCAGGGCCTGGCGCAGCACATATGTTGGCCTCTCACACTCGGGTCCTTACACCCGCTTCAGACTGTGCGGCGTCATCTGATCCCTTATCGCATGCCACGGCCATGAAGCCGCACAGTCCGAAGAAGGCGGAAGGAGAGGAGGGACAGGCGAACTGATGCACTGATCCTGCCCATCAATCACACCCTCGCAGTCCCAATAAATAAGACACCGAGGGGCGTTGTGTGGGTCAGGGCGGCCGCAGAGGCGCAGCCAGCCAAACAATGATGCCAGAAGACGGGCAGCGCTACCAAGGGGGTTGCAGCGTGTCATTACAAAGGAAAGTCACACCACCGGGACGGTTAAATGGTCACACAGAGGACACATTGCAGACGTGTTTTCAGTTCCACATGTGCGAGGAGAATACGTTTCTGAGCCACCTTGCACACATGCAGCATTACCGCTGTACAAGGTGGCTGGATAACGTAAAAACGCCTGGGGGAGGGGGGACAGGTTCCCTTCAATTTCAGTTCTTGTGTCTGCGTGGCTTTTGCAGGACACGTTGCCGGCTGCACAGCAGGGGAACAGCTGGCGGTGCTGGACCCCACTGACACATTGGCTGGTGTTTTTCTCTGTGCAGCTAGCACATCTGGGCCCCAACTGGTGGTTTGTTAGAGCCCAGGGTCAGCAGGAGGAGGAGGAGCAGGAGCAGGGGGAGGGGAGTGTAGGCCGAAGACTGCACTGGCGGCAGCTTTGGGTCTGTTGTGTCTGCGTGGCGGTCGCAGGACACGTTGCCGGCAACACAGCAGGGGAACAGCTGGCGGTGCTGGACCCCACTGACACATTGGCGAGGTGTTTGGCTCTGTGCAGCCAGCACTTCCGGACAGCAACTAGCGGTGTTGGAGCCCGGGCTCTGCAGGGGGAGCAGAGTGTAGGCCGAAGCCTACTTGAACCAATTTCAAAGGTAACCTTTAACCCCCCCTCAGGGGTTAGAAAGTAGAAGAGCCACAGCTTATGCAGCAGTAGTGCTGCACAAGTCAAAGGTTGCTCTTTTAATTTCGCTCCTTGCACACGCTGAATGAAACACGTATAACATTTAGCCCTTTATACAGTCAAACTGTGTTGGAGGCGCGAGTTCCCTTTGTAATGAGACGCAGCACAGATGTCAAGAATCCCACCTTGGTGCTGGGTGCAGCCTCCTGAGCGTTGTTATTTGCTGTACAGGAGTCTGCGCTGTCGTGTTATCCCCTGGCCTAGCGCTGTTAGCGCTGCCCATCTTCTGACATCATTTAATGTCGGCCGGTGCGGTTCGCTATGACCATGAATCCCAGCCCCGCAGTGTCTTAACATTGTAAAAACACTGCGGGGCTGGGATTCAGGGCCTGGCGCAGCACATATGTTGGCCTCTCACACTCGGGTCCTTACACCCGCTTCAGACTGTGCGGCGTCATCTGATCCCTTATCGCATGCCACGGCCATGAAGCCGCACAGTCCGAAGAAGGCGGAAGGAGAGGAGGGACAGGCGAACTGATGCACTGATCCTGCCCATCAATCACACCCTCGCAGTCCCAATAAATAAGACACCGAGGGGCGTTGTGTGGGTCAGGGCGGCCGCAGAGGCGCAGCCAGCCAAACAATGATGCCAGAAGACGGGCAGCGCTACCAAGGGGGTTGCAGCGTGTCATTACAAAGGAAAGTCACACCACCGGGACGGTTAAATGGTCACACAGAGGACACATTGCAGACGTGTTTTCAGTTCCACATGTGCGAGGAGAATACGTTTCTGAGCCACCTTGCACACATGCAGCATTACCGCTGTACAAGGTGGCTGGATAACGTAAAAACGCCTGGGGGAGGGGGGACAGGTTCCCTTCAATTTCAGTTCTTGTGTCTGCGTGGCTTTTGCAGGACACGTTGCCGGCTGCACAGCAGGGGAACAGCTGGCGGTGCTGGACCCCACTGACACATTGGCTGGTGTTTTTCTCTGTGCAGCTAGCACATCTGGGCCCCAACTGGCGGTTTGTTAGAGCCCAGGGTCAGCAGGAGGAGGAGGAGCAGGAGCAGGGGGAGGGGAGTGTAGGCCGAAGCCTGCACTGGCGGCAGCTTTGGGTCTGTTGTGTCTGCGTGGCGGTCGCAGGACACGTTGCCGGCTACACAGCAGGGGAACAGCTGGCGGTGCTGGACCCCACTGACACATTGGCGAGGTGTTTGGCTCTGTGCAGCCAGCACTTCCGGACAGCAACTAGCGGTGTTGGAGCCCGGGCTCTGCAGGGGGAGCAGAGTGTAGGCCGAAGCCTACTTGAACCAATTTCAAAGGTAACCTTTAACCCCCCCTCAGGGGTTAGAAAGTAGAAGAGCCACAGCTTATGCAGCAGTAGTGCTGCACAAGTCAAAGGTTGCTCTTTTAATTTCGCTCCTTGCACACGCTGAATGAAACACGTATAACATTTAGCCCTTTATACAGTCAAACTGTGTTGGAGGCGCGAGTTCCCTTTGTAATGAGACGCAGCACAGATGTCAAGAATCCCACCTTGGTGCTGGGTGCAGCCTCCTGAGCGTTGTTATTTGCTGTACAGGAGTCTGCGCTGTCGTGTTATCCCCTGGCCTAGCGCTGTTAGCGCTGCCCATCTTCTGACATCATTTAATGTCGGCCGGTGCGGTTCGCGATGACCATGAATCCCAGCCCCGCAGTGTCTTAACATTGTAAAAACACTGCGGGGCTGGGATTCAGGGCCTGGCGCAGCACATATGTTGGCCTCTCACACTCGGGTCCTTACACCCGCTTCAGACTGTGCGGCGTCATCTGATCCCTTATCGCATGCCACGGCCATGAAGCCGCACAGTCCGAAGAAGGCGGAAGGAGAGGAGGGACAGGCGAACTGATGCACTGATCCTGCCCATCAATCACACCCTCGCAGTCCCAATAAATAAGACACCGAGGGGCGTTGTGTGGGTCAGGGCGGCCGCAGAGGCGCAGCCAGCCAAACAATGATGCCAGAAGACGGGCAGCGCTACCAAGGGGGTTGCAGCGTGTCATTACAAAGGAAAGTCACACCACCGGGACGGTTAAATGGTCACACAGAGGACACATTGCAGACGTGTTTTCAGTTCCACATGTGCGAGGAGAATACGTTTCTGAGCCACCTTGCACACATGCAGCATTACCGCTGTACAAGGTGGCTGGATAACGTAAAAACGCCTGGGGGAGGGGGGACAGGTTCCCTTCAATTTCAGTTCTTGTGTCTGCGTGGCTTTTGCAGGACACGTTGCCGGCTGCACAGCAGGGGAACAGCTGGCGGTGCTGGACCCCACTGACACATTGGCTGGTGTTTTTCTCTGTGCAGCTAGCACATCTGGGCCCCAACTGGCGGTTTGTTAGAGCCCAGGGTCAGCAGGAGGAGCAGGGGGAGCGGAGTGTAGGCCGAAGCCTGCACTTGAGCAAGTTGAAAGGAAACCTTTAACCCCCCCCAGGCGTTTGTAGCTGAAAGAGCCATTGTGTACAGCACTAATGCTGGAAAAGGTAAACTTAGCTCTT
Source organism: Ranitomeya variabilis (assembly GCF_051348905.1). Lineage (NCBI taxonomy): Eukaryota > Metazoa > Chordata > Amphibia > Anura > Dendrobatidae > Ranitomeya > Ranitomeya variabilis. The sequence continues at coordinate 202,350,395 of NC_135236.1, forward strand.
TTAATTATGGTCCTTGCACATGCGGAACCTAACAGTTATGAAATGTGTCCCCTCACAGCGTTAAACCGTCCGGTAGGTGGAACTTTCCTTTGTCGTGTGACGCAGCACAGCCATCATTTTTACCCCCTTGGCGCCGTGCGCCGCCTCCTCAGCGTTGTTTGAATCTGTCCCGGAGCCTGCGCTGTTAGGTTAGCCCTTGGCCATGCACACATTTTGCGCTGCCCGTCTTCTGACATCATTTGGTGTCAGGCTGGCTGCGCCTGTGCGGGTGCGCTGGCCGAGATCCCGCCTCGCAGTGTCGTCTAATGTAATCCCACCGCGGGCCTGTGATCCGTGCCCGTGCGCAGTGCATATCCTCGCCTCTCACTCCCCTCCCTACGGCTTTTTCAGACTGTGCGGTGTCACGGCCGTGGCATGCTATTAGGGACCAGCTGACATCGCACAGTCTGAAGAAGCCGTAGTGTCATGATCTCAATGGCAAGAGAACATAGCATAAGCATATATAGGAACTAGCTCTTGGAAGATGGGAACTGAGCTGACCATGAACTAAACCTAACGCACAACTAGCAGTGGCCGGGTAGCATGCCTACGTTGATTCTAGATGCCCAGCACCAGCCGGAGGACTAAATAATGCTAGTAGAGGAAAATATCAGTCCTAGCTCACCTCTAGAGAAATACCCCGAAAGGAGACAGAGGCCCCCCACATGTATTGGCGGTGAATAAAGATGAAATAACAAACGTAGTATGAAAATAGGTTTAGCAAATTTGAGGTCCACTTACTACATAGCAGAAGACAGAAAGGACACTTTCATGGTCAGCTGAAAACCCTATCAAAACACCATCCAGAAATTACTTTAAAACTCTGGCATTAACTCATAACACCAGAGTGGCAATTCCTGTTCACAAGAGCTTTCCAGACACAGTAACGAAACTACAGCTGTGAACTGGAACAAAAATGCAAAAACAAACATGGACAAGAGTCCAACTTATCTAGTAGTTGTCTAGGAGCAGGAACAAGCACAGAGAGGCTTCTGATAACATTGTTGACCGGCAAGCAACTAACAGAGCAGCAAGGTTATATAGCGACTCCCACATCTTGATGGGAACAGGTGAACAGAGAAGATGAAGACACCAGTTCAATTCCACCAGTAGCCACCGGGGGAGCCCAGAATCCAAATTCACAACACCGTAGGGAGGGGAGTGAGAGGCGAGGATATGCACTGCGCACGGGCACGGATCACAGGCCCGCGGTGGGATTACATTAGACGACACTGCGAGGCGGGATCTCGGCCAGCGCACCCGCACAGGCGCAGCCAGCCTGACACCAAATGATGTCAGAAGACGGGCAGCGCAAAATGTGTGCATGGCCAAGGGCTAACCTAACAGCGCAGGCTCCGGGACAGATTCAAACAACGCTGAGGAGGCGGCGCACGGCGCCAAGGGGGTAAAAATGATGGCTGTGCTGCGTCACACGACAAAGGAAAGTTCCACCTACCGGACGGTTTAACGCTGTGATGGGACACATTTCATAACTGTTAGGTTCCGCATGTGCAAGGAGCACCACGAAAAGAGGCACTTTTTCCCTTTGCATCATTACTGCTGCACAAGGTGGCTCCTTCAGTAACAAACGCCTGGGGGGGGGGGGGGGACAGGTTCCCTTAAAGTAAACTTGTTGTGACTGCGTGGCGGTCGCAGTACACGTTGCCGTATACACAGCAGGGGAACAGCTGGCGGTGCTGAACCCCACTAACACATTGGCGAGGTGTTTGGCTCTGTGCGTACAGCACTTCTGGACGGCAACTGGCGGTGTTGGAGCCCAGGGACAGGTGGAGGAGGAGGAGGTTGGAGGAGGTTGGAGGAGGTAGGAGGGATTGCCACACACACAGCAGGGGAACAGCTGACGTTACTGAACCCCAATAACAGAGGAGGGACTGTTGACTGTGCGTACAGCACTTCTGGACGGCAACTGGCGGTGTTGGAGCCCAGGGACAGGTGGAGGAGGAGGAGGTTGGAGGAGGTAGGAGGGATTGCCACACACACAGCAGGGGAACAGCTGACGTTACTGAACCCCAATAACAGAGGAGGGACTGTTGACTGTGCGTACAGCACTTCTGGACGGCAACTGGCGGTGTTGGAGCCCAGGGACAGGTGGAGGAGGAGGAGGTTGGAGGAGGTAGGAGGGATTGCCACACACACAGCAGGGGAACAGCTGACGTTACTGAACCCCAATAACAGAGGAGGGACTGTTGACTGTGCGTACAGCACTTCTGGACGGCAACTGGCGGTGTTGGAGCCCAGGGACAGGTGGAGGAGGAGGAGGTTGGAGGAGGTTGGAGGAGGTAGGAGGGATTGCCACACACACAGCAGGGGAACAGCTGACGTTACTGAACCCCAATAACAGAGGAGGGACTGTTGACTGTGCGTACAGCACTTCTGGACGGCAACTGGCGGTGTTGGAGCCCAGGGACAGGTGGAGGAGGAGGAGGAGGTTGGAGGAGGTAGGAGGGATTGCCACACACACAGCAGGGGAACAGCTGACGTTACTGAACCCCAATAACAGAGGAGGGACTGTTGACTGTGCGTACAGCACTTCTGGACGGCAACTGGCGGTGTTGGAGCCCAGGGACAGGTGGAGGAGGAGGAGGTTGGAGGAGGTAGGAGGGATTGCCACACACACAGCAGGGGAACAGCTGACGTTACTGAACCCCAATAACAGAGGAGGGACTGTTGACTGTGCGTACAGCACTTCTGGACGGCAACTGGCGGTGTTGGAGCCCAGGGACAGGTGGAGGAGGAGGAGGAGGTTGGAGGAGGTAGGAGGGATTGCCACACACACAGCAGGGGAACAGCTGACGTTACTGAACCCCAATAACAGAGGAGGGACTGTTGACTGTGCGTACAGCACTTCTGGACGGCAACTGGCGGTGTTGGAGCCCAGGGACAGGTGGAGGAGGAGGAGGAGGTTGGAGGAGGTAGGAGGGATTGCCACACACACAGCAGGGGAACAGCTGACGTTACTGAACCCCAATAACAGAGGAGGGACTGTTGACTGTGCGTACAGCACTTCTGGACGGCAACTGGCGGTGTTGGAGCCCAGGGACAGGTGGAGGAGGAGGAGGAGGTTGGAGGAGGTAGGAGGGATTGCCACACACACAGCAGGGGAACAGCTGACGTTACTGAACCCCAATAACAGAGGAGGGACTGTTGACTGTGCGTACAGCACTTCTGGACGGCAACTGGCGGTGTTGGAGCCCAGGGACAGGTGGAGGAGGAGGAGGAGGTTGGAGGAGGTAGGAGGGATTGCCACACACACAGCAGGGGAACAGCTGACGTTACTGAACCCCAATAACAGAGGAGGGACTGTTGACTGTGCGTACAGCACTTCTGGACGGCAACTGGCGGTGTTGGAGCCCAGGGACAGGTGGAGGAGGAGGAGGAGGTTGGAGGAGGTAGGAGGGATTGCCACACACACAGCAGGGGAACAGCTGACGTTACTGAACCCCAATAACAGAGGAGGGACTGTTGACTGTGCGTACAGCACTTCTGGACGGCAACTGGCGGTGTTGGAGCCCAGGGACAGGTGGAGGAGGAGGAGGTTGGAGGAGGTAGGAGGGATTGCCACACACACAGCAGGGGAACAGCTGACGTTACTGAACCCCAATAACAGAGGAGGGACTGTTGACTGTGCATACAGCACTTCTGGACGGCAACTGGCGGTGTTGGAGCCCAGGGACAGGTGGAGGAGGAGGAGGTTGGAGGAGGTTGGAGGAGGTAGGAGGGATTGCCACACACACAGCAGGGGAACAGCTGACGTTACTGAACCCCAATAACAGAGGAGGGACTGTTGACTGTGCGTACAGCACTTCTGGACGGCAACTGGCGGTGTTGGAGCCCAGGGACAGGTGGAGGAGGAGGAGGAGGTTGGAGGAGGTAGGAGGGATTGCCACACACACAGCAGGGGAACAGCTGACGTTACTGAACCCCAATAACAGAGGAGGGACTGTTGACTGTGCGTACAGCACTTCTGGACGGCAACTGGCGGTGTTGGAGCCCAGGGACAGGTGGAGGAGGAGGAGGTTGGAGGAGGTAGGAGGGATTGCCACACACACAGCAGGGGAACAGCTGACGTTACTGAACCCCAATAACAGAGGAGGGACTGTTGACTGTGCGTACAGCACTTCTGGACGGCAACTGGCGGTGTTGGAGCCCAGGGACAGGTGGAGGAGGAGGAGGAGGTTGGAGGAGGTAGGAGGGATTGCCACACACACAGCAGGGGAACAGCTGACGTTACTGAACCCCAATAACAGAGGAGGGACTGTTGACTGTGCGTACAGCACTTCTGGACGGCAACTGGCGGTGTTGGAGCCCAGGGACAGGTGGAGGAGGAGGAGGAGGTTGGAGGAGGTAGGAGGGATTGCCACACACACAGCAGGGGAACAGCTGACGTTACTGAACCCCAATAACAGAGGAGGGACTGTTGACTGTGCGTACAGCACTTCTGGACGGCAACTGGCGGTGTTGGAGCCCAGGGACAGGTGGAGGAGGAGGAGGTTGGAGGAGGTAGGAGGGATTTCCACACACACAGCAGGGGAACAGCTGACGTTACTGAACCCCAATAACAGAGGAGGGACTGTTGACTGTGCGTACAGCACTTCTGGACGGCAACTGGCGGTGTTGGAGCCCAGGGACAGGTGGAAAAGCAGAGGAACACAATGTAGGCCGAAGCCTGAGAAAGTCGAAAGGGAACCTTTAACCCCCCCCCAAGGCGTTTGTAGCTGAAAGAGCCAGCTTGTGCAGCACAAAAGATGCAAAAGGAAAAGGTGGCTCTTTTCATCATGCTCCTTGCACACGCAGAACTAAACACTTATAAAATGTGTCCCCTGCAACCGTAAAACCGTCCCGGAGGTGGGACTTTCCTTCGTAATGTGACGCAGCACAGCCGTCATTCCTACCCCCCCGGCGCCGCGCACCGGCTCCTCAGCGTTGTTTTATTCCGTCCCGGAGCCTGCGCTGTTATGTTATCCCGTGGCCAGGCACACTTAGCGCTGCCCATCTTCTGACATCATTTGGTGTCAGGCTGGCTGCGCCTGTGCGGCCGCGCTGGCAGAGAGCCCGCCTCGCAGTGTCTTCTGATTTAATCCCACTGGGGGCCTGGGATCCATGGACATGCGCAGTGCATATCCTCGCCTCTCACTCCCCTCCCTACGGCTTCTTAAGACTGTGCGGTGTCACGGCCGTGGCATGCTATTAGGGACCAGCTGACACCGAACAGTCTGAAGAAGCCATAGGGAAATGAGTGAGAGGTGGAGGTTCAGATATGCACTGCGCATGTCCATGGATCCCAGGCCCCCAGTGGGATTAAATCAGAAGACACTGCGAGGCGGGCTCTCTGCCAGCGCGGCCGCACAGGCGCAGCCATCCTGACACCAAATGATGCCAGAAGACGGGCAGCGCTAAGTGTGCCTGGCCACGGGATAACATAACAGCGCAGGCTCCGGGACGGAATAAAACAACGCTGAGGAGCCGGTGCGCGGCGCCGGGGGGGTAGGAATGACGGCTGTGCTGCGTCACATTACGAAGGAAAGTCCCACCTCCGGGACGGTTTTACGGTTGCAGGGGACACATTTTATAAGTGTTAAGTTCTGCGTGTGCAAGGAGCTAAACAAAAATAGCTACCTTTTCCTTGTGCAGCATTACTGCTGCACAAGGTGGCTCTTTCAGTAACAAACGCCTTGGGGGGGGGGGGACAGATTCCCTTACATTTCAGTTGTTGTGTCAGCGTGGCGGTCGCATGACACATTGCCGGCTACACAGCTGGGGATCAGCTGACGTTACTGAAACCCAATAACACTGGGTCGTATGTTTTGACTGTGCAGACGGCACTTCTGAGCCTCAACTGGCGGTGTTGGAGCACAGGAATTTAAGTTCAGGTGGTAGAAAGATGAACACAACAGGAGACCTGGATAACGTATACAGTGACCTAATTATTTAATCAGGAGGAGGAGTGGCAAATTCCTGCGAGATCCAGGCCTTGTTCATTTTCAGGAAAGTAAGCCGGTCAACGTTATCGGAGGATAGTCGCATGCGACGGTCAGTTAGTACACCACCTGCAGCACTAAAGACACGTTCCGATAATACACTGGACGCAGGGCAAGACAGCACCTCCAATGCATACTGGCTTAGCTCTGGCCATGTATCCAGCTTTGAGACCCAAAACTTGAAAGGGGAAGAGCCGTCTGGGAGTACAGCAAGAGGGCAAGACATGTAGTCTGTCACCATCTGACGGAACTGTTGCCTCCTGCTGACTGGAGCCGTCTGTGATGGTGTAGACTTTTGTGGGGGGCACAGAAAACTGTGCCACAGTTGGGCCATACTGGTCTTGCCTTGGGCAGAGGCACTGCTTCTGCTCCCTCTTTGTGCAGAGCCTCCACCACTGCCTGGACGCACTGAGCTGCTTTGGAATGCACTAGCAGCACTTCTCTCAGTTGGAATGGAGAAGATGATGGAATTGACCAGTGTGTCTTGGTACTCCCGCATTTTTCGCTCACGGTTCAACGGTGTGATGAGGCTTTCTACGTTGTCCCGGTAGCGAGGATCGAGGAGGGTGAACACCCAATAATCAGACATGTTGAGAATGTGGGCGATGCGGCGGTCGTTTCTCAGGCACTGCAGCATGTAATCCACCATGTGCTGCAGACTGCCAACTGCCCAAGAAACGCTGTCCCCTGCTGGAGGCGTGATCTCTGCCCGCTCGTCATCACCCCACCCTCGCTGTACACACTGAGTACTGGACAATTCGGTAACTCCCTCCTCTGGACGGACGTCTTCCTCCTCCATTGACTCCTCCTCATCCTCCTCACAAACTGTCCCCTGCCTAAGCGTTTGTGAGGAACCACGTGGCGCTGACTGTCCAGAAGATGATGGAAATGGTGAATCCTCATCCTCCACCTCTTCCACAACATCATCCCTTAGCGCTTGCAGTGATTTTTCAAGCAGGCAGATAAGGGGGACAGTCATGCTGACTAGTGCATCATCTGCACTCGCCATCCGCGTGGAATAATCAAAGGGACGCAAAACCTGGCAGACGTCATTCATAGTGGCCCACTCTGTGGTTGTGAAGTCTGTACGGCGCTGAGTGCGACTTCTTTGCGCCTGAAGCAGCTGGTACTCCATTACAGCTTGCTGCTGCTCACACAACCGCTCCAACATATGTAACGTGGAATTCCACCTGGTAGGTAGGTCACATATGATGCGATGTTCCGGCAGGCGGTGTCGGCGCTGCAGAGCCGCAATGCGCGCTTTTGCCGTGCTGGAACGCCGCAAGTGAGCACACTCTAGGCGGACCTTGTGCAGCAGTGCATCAAGATCCGGATAGTCCCTCAAAAAGCTCTGCACGACCAAATTGAGCACATGTGCCAGACATGGGATGTGAGTGAGGTTGCCGAGGCCCAGAGCTGCCACCAGATTTCGGCCATTATCACACACTACCATGCCTGGCTGGAGATTCGCTGGCACAAACCACACATCGCTCTCCTGCTTGATGGCATTCCAGAGCTCCTGCGCTGTGTGGCTACGATTCCCCAAAAAAATTAATTTCAACACGGCCTGTTGACGTTTGGCCACGGCTGTGCTCATGTCGGTCGTAACAGGTACACGTTCATCACGGGTCCATGTGGAGGTGGACTGTGACGGCTCCTGCAGCGATGATTCTGAGGAACTGGTGTAAGAGGAGGAGTCAATGCGTACAGAATGGATTCCTGCAATCCTTGGAGTGGGCAGGACACGTCCTGCGCCACTCGCACGGTCTGTACCCGGCTCAATGACATTAACCCAATGGGCAGTGAGGGAAAGGTATCGCCCCTGTCCATGTTGACTGGTCCACGCATCGGTGGTGAGGTGGACCTTGCTACTGACGGCGTTCAGTAGCGCGTGTTTTATGTGTCCCTCCACATGCTTGTGCAGGGCAGGGACGGCTTGCCTGCTGAAGTAAAAGCGGCTGGGCACATTGTACTGTGGGACTGCCAATGACATCAAGTCACGGAAGCTGTCAGTCTCCACCAGCCTGAATGACAGCATTTCCAGTGACAGAAGTTTGGCAATGCCTGCAGTCAGAGCCTGTGCTCGTGGGTGGTTTGACGAGAAAGGCCGCCTTTTCTCCCATGCCTGTACTACCGATGGCTGTAGACTGGGCTGGGAGTGTGTGGATGACTGGGAAAGTGGTGCTGCGGGTGGAATTACAGCGGGTCTCTGGACAACAGGGCCAGAGGTTCTTCCACGGCGATCCTGGGAGGAAGCCGAACCAGCTGCGTGTGAGCTAGAGGAAGAGGCAACACGAGCTGAAGAGGTGGTAGCTGCCGCTGTTGGTTGGCCTACCTCTTCAGTGTGTTTTTCTAACAACGCCGGGTGCCTGGTGCGCACATGTTTCCACATGTTGGAGGTATTGAGGCTGCTGACATTTCGACCTCTTTTGACTTTGTGATGACACACGTTGCATCTGACATAGCAAATGTCATCTGCAACTGTGTCAAAAAAGGACCAGGCACTGCAAGTCTTGGGAGCGCCCTTTTTGGCTTTTGGAAGAGACATGCTCCTAACGGGTGCCAAAGCGGAGGCTGCAGGATCCGCAGTCTTCCCCCTCCCTCTCCCTCTTTGGGCCGTACGGGGAATCTCTTCCTCAGAGCTGCTCCCACCACCTTCCTGTCCCTCACGCCAAGATGGGTCGAGGACCTCATCATCTACACTACCCTCTGCCCCCAACTGCTCCTCCTGGGTAGTCTCAGCAGCAGAGCACGCACCAGTAAGTGGCACCTGAGTGTCATCATCAGCTGATGCGGCCTGCGATGTGGTGACCGGAGCCACTGGCCCACCCGCCTCTTCAGAGGAAGACAGAAAAAGCTGTTGGGCATCACTGCACCCTGCCTCTTCTTCCATTTCTCCAATGCTGCTTGGCTGGCCCCCTGTTTCCAAGCCAAGAGATTCAGAGAACAGAAGTAGAGACGGCTCCTGTCCTGGGCTCTCTGTCTGCCTGGGCAATTTGGCAGGTGGTGAAGAGACAGATGGCTGCTCTCCAGTGCTCTGTGTCTGAGAGGATGTGGCACTAATGGAAGTTGATGCATTAGCTGCCATCCATCCGACAACGGCTTCAATTTGGTCTTCACGCAGCAGCGGTGTACGGCGCTCTGACACAAAGCTGCGCATGAACGACTGTTGCCTGGTGAAAGTGGGTGCTGATGAGTCACCGGTGCCCGCAGCAGGCACAGAATCCCCACGTCCCCTCCCTGCTCCGCGCCCACGCCCACGTGCCTTACTCACTGCCTTCTTCATCTTGGTTGACTGATAAAGATAAGCAGAAAAGTACTAACGGATTTGTGTGCTTATTCCTGAGCAACTCCTCCTAACAGGTATAAGAAACACTAATTTTCTAAAGTGTGGACTAGACTTTAATATGAGCTAATGTGGCCTACACAAATGTAAAGTGGTGTAACTGGTGTGTTTGGTGAACTTTATTATTTATTTCTTTTTTGGGGGCTGAACTGACAACAGATAGAGCTGCAGTCACACAGAGACCGTGCAGACAGCCGTAAACGGCGCTGCAAGGCCCAAAAACCCTCCTCTACTTTATCCTATGTAGTGTTTTTCCACAAATTAGCTGGAGACGGGTGGAAAGACACTAATAGGATTTTTTTAAATTAATTAGCAGCAGACTACACTACTTGAAAAAAAATTAAAATTGATTTGGCGGTATGACGCAGTGAACAACCCTGAGCTGCAGACAACCAGGCTACGGCTGCTCACAGACTACAGGGCGAGCTGCAGTCACACGGAGACCGTGCAGACAGCCGTAAACGGCGCTGCAAGGCCCAAAAACCCTCCTCTACTTTATCCTATGTAGTGTTTTTCCACAAATTAGCTGGAGACGGGTGGAAAGACACTAATAGGATTTTTTTAAATTAATTAGCAGCAGACTACACTACTTGAAAAAAAATTAAAATTGATTTGGCGGTATGACGCAGTGAACAACCCTGAGCTGCAGACAACCAGGCTACGGCTGCTCACAGACTACAGGGCGAGCTGCAGTCACACGGAGACCGTGCAGACAGCCGTAAACGGCGCTGCAAGGCCCAAAAACCCTCCTCTACTTTATCCTATGTAGTGTTTTTCCACAAATTAGCTGGAGACGGGTGGAAAGACACTAATAGGATTTTTTTAAATTAATTAGCAGCAGACTACACTACTTGAAAAAAAATTAAAATTGATTTGGCGGTATGACGCAGTGAACAACCCTGAGCTGCAGACAACCAGGCTACGGCTGCTCACAGACTACAGGGCGAGCTGCAGTCACACGGAGACCGTGCAGACAGCCGTAAACGGCGCTGCAAGGCCCAAAAACCCTCCTCTACTTTATCCTATGTAGTGTTTTTCCACAAATTAGCTGGAGATGGGTGGAAAGACACTAATAGGATTTTTTTAAATTAATTAGCAGCAGACTACACTACTTGAAAAAAAAAAAAAAAAAAAAAACAGTATGAGGCAATGAACCACCCTCCCTGAACTGAATACAACCAGCTATGGATGGCCTATGTGGCTGCACTCAGACTAGAGAGTGGGCTGCACTCACACACACACACACACAGACCTTGCAGATCGCTGTGAAAACAGCGCTACAAGGCAAAAGCAAGGTGACTAGTAGGTGAACACAGCGGTTGCTAAATTAGCCTTTGGAAAGCACAAAGAAGCAAATCGCTATCTCTAAACTGTCCCTCAGTCAGCAAACAGCGTCCTGTCACTAACTGAATTCACAGCAGAGTGATCGCAAAATGGCGCCAGCGACTTTTAAACTGCATCATGACATCATTTCAGCAGCCAATCACAGCCTTGCCAGTAGTTTCATGCCCTCCATGCTAAACAGGATGTGCCCACACTTGGAATCATTCTCATTGGCTGAATTTCTGAATTTTGAATCTTGGAACTTCCGATTCCGGTATCCGATACGCGGCAAGTATCGGAATACCGGTATCGGAATTCCGATACCGCAAGTATCGGCCGATACCCGATACTTGCGGTATCGGAATGCTCAACACTAGTCACTTTATGTTTCAGGTGTGCATTAGTTGTAGTTTTATAACTTCTTAAGCTTGTTTATTAGCTGAGTGCTTCAGGCTCTGGTCTCTATTAGAGATGGGTGGACACCTGGATGTTTGGAATTCGGACAGTTACAAAAAGTTGGGTTCTGGTACCAGAACAGTACACAGACCCCAACCAGAAACATACTGACTTAAATGAGGGGCTCGAACATCCAGTGTTTTCCAGCAGTCATTTGCATGGTAGCGCAGCAAACATTGCTTCTGATCAGTGGTAAAATCATCACCGCTGGTCAGAGAGCCACAGTTCCCACGTTGTCAATTGACAGTGTGGGAACCGCGGCTCTCTGACCGCCAGTGAGCACGCAGCTGTGATCAGAGGTATAAAGTTTACCTCAGGTCACTGGTTCCAGTTGATGGGACTACTGCTCCCATCAGCTGCTGCCTGCTGCCACTAATAACAGTGACAGTGGTGCATCCATTAGATGTGCCAATTCTGGAGCATTCCCCGGCTCTTCCTACTTGCCCTGTAGCGATAACACGTGGGGTTCATATTTGTGCAGTTGATCTCACTTTTGTATTGTCAGGTGACATCAAGCCCACGGATTAGTAATGGAGAGGCGTCTGTAATTGACAGCGTGGGAGCCGCGGCTCTCTGACCGATGGTGAGCACGCAGCTGTCATCAGAGGTATAAAGTTTACCTCACTGGCGTCAGCTGATGGGACTACTGCTCCCATCAGCTGCAGCCTTCTGCCGCTAATAAAAGTAAGCAAAGGAGCTACGGATTGGATTATTAATCAGCCGGCTCCTGCGCTGTAAATTTAAAAAATGGCGTGAGCCACCCTGCATTTTTGATAACCAGCCAGGCAAAACCCACAGCTGGGGGCTGCAACCCTCAGCTGTTAGCTTCAGCAAGGCTAATTATCCATGCTCACACCTGATTGTCCTTAGTCGCAGAAATATTCTGGGCCATGTGTCTGCCCCAGCCATCTTCCAAATTCCATCTTTCAAATTACAGACTTCTAATTACACTACTCTGAATTAGACTTGAATTCTAACATGCATTTGGCTGCTCACCACCATTAGTCCTATAATATTGTCATCATCTTCATCACCATCTATATCATCTAATCAAGTCATCTCCTCTTCCCACAGGTATGCTCTGAATGTACTTAACTTTCCCAGACTCCTGACTTTGTGAACTGCATTTACACTCACCCGTCATGATTTAGTTTCTATAACCTGCTTAGTTTCTCTTGTGTTTTCATGCATATCTTTGAAAAGGTCACTCCAACCCCTCCCTCTTTTTATGACCTTTGTTTCTCCATAAGCATTTGGTCTGTCCATTCTCACCCAACCCCTCACTAACACCTGATTGTCCTTAGTCGCAGATATATTCGGAGGCATATGTCTGCCCTAGACATCTTTCAAATTACAGATTTGTAATTACACTTCTCTGAATTAGACTCAATCTGGCCTGGAATTGACTGTAAAGTAAAGGAATATAAAACAACTACAATGTTTTGGTATCTTTTCGCTTTCACATCTATACTACTCTATTCTCCCTACCTCCTGTAATCTGCCCACCTAGTAAGGAACTAATAATTTCCCCCTCCATCCTCCAAAGCCATCTCACCTCCTCCTCACAGCTGTTCCTCCACATACAATCCTTTTTCTCCAGACACACACAGCCACATCATGTCCTATCCTGTTCCCACCTTCTAACGCTTTGTCTACTACTCCTCATTGCTGGTGACGTATCCCCAAATCCTGGCCTGTTATGACCCCAATGGCAGAGGGTCTCAAAAGTACATACCAAGTCTGCAAACACAAAAAACCAGCTCATAGGGCAGTGGTAACTGGGCTGACCATATATCTAATCCTAGCACCACAAATAGCAGAAGCCGGGGAACGTGCCTACGTTGGTTCTAGACGTCTCGCGCCAGCCGGAGAACTAACTAACCCTAGAAGGGAAAAGATAGACCTTTCTTGCCCCCAGAGAAAAGACCCCAAAAGTTGGATACAAGCCCCCAACAAATAATAACGGTGAGGTAAGGAAAAAAGACAAACGCAAGAATGAACTAGATATTTAGCAAAGAGAGGCCCACTGACTAATAGCAGAATATAGTAAGATGACTTATATGGTCAGCAAAAACCCTATCAAAATTTCCACGCTGGATATTCAAGAACCCCCGAACCGTCTAACGGCCCGGGGGGAGAACACCAGCCCCCTAGAGCTTCCAGCAAAATCAGGAATCACATTTAGTACAAGCTGGACAAAAAATAAGAGCAAAGCAAATACCCAAAAAACAAGGAAGCAGGACTTAGCTTAATTTTGCAAGATCCAAGACCAGCAGACAGGAGCAAACAGAAAGGAACTGATTACAACGATGCCAGGCACTGGACTGAGAAACCAGGAAGTTTATATAGCAACACCCCTGGACTAACGACCAGGTGGGTGCCAAACTGAGGAAAGACAATCCCAGAGTCATATCACTAGTGACCACAAGAGGGAGCCAAAAAAGTCTAATTCACAACACTGGCCCTCCTCAACACATCCCCACTCTCATTTCTAACCCCCTGCCATGATCCTCTACATGTTTTCCCAACCATGACAACCTCAAACCCATTCATAAAGCCCCCACTCCCTCGTTCCCCTTACCTGGAGCACTATGGAACGCACGCTTTGTCTGCAATAAACTGCAATTTATCCATGACCTCTTTATTACCAACAAACTTTCCTTCCTTGGCATGACTGAAAACTGGCTCACTCCTCCTGACTCAGCCTTTCCAGCTGCACTTAACTAGAGTGGATTCCACCTCTTTCACACCCCTCACCCCAGCAACAAACATGGTGGAGGAGTTGGCTTGCTCCTGTGTGATACCTGCTCCTTTACCTCCATTCCGCTACCACCCTCCACTACTCTTCCCTCATTTGAGGTGCACTCCATTCACATCTACTCCCCCTCCAACCTCCAGCTGGCTGTCATCTAGCACCCTCAGAGCTAGCCATCTCCACCTTTCTTGACCACTTCACCACCTGGATACTTCACTTCCTCTCTGCTGACATCCCGCCTATCATCATGGGTAACTTCAACATCCCCATTGACACTTCCACCCCAGCTGCCTCTAAACTTCTATCACTCACTGCCTCCTTTGGCCTCACTTAGTCCTCTGCGGCCACTCATAAAAATGTCCACATGCTGGACCTTTTATTCACCCGCCTCTGTTGCCTTGCTAATCTCACTGTCACCCCTCCCCCTGTCTGACCACAACCTACTGACATCTCTTCCCTCTCTTCTCCTAGTGCACAACTCTCTCACCCTTGCAGAAATCTCAAACACCTAAGTTTATAATCTCTCTCTGAGTCCCTTCTCCCTCTTACAGACATAGCTTCCCTTTATGACACAGATGCTGCTGCCACTCCCATCACAATAACAGTAACACTTGATTTGGCCACTGTGCTCACGCATAGCAAAACTCGTACAATCAAAAGGCAGCCTTGGCCGCCCAGCCTGACGAAAGAGCTGAAACTGGCTTCCAGGGTGGCTGAGTGGAGATGGAAGCGACCACGCTCTACTGAGCACTTCATCGCATATAAGCTGTCAATCAACAGTTTCAAGTCCACACTCACTGCCGCAAAACAAACGTACTTCTCATCTCTCATTTTCTCCCTGTCTCACAACCCTAAATAGCTTTTCAACACTTTCAATTCTTTACTCCGTCCACCAGCACCTCCACCCTCTCATTTCATTTCGGCTGAAGATGTTGCCTCTTTCTTTAAGCAGAAGATTGATATGATAAGAGAAAGCTTTGGCCAACAGCCCCAATGCTCCTCTTAGCTACTAAACCCTGTTCCTCCAAAACCAGCTTCTCCACCATGACAGAAGATCAGCTCTCCACCCTTGTGTCAAGATCGCATCTCAGCACTTGCATGCTTGACCTGCTCCCATCCCACCTCATCCCTAATCTAGCCACAGTCTTCATCCCAACCCTAACACACCTCTTCAAGCTCTCACTCATAGCTGGTGTCTTCCCCTCATCCTTCAAGCATGCCGTGATCACACCCATCCTCAAAAAGCCCTCCCTTGACTCATTCTCTGAGTCTCGCTATCACCCAATATCTCTTCTCCCTTATGCCTCAAAACTACTGGAAAAGCATGTTCATCTTGAACTGTCCTCCTACCTCTCCTCCTGCTCCCTCTTTGACTAGTTACAATTTGGCTTCCAACCACATCACTCAACTGAAACTGCCCTAACTAAAGTCACCAATGACCTACTAACCGCCAAGAGCAAGTGTCACTACTCTGTTGTCCTTCTCCTGGACCTGACTTCTGCCTTTGACACTGTCAACTATTCCCTCCTGCTACAGATTTTCTCATCTCTTGGCATCACAGACTTGGCCCTATCCTGGATCTCATCATATCTAACAGGCCGAACATTCAGTGTCTTCCTCTCCCACACAACCTCCTCATCTCGCCCCCTGTGTGTCGTGTCGGTGTTCCCCCAAGGCTTAGTCCTAGGGCCCCTGCTCTTCTCCATCTACACGTGCGGCCTGAGACAGCTCATAGAATCCCATGGTTTGCAGTGTCATCTCTACACCGATGACGTACAGATCTACCTATCTGAACCCGACCTCATGTCCTTACTGACCAAAATCCCACAATGTATGTCTGCTATTTCAGCTTTCTATTCTGCTTGCTTTCTAAAACTGAACATGGACAAAACAGAATTGATCATCTTTCCCCATCTCACTCTGCCCCTCCACGAGACCTATCCATCAATGTCAATGGCTGCTCACTTTTCCCAGTCCCGGGGTGATCCTCGACTCTGCTCTCTCTTTCAAGCCTCATATCCAAGCCCTTGACTCCACCTGCTGACTCAAACTCAAAAATATTTCATGGATCCGTGCATTCCTTGACCATGAAACCACAAAAATGCTAGTGCATGCCCTTATTATCTCCTGCCTCAATTACTGCAACCTCCTACTCTCTGGCCTTCCCTCTAGCACTCTGGCACCACTCCAATCCATCCTCTCTGACTAATCCACCTGTCTCCCCGTTATTCCCCAGCCTCTCCTCTCTGTCAAGCCCTTCACTGGTGTCCTATTGTCCAGAGGCTCCAGTTCAAAACCCTAACTATGACATGCAAAGCCATCCACAACCCGTCTCCTCCATGCATCTGTGACATGGTTTCCTGGTACTTACCCACACGCAACCTTCGTTCCTTTCAAGATCTCCTTCTCTACTCCCCTCTTACCTCTTCTTCCCACAACCACATACAAGACTTCTCCCATGCTTCTCCAATAATCTGGAACTCTCTATCCCAACACATCAGACTCTCTCCTACCTTGGAAACCTTCAAAAAGAACCTGAAGACCCACCTCTTCTGACAAGCGTACAACCTGCAGTGATCCTTAGTCTGCTGAACTGTTGCATGACCAGATCTACCCTCTCCTACTGTATCCTCACCCATTCCCTGTAGACTGTGAGCACTCACTGACAGGGTCTTCTCTCCTCCTGTACTTGTGTGTGCCCTGTATTGCTTCTGTTTATTGTGCTTGTCTATATTTGCCACTTTCACATGTAAAGTGCCATGGAATAAATGGCGCTATATAAATGTATAATAATAATTATCAAGAATAGAGAGGTCCCATGCCATATTTTTTAATTATTTAAGTAAATAATTTAAAAAACGGCGTGTGGTCCCCAAAGTTTTTGACAACCAGCCTTGCTAAAGCAGACAGCTGGGGCTGGTATTTCCACGCTGCTAAGGGGCCATGGATATTGGCTCCCCCAGCCTAAAAATAGCAGCCCACAGCCTCCCAGAAAAGGCACATCTATTAGATGTGCCAATTCTGGCACTTTCCCCCATTCTTCCCACTTGCCCTGTAGTGGTAACAAGTGGGGTTCATATTTGTGCAGTTGATGTCACCTTTTTATTGTCAGGAGACATCAAGCTCATGGATTAGTAATGGAGAGGCATCTAAAATATGCCTATCCATTGCTAATCCTATAGTTATATGGTAAATAAAGACAGAGCAAGTATAAAGTCCTTTATATGGAAAAAAACAATGCACAAGTTTCCATTTTTATTTAAAAATAACAAATACAGTTATAATCACCCAATGCCTAATTCCACTGAAGCCCTCATGTTCTGTAATAAAACAAAGATAAAAACAACAATACCCCTCACTTGTCCTTTGTTCTGTCCCATGCCATAATTCATGTCTGGGGATAAATAGTTTTCAACCTGAACAGTGCCAAGATGCGACCTTCCAGGCTGAAAAGAGCTGGGCAATGGGAAGAGCTGGGAAAATTGCCAGAATTGGTACAATTAATAGATTCACCTTTTTTGGGCAGCTGCGGGCTGCTATTTTTAGGCTGTGGGGGTCAATATCCATGGCTCCTTACAAGCCTTAGAATACCAGACCTCAGCCGTCTTCTTTAGGAAGGCTGGTTGTCAGAAACGTGGGGACTCAATGCCGTTTTTTTAAATGATTGATTTAAATAATTAAAAAATGTGGCATGGGAACCCCTCTGTTCTTGATGGCCAGTCTTGTTGAAGCTGACAGAGTTGACAGAGAGAGTTGGAGCCCCCGGCTGTGAGTTTTGCATGGCTGGTTACCAAAAATACAGGGGAATCCACGCCGGATTTTTTTTTTTTAATTATTTATAGTGCAGGAGCCAGCTGTTGAATTCTCCCATCAGCCGCTCCAGATTTCACTGTTATTACCGGCAGCAGGTGCCGGTTGATAGGATTAGTAGTCCCATCAGCTGACACCAGTGACCAGAGGTAAACTTTATACCTCTGATTACAGCTGCATGCTCATGATATCTCTTGACAGCATGGGAACCACAGCTGTCTGAACGGCGGTCATGATGATTTTACCATCGATCAGAATCGGTGTTTGCCGCTCTGTCATGCACACTCGGTGTTCGTGCAGCTGAACCTGAACAGTAACATGGACTTCCTGGTGAGGTCCATGTTCGGTGAACATGCTCAAACAGTAGGTGTTTGGTGCGGACACCGAACTTCATTGTTTGGGTTCACCCATCTCTAGTCTCTATTACTTTATTAATTTACTGTAGCATTCACTATTTGTTGGTTTGTTTTCTCCCTGTATCAAGTATATTTGTATCCCAGAACTCTTGATATACATACTTGGAGCATTGGGCTGATCCATAAATAGTATGCCAGGGTTTAACTTTATTTACATATTTTACTCATTTATATATCACCATTAATTATTTATTCCACAGTGCTTTACAGACATCAGCATTGCTGTCCCCATTTGTGGCTCACAATATAAATTCTCTATTAGCATGCATTTGGAGTGTGCGAGGATACCTTAGTACCCAAAAGGGAACTAGCGCGAACTCCTTGCAGATGTTGTCCATGGTGGGATTTGTACCTAGGACTACAGCTCTGCAAGGCATATCAATTCAAATGCTGATTTCTTAATAATAACAGGAAAGGACTGCCTGTTAATGACGGGCAAACCCAAACAGTAAAGTTCAGGGTCCTTATCGAACACCTAGTGTCAAACCCATTTCTTCAAGAAAGCTTACAGCTGACAATGACCCCATTTTCACCTTACCACTTCCACAGCTGCTGCAACCCCTTAACCTGCAGTCTCCAACCACATTACCCTACAGACTATAAACCTGTAAGTGCAGTATATTTTCTGCCTTTGTTTCAGTCTGTCATTGTTAGCTTGATAAATTGAATTTATATTTTATGTGTAAATCCATTTTTACATGTACAGCACCTTGCAATCAATGGTGATCTAAAAATAAATACTACTATTAATAATAATAATTTTATATAATAATTTTGTTTTGTATGTATTTATTGTATTTATTGTATTGTATTTATTGTGCTGCTTTATGTGGCTGTACATTATTATTCACTACGGTTAGGGGTAATTTAATATTGTTATTATCTATACCATTACATGGTTAGTTATATTTATTTATTTTGCATTATGGGTTTTATTATATGGCTATTTATATTCACTTAGTATTATGCTCCTTGTGCTATACACATTTATATATAACATATTTTTTCATTATTATTATGACCGTATTAACTAGTGAGATCTTATTTGCACTTGTTATTGTTTAGTTTTTTAAGACACTAATTATGTGGTTAGGTTTTTTGCTGTATACATATTTATTATATATGATCGCTGTTTTAAATGTTGTTGTTCGGTTTCCCTGAGTTGATTAGTGAACGCCCCTTCCAAACTCCGCTCCATGATGGGAGCGATATTATCGGAGTCCTGGGTATCCAGTGCGCATGTCTTTTCTGTATTCGCTCTGTGGCTTCCGACCCCGCTCACCAGGATATGCGAGCATTCCACGCTTGCGTTCCAGATGCGGAGGACCGGAAGTCACACTTTTGTAGGAGCGGCTATCTTGGCAACACATGCGCCGTGAAGGGTCCAGGACGCGTATGCTGTTATCAGCTGTTAGGAGTTTGTGGTTAAAATGACACCATATAAAGGGAGCCTAGTTTAGACATAACACACTTGCCCCCATTTGGAAGAAGCCTGGTACGCGAAACGGCGCTGTCGGGGTGGCGGCACGGGCGATATACACAGTCTTTACTTATGTAAGTGTTATTTGGTTTCCATGCTTTATTTCATGTTTTGCTTAGTGTCAGATATGTCCCTTTTTTATATAAATATTTGCACAGTAGCGCATTATGGGGCTGTATTTTAGGAGTACCCACAGAGAGTTTAATGTTTGGTGACTATTAAGTCCTCATATGGCTATACGTCTTTAGCACTTTTGCACCTTACCTATAGTCTCTGTATAGGTGGCTCCCTATATAGTTATTGCCCCATAATTTTTCATCAATGGTAGTCTTTCTTTTTGGCACCCTTTCTTTGCACTTTTCATTATCTGGCACTAGATATATTTATCAACTTAATAAGCAAAAAACCTTTTTCTGGAAAATTTGGTGTTTACTTATTTTCGCCCTGTAGCCGCCTCCTTTGTTTTTAATTGAGATTCATCTTGTTTAATAGAGTTGTTGTGGTCATATTTAAATGATTATTGTTTGTTTGATTTAATAAAACATTAAATTTTATTTTCTTTGTTTGCCTTTGTTTTTCCATGTTTATATATGGGAATTGTGTTTTTTCATAATTTTTGAGGCTTTATTATTGGATTAAAGGATACTTGTTATACATATTATTATTATTAATAATAATAATAATAATAATAATAATAATAATAATAAATAATACAAACAGTTGAGTACAATATTCTAGAAAAATAAGCATTAGGTTATCAATTAGCTTTAATCAGCAGTTAACATTTTAGTTGATGTTTTATTTGCTTATGCAAGCTTTTTAGATTCTTTAAAAGTCCAAACAATAATGACTGGCACTTTGGACCAATAGATATCACTTTTAAAAGCTAGATGCATGAGTTAGAAATTAGCATATAGTTTATATAGTGCAGTTGTCTTGGAAATCTGATATTTTAAACTCCATTTTTATCCTCTTTGTCCATTCTGGTTTGATTTTTCATAAACTTAGTGCTTAAATAATATACTCTTTGATGCTGCACAATTCTGTGAGTTCAACGACTATTGGCCTGGCCAATAGTGTGTCACCAACATGAAATGTTTAGTGTGACCAACTTGTGGGGACATTATACAGAGAGACAGTGACTAGAACAGAGCAAACTTGCTTGCAGAAAATCCATTTTACTTCCTCAGAGATCTAGTTCTTTTGTTGTGTTGCATATTATATTGACGGAAGTTTATCGGTTTCCCTACTCTTTTGGAATAAAATTTTACAGGAAAAAAGGAGAAGATCCAGCTCAACGATATAGTGAAAAGTCCATAGTTTTATTTCACCTCGAAAATAGTCCGGTGACTAAGCACCCTTAATCATGATTAAGGGTGCTTAGTCACCGGAAACGCGTTGATCTTGGTTTTTAACCCTTTTGTATGCTGATGTTTTGTCCTTACACCATGCTATTTTCGAGGTGAAATAAAACTATGGACTTTTCACTATATCGTTGAGCTGGATCTTCTCCTTTTTTCCTGTTTGTTCACGCCCTGACACAGCGGTTCCGTGCTCCGAGACCTGGGGAATGTCGGTATGGTGAGCTGGACTTTGTTCCTTTACTCAATAAAATTTTACACACTGCGTTAAACTGCAAAGTATTTTGTGAATTTATATTTTTTTATCTATTTAAACCTTGTGCTATACTTATCTAAAAATTAAAGACCTATCATCTGTTGGCTAAAACTTATTGAAATCTCCTGCTCAACAGTCTGATATTATTATTTCAGCTCCATTTATTAGAGAAATAGTTGACCACCATGTTTTTCCTCATAGTGCCTATTCTAACTGATCTATTTATTGAGTCTAAAAGACACAACAAAGAAGAGTCCTCAGGGTTTGTTTTTACTACATAAAATGTAGGTACCTCAGGGTCCATAAGTTCCATAATTTCACTATTTGTCTACAAAGTGGCTCCACCCGAGTCTTGCTTCAAGGTATGTTGTGAGGGGCTGTCGGTGTGACTTGGGTCAGCACCCGGGCAAGTTCCAGGGCCCTGAGCAAGTGGAGGGCTCACTCGATGTCAGAGACACAGCCGTGCTCTAGAGGCACCTGCGAGTGGGCCCCCCACCTGCTCAGGGCCCCGGGAATTGCAGTACTTACCTCTACCCATTCCTCCACTGCAGCATCTTCTGACTCTGTGATGTTTCAGGTCAGAAGGCGCAAAAGTGTCACTGCAGCGCGCTCTCTGCTCTGAATAGTCACAGTGCAGAGAGCTGGAAGACTGTGACGCTGAGGAGTCCGGAGAAGAGCAGTGGTCAGTGAGGAGAGGTGAGTATTTAATTTATTTTTTCATGTTTGGAGCGATATATGGGGTCAATTCCGTATGGAGCATTATATTGGCCCATCATATAATGAAGCATTATATGGGGCCTTTTATATATGGAGCAATATACTGGCGCATTATATGAGGCCCATTATATATAGAGCATTATATGGGACCTTTCATATACTGGAGCATTTTAAGGGGCCCATTATGTATGGAGAAATATATAGTTCTCATGATATACTGTATGGAGCATTATATGAGGCTCGTGCAGGGAGCAATATATGGGGCTCAATATTTTTGCAGTATTACATGAGGCCTTATATGAAAGCATTATATGGAGCCCACTATATATGGAGCAATATATGGGGCCTATCATACACTGTATGGATCAATATATGGGGCTCACTATGTATTAAGCATTATATGGGACTCATTATATATGGAGCAATATATTGGCCCCATAATATACTGTATGGAGCATTATATGGGGCACAATCTGTTTGGAGCATTATATGGGGCCAATTATATATGGGGCAATATTATGGGCTCATTAAGTATGGAGCAATATATGGGGCTCATTATGCATACATCATTATGTGACGCCCAGTATGTAAGAAGCATTATATGGGGCTTATCATATACTGTATGGATCATTATATGGGGCCCATTATCTATGGAACAATATATGGGGCCCATTATGTATGGAGAAATATATGGGGCCTGTTATGTTTGGAACATTATATAGGGCCCATTATGTATGGAGCAATATATGGGGCTCATTATTCTGTATAGAGCAATATATGGGGTCCATTCTATTGTACGTAGGAATATATGGGGCTCATTATACTGTAAGGAGCAATATATGGGGCTCAGTATGTGTTGAGCATTATATGGGGACAATCATATATGGGGCAATATTATGAGTTTATTATGTATGGAGCAATCTATGGGTCTCATTATTTATGCCATATTTTGTGAGGCCCATTATGTAAGGAACATTATATGGGGCTCATCATATCCTGTATGGCGCACTATATGAGGCTCATTATGTATGGAGCAATACATGGGGTCCATTATGCTGTGTGTAGCAATATATGGGGCTTGTTATACTGTATGGAGCAATATATGAGGCTCATTATACTATATGAAGCAATATATGTGGCTCATTATTCTGTATGGAGCAATATATGGGGTCCATTATACTGAATGGCGCAATATATGGGACTCATTATACTGTATGGAGCAATACTTGGGGTCCATTATTCTGTATGAAGTAATATATGGGCTCATTATTCTGTATGAAGCAATATATGTGGCTCATTATTCTGTACAGAGCAATATATGGGGTCCATTATGCTGAATGGCGCAATATCTGGGACTCATTATACTGTATGGGTCAATACTTGGGGTCCATTATTCGGTATGAAGCAATATATGGGCTCATTATTCTGTATGGAGCACTATGTGGTGCCCATAATACTGTATGTAGCGTTATGTGGTGCCCATAATAATGTATGGAGGACTACACTGCCTGGTTTCTGAGCTATTGTAGAAATTACAATAGATATCATTCATGTAATGTAAGAAGTAAGTGGAATCTTTGGCAGTGCACTATACCTATATTTCTCTGTCGTATCTGTGCATCGTGAATCATGGTATGTGTTAAAGGCGCCCAAGGAGACTTTTTCATCTGGGGCCCACGAAAAGTTGGAGCCAGGCTCTGGCTGTGGGATTTAGTTAGATTCTGAAGAACTCCTGACTGACTCCGGGTGGTCTCCTCACTCCAGTATCTTTTCTCACATCTCACTTTCCGCTTAGTGTTCTCATATCCTTCTGTTTTGTAGCCTTTTGCTTCAGATCTATGGAGAATAAGCTTCCCTGTTATATTATAAGCTTAATATTTAGTTCTTCTGTATCTTCATAAACTGACTTTTAGAGATATTTGTAAGTCAGGCAGGGAAATGAATTGTCATTGTTATATTAATTTGAAAACATCCTTACTGTCAATTGATTTATTAAAAGTTTTGGTTGGTAGATTAAACAGACCTATCACTAGATTTGAAAATGCAAGCTGTATACACTGTTAAATAAATCTCTTAGACCTGATAAGACTAGTGTATTGACTTTGAAAATCCATGTCAGAATGGTTGCATAATATGTCATGAAAGTTTAACTCCATCTTCACCAGTACAGACTGACAGCTCCTCGGTGTACTTACTCCTGCTTGTGCTGCTCTTGTTGAGATCTTACACTGCTTAATGTAAGTCAGGATGGATGGTTTGAGGATTATGCCACAGACTAAACACTATTGGACCAATGGATGTAAATTGGAGTCCACAGCTCTAAGGGATGCAGACTTTTTCCAGTACCGTTTACGTCAATCTTATTGTTGTGTTTTATTAGAGATTTGCTTGCTCACCAGTTTAAGGTGCACAAATGTCTTCTGGAAAGTGTTCAGTCTCAGGAATCAATGTTTCCTTTCCGTGACAGTAAGCAGAGGAAGATGTGCTGGCAGGATTTTATGTATACATAAGGCTGGACATGAGATTGGTTATCAGTTAAAACAATCACTCCATTACACTTTTAGGCTGTGTGCACACGTAGCAGATTTTTTGCGTTTTTTTCGCGGTTTTTCCCTATAAAAACGCTATAAAACTGCAAAAAAACCGCTAACATTAAGCATCCTATGTAACAGAATGCAATCCGCATTTTTTGTGCACATGCTGCATTTTTTTCCTGAGCGGAATCGCAATCCAGAAAAAAACGCAGCATGTTTATTAAAATTGCGGAATCGCGGCGATTCTGCACACCTAGGAGTGCATTGATCTGCTTACTTTCCGCACGGGGCTGTGCACACCATGCGGGAAGTAAGCAGATCAAGTGCGGTTGGTACCCAGGGTGGAGGAGAGGAGACTCTCCTCCACGGACTGGGCACCATATAAGTGGTAAAAAAAAAAGAATTAAAATAAAAAATAGCGATATACTCACCTTCTGGCAGCCCGACCTTCTCAGTGGCTTCCGAGGTGTGTGTGAAGGACCTGCGATGACGTCGCGGTCACATGACCCGTGGTCACGTGACCGCTACGTCAATGGAAGGTCCTGAACACACAGCATTAGGAACGGACGCCGCTGAGGTGAGTATAACCTTTTTTAAAAAAATTTTTTAATATTTTTAACATTCTATCTTTTACTATAGATGCTGCATAGGCTGCATCTATAGTAAAAAGTTGGTCACACTTGTCAAACACTATGTTTGACAAGTGTGACCAACCTGTCAAACAGTTTTCCAAGTGATGCTACAGATCGCTTGGAAAACGATAGCATTCTGCAAGCTAATTATGCTTGCAAAATGCTAGTTTTCTGCGGGTATATGCATGCAAATTCTGCATGCGATATACCCGCGGCAGGAGGCGCAGAATTGCCGCGGAAATTTCCGCGGCAATTCTGCAACGTGTGAACTTAGCCTTAGTGTCTCAGAGGCCTCAATTGAGCAATTGTTTCATAGGAAACTGTAAGTTGACTCTTGCTGTATGTTAATTTGTGAATAACTACTGATTACGTATTGCATCAGCCCACTGCAATTTACTAATCTTCACAACTTAGGTCAGATATGGAGATTACTTGAACAATCGAACAATTAAGGATTACTTTCTCCAACCTTACCACCATCCTGTGTAAGATTGTCCTTAATGAGAGCTGTAGGTATAAAGTATCTGGCTCCCTCTGCAAATAGACTTCTTAGGAACAGCCTAAGAGAACTATGGCTCTATCTGGTTGAATGCAGATCTGCACCATTGCCTATCACTGAACCAAGGTTGGAACAATCAGGTTACCTGGCGAGAAACCTGATTATGCTCTGCCAGTCTCCTAATCTTGCAGCTACATCCTCTCGTTGGGAGCCCGTCAAAAGCGGGGTGCTACTGGTTTAGGTAATTGGCCCTGGATGCCCAAAGTAGCAGAGGTTTTAATCCTCAGCAAGCTAGAGGAAGGATGAAACTCTGACATTTGCACCATCTTGTGTACTTGCCTGGACTGTGCTATATGTTGTCTTCGGCTAAAGCTGGATACACGTGCTACAGTCGTGGTTGCTGTCATCTGGAAGAGCATGGACTGTGACTACAGACTATACTGGCTGTAGATACAAAAGCTGTGGGCCAACCAAAAGTTGGAAGACAGAGAGTATCGCCTGGTACGGAGTCAGTGAAACTATCTGCTAAGGGTTGGGATATTTTGGACTGGAGATATTGCATTGTGGCAATTTATCCAGAATTGCTATAAGATCATGGATGTCAGGAATAAAAAATAGCTGCATCGTTTACCTGCATATGTGTTTATTACAACCCACAACTTCAGATCCTCACAGATGGGTAGAGATTGAATGCATTTGGCATGATGAGCTATTTCAGTCTATAGCAGGATTCATAAAATGCTCATCCTAACAGCAGGGCTACATCAAGAAAAAAAGGGGAGTTAGGCACATCCAAATAAAATCTTCAAGTTTTGTTTTGCATGACTTTTGAAGATTTTATTTGGATGTGCCTTCCTCTACCTTTTTACTTGACATTTTCTTGCTGGTCAGTAATACTGTATTGAAAGGACATCCAAAACCTTAAAGACAGGCATTCATTGATTGACTATGGTGAGATCTTTCTACTTTCCTAATAGTAGCAGGATTACATCAACATTCAGATATGCATTTTCAAAGTCAAAACACAAGTCTTATCAGGCCTAAAATATCTGTTTAACAGTGTGAATAGTTTGTATTGTGAAATCTTGTGACAGATCTGCGTAAAACATTAGTTATGCATAAGAAAATCTATCACTGGGTTTCACAATGCCAACTGTGTACATTGTTAAACAGATCTCTCAGATTTGAGGAAACTGGTGTAGTTCCTTTGAAAATTCATTTAAGAATTTGGGAATTTTCAGTCAACCCCAGTACTATCTGGTGGTTCTCACTACGTTGACATAGTCCCTGTGCTTAATTATGTCTAAGAGGCCATTGTGTACATGTTAAATATGCTTATTTTGCACATTTATTTAATCAGGACTCTTTACCAGATGTGTTACTCTTAGGCTGTGTGCACACGTTGCAGATTTTTCGCAGTTTTTTCACATTTTTTCCAGATAAAAACGCTATAAAACCGCAAAAAATCTGCATACATTATGCATCCCATCATTTTTAATGAATTCCGCAATTTTTGTACATATGATGCGTTTTTTTCCGCAAAAAAACCGCATTGCGGTAAAAAACGCAGCATGTTCATTAATTTTGCGGATTTTTCGCGGATTTCCCACTATATAATGCATTGGGAAATGTCCGGAAAAATCCGCAAAAAAAACCACACCAAAAACACGGTAAAAACGCAGTAAAAACACACAAAAAAACGCATGCAGATTTCTTGCGGATTTCTTGCAGAAAATCTCTGGATTTTCTCAGGAATTTTCTGCAAGAAATCCTGAACGTGTGCACATAGCCTTAAAGGAAAAATGTTATGATATTTTCATAAAAAATGTAGTGTTTTTTTGGATTGTCCACAGGAAAAAAAACACATTGCACGAAAACATAAAATAGGTGAAATAGTTACGAATAGTGTTGAGCGATACCGTCCGATACTTGAAAGTATCGGTATCGGAAAGTATCGGCCTATACCGGCAAAGTATCGGATCTAATCCGATACCGATACCCGATACCAATACAAGTCAATGGGACTCAAGTATCGGACGGTATCCCTGATGGTTCCAAGGGTCTGAAGGAGAGGAAACTCTCCTTCAGGCCCTGGGAACCATATTAATGTGTAAAATAAAGAATTAAAATAAAAAATATTGCTATACTCACCTCTCCGACGCAGCCTGGACCTCACCGAGGGACCCGGCAGCGTTCTTTGCTTAAAATGCGCGCGTTTCCTTCCTTCCGTGACGTCACGGCTTGTGATTGGTCGCGTGCCGCCCATGTGGCCGCGACGCGACCAATCACAGCAAGCCGTGACGTAATTTTCAGGTCCTTCTAGGCATTCAGTATTTTAAAATTACGTTCCGGCTTTGTGATTGGTCGCGTCGCGGTCACATGGGCGACGCGACCAATCACAAGCCGTGACGTCACGGGAGGCAGGAAACGCGCGCATTTTTAAAATTACGTCACGGCTTGTGATTGGTTGCGTGCCGCCCATGTGACCGCGACGCGACCAATCACAGCAAGCCGTGACGTAATTTCAGGTCCTTCTAGGCATTCAGTATTTTAAAATTACGTTCCGGCTTTGTGATTGGTCGCGTCGCGGTCACATGTGCGACGCGATCAATCACAAGCCGTGACGTAATTTTAAAAATGCGCGCGTTTCCTGCCTCCTGTGACGTCACGGCTTGTGATTGGTCGCGTCGCCCATGTGACCGCGACGCGACCAATCACAAAGCCGGAACGTAATTTTAAAATACTGAATGCCTAGAAGGACCTGAAAATTACGTCACGGCTTGCTGTGATTGGTCGCGTCGCTGCCACATGGGCGGCACGCGACCAATCACAAGCCGTGACGTCACGGAAGGAAGGAAACGCGCGCATTTTAAGCAAAGAACGCTGCCGGTTCCCTCGGTGAGGTCCAGGCTGCGTCGGAGAGGTGAGTATAGCAATATTTTTTATTTTAATTCTTTCTTTTACACATTAATGTTGTTTCGATACCGATACCCGATGCCACAAAAGTATCGGATCTCGGTATCGGAATTCCGATACAGCAAATATCGGCCGATACCCGATACTTGCGGTATCGGAATGCTCAACACTAGTTACGAACAGATTGTCCATTTGTTCCTCATCTTTCCTGAGATGGTAAAAAGAGTCTGTCTTTCTGTCATGGAATAGAAGTCATCATGGCTACCAGTTGTTCATTTCTTCGGTGTTGTCTGAAGTCCATGGAGAATGATGGAGAAGCAGGCAGGTCCCATAGACCACGTGTCCTCTCTATAAGGTGTTGACTTTACTCTAAGCTACATATACAGAAATAGCTTTTTGTAAAGTCAACGAGAGACAATGTGCTTAGTACAGAATTGAGAATAAGAATAATTCAATTAACAATTAATATTTAACAATATATCACCTGAAAATATTGTAGATAATCCTAGATGCATGTGCTGTCAGGCAGCAATGCTATTTTTATTATCGATAAGATCATTATAGAGACATTGCGACATCAATTTTCAAAATAGGTACACTATCCTCATCAGGCCTAAGATCGTTATGAGCATAGATATCTGCTAATACATGTAATTTGTATAGTCATCTGTCCTTAGATTTTCTTTAGACTGGTATTATCTGGAAAAAAAACAAAGTGCTCTATTAAAGTGATCATTACTGTGCATAATATAATGAAAAAATGGCTTTTCTTAATTTACATTTGTATGCTTCAAATACATTCACTCTAAATACATAACATGTATACAAGTTATACATAGCTTATCCAAATGATAATATAAAAGCGTCTATGCTAGGTAGAGATAAAAATTCCCAATAAAATAATATTTGCTAAAGCAACATATTTCCACTAACCAAATGAATACAGATTGTTGGAAAATTGACAATAACTCTAGGTCCTGGGTATCTACTAAAATTCAATTTTTATGCAAATTGGAACAAAACCATAGCAACATTCAGCAATTGTCTTACAGGCTAGACAAGAAAAGGTCATGTTAGAGTGATTTCTGAGTTGTAGCACAGCTTAAAAACTGAATGAGTTTGGTTAAGAAATAGGCATTGGTAAGTTTTATAAAAACGTTCATGCTGCTTGAACCAAGATCAATAAGAAACAGACAGGCTCCTTCATTATAAAAAGCTATGATGTGCTTTGAAACATTGTGTAATTCCTGTTGACTTGTAGGTTTGCTGCTTCCGATAGGTGGCACTAAAGTTCAAGTCCTTTTCCTCTCTGAAAAGACAATTTGCATATTTAATTTCCCAGAGGAGCATGCAAGGTGTTTAAGTCTCCTTCTACTGGCATGCCAGATGTAGAATGTCACTCTCCACAAGCAGAAAGCTTACCCCTTAAGGTACCGTCACACTCAGCGACGCTGCAGCGATATAGACAACGAGCCGACCTAAACTAGATCGCTGGAGCGTCGCTGTTTAGGTCGCTGTAGAGACGTCAAACACAGCAACTCCAGAACGATGCAGGAGCGATCCAGTGACGTAACGGCGACTCACTTCTCGTTCTCGCTGGTTGTTAGCTCCATTACATCCATTGTTAGAGTCGTTGCTTTTGATGTCAAACATGACGATACACGCCGACCTGGCGACGAAATAAAGTTCTGGACTTCTAGCTCTGACCAGCGATGGCACAGCGGGTTCCAGATCGCTGCTGCGTGTCAAACACAACGAGATCGCTATCCAGGACGCTGCAACGTCACAGATTGTTGTCGTTCTCTTTGCAAAGTTGCTGAGTGTGACGGTACCTTTAGATCCCATGTAGTTCCTGATAAGACATAAAGAAATAGGTCAGATAAAAGGAGCCAAGGCACAGGAAGAGAAATCTGCAGGGTGGTTCCCTCCGACTTCTCTTCTCGTGGCTTAGATTCATTAATATGTCTTTTACTGTATGCAAACAGAAATGTCAAGGCAATCTGGCCATGATGCAACAGAAAGGAATTAGTAAGTGGACTGCTTTTTCGTATCATGCTTTCTATTTCATTGCTCTTCTTCTAGTTTTAAAATGGTTTTATAATTGACATATTCAGAGTTTAGTGGTGCAATCAGCCATAGTGCTCATTCATGCAACCCTATTTTTGGTATTTGCGCTGTCCAGGGTAAAAACAAACAGCAGTCTTATCAATGTTATTTAATGGGGTAGTGCAGGTAAGTGATTTTTATCATTGTCCAAATCTGTGTGTGAAAAAATGTTACAGCATGCACTATTTTCTTCTGTAAACTGGATGCGACACAAGGGTGTTCAAAAAAATGGATTCTATATGAAGCCACAGTACAGAATGTGACATGTACAGATTCAGTGCAATTATGTAGCATAGGAAACTTCACATTGTTTTGTAAATTATTAATAGCTGCTGCTGGAAAAAAATACATTGCATACGGATGAAAAGTGCCAAAAAATTTGTCCCACTTTTCTAGGAGAAAATGTTAGCAATTTTTTATACACTCCTGTGAACCTACCCTTCTTTAACAGCTACTGCTTCTTAGTGCCAAAAGCGCTCTCCACTTATCTTTGTTGACATGACTGTAGTGGTAACGCCATATCCAGAGAACCTTACCACTGCAAGTGGACTCAGTCACCTTGACATTATTGGTGATGTGGATTTGACATCACTGCAGCAGCCATGCCAGCAAAGACCATGGGGGAAGTAGCCCTAAAGTGGAAGTTGAAAAGCCAAGCTAATTTTCTTACACAGCTTTTTATTTTTCAGTCTTTGGGCCATTGAACAGTGAGAATTAATGACTACAGATGAGTGAACCTTTCAAGGTTCGGTTCAGATTCGCCAAACGGACTTAAGTTCACGAAACAGTTTGCCAAATGGTTCGACGAACATACCCCATCAATTGACGCACAGTATAAATTTGGAAATGGCACAGTATCAGTCAGCCATGGGCCATGCATGAGGTATCAGGCTCTGGCCCAGAATTTACAGCTTGGAATTGCAGTTTTAATGAGGACCTGGTGGTTAAGGGAGCGATGTAAGAAATCTTAACTGGGAGACCTCACACCTCATGCAACACCTCCAATTTTTTTTTATTCCTGCCACAGTTAGATGTCATAAACATCAGCTTCATGCAGTAATATTGGTAGAAAAATGTAAGGAAAGTAACACAGATAGTTGACTGAAAGTAAGTGCAGGCCTGTCTGTCTGGTAGACCTATTACGTGGTCAACCCACCAGATGTAGAGTGAACTTGGAGTCTCCGTATTTCAAAAAATAGTTGTCACACACCACTAGGCCTCTAACATACTTTCTACTACAGGCAATCCACCAGATGGAGCCCCAACTTGGAGTCTCCACATTTCACAAAATAGTGTGTAACATCAGCAGCAGCAACAGCAGGCACAGAGGATACAACAAAGTTGGCACAAGCTGCATCAATGCAAGATCAATGTAGCACACTAAAAACACCATCGCCTAGTCTGCTCAGTCTGCGACTGTGGTGTAAAAATCATTTGAGATCCACTTGTTCATTTTGATGAAAATTAGATGGTCTACACTTTTTGAGGGGACAGACGGATGCCCTTATCTGTCATGACACCACTAGTAGCGCTGAAGACACTTTCTGAGAGAACGCTGGCTGCCGGCCATGACAAAACCTCCAAGGCGTGACAGGCGAGCTCAGGCCACTCTTCCATTTTTGAAGACCAAAATGTAAAAGGGTACAAACACCCCTTGGTGGCATTGATATTGAGCTCCAGATACTCCTATTCCATCTTTTCCAGTTGTTCACAACATGAAAGACTTGTACTCTGCTCGAGCATAGGCTTGTCTAAAAAATTGTGTTAAACGACTCACAGAAATTGCTTATGCCACTAACGCTGCAGCTGCTAATGTTTTGGCGATAATGTCTTGATGTTCCCGGTATTGGATGTCTGTAGCTAGGATGCACACTGTGTGCCTCACTTCTATCTTGGGGAAAACAACTCTTAAGATTGTTTACAAGCGCATTTCAAAACTCCAGAATGTGCGCATCCTTTTCCAGGTGGGGAAGCATCTGGCTAAATTTACCCTTGAACAGTGTATCTAGCAGAGTGGCAACCCAGTAGTCAGCACTATTTCTAACCCTAAGGATACAGGCATTGTGTTGAAGATAATGTAGCAAGAAGGTGCTCATGTTTCAGGCTCTTCCATGAAACCCAAGTTCATGCTGTTTTCGCGGCGTGGTAGCTCTCAAGGTTGCTTCCTCTATTCTCTCCTACCAACCATGGAAAACAGAGAGTATATCATTAACCTCTTCATCTCTTCACCTCTTCATCTTCTGAATATTGTACATCCATCACCTCATCCTCCTCCACTTGCTCCTAGGCTCCTGCATCTTCACTAACAGCTCGTCTGGTACCATGAGCTCCTCTTGATTTCTGTAAGCCACCTTCCATAGCACACACCTGTGCAATGACAGTTCGGAAATGTGAGATATTGTTATCCCTTCTGCATTCTCCTCTACTTCCAACTATTACTCTGACACTATCACCTTCTCACGCAGGCTATTAAAAGTGTACTCCAGCATGTAGAGGACTGGAATAGTGATGCTGATGATGGCATTGTCAGCGCTAACCATCTTACTAGCAATTTCACAACTGTGCAGGAGGATGCAGAGGTCCTTCACCTGTGCCCACTCTGCAGCCGTGATTTACACCATGTCTGGACTGCATTTGACCAGGCTATGCAAAAGGACATACTGCATAAGGGCTTGCCGCTGCTACCACAGTCGCTGGAACATATGCAGAGTGGAATTCCACTGTGCTGGCACATCGCATAACAAACTGTTAACTGCATGGACAAAGACCTCTGTATCAATGCAAGTCGATGACCTGAGGGGTGCATATGGCGGAAGTGAGCACACAGCTTCAGTGCTTTCTGCAGCAGCTCACCGAGGCCAAGATAGTGGCAGAGAAAAAGTTGCACCACCAGATTGAGGACGTGAGCTATGCCACCAGGTTCACACAGTTATCGGACATGGCCTTCCCTAGATGCAGGTTCAGTGGAGATAGCTGTTGCTCAAACTCGGCCTGGAGAGCTGACCACAATTGTTCAGCTGTATGACTGCAATCTCCAATGCATATCAATTTTAAACTGCCTGATTCATGTGAGCCCTAGCTGCGCAGTATGGTGGTGGTGAGAACTCGCTGCAACATGTGCAACATGTGGAATTCCATCATGTCGGAACATTGCTAATCAAACTGATGACCAGTAGGCTGAAAGGCCTCTGTAGCAATGCAGTTAATGACCTGCAGGGTGTGATTGTCGGAAATCAGCATATAGCTTGCAGGCCTGGATAGTGGAGTTCAAATTTCTGTACCACCAGGATGAGGACGTGAGCTAAGCAATGCACATGTGTGAGGTTGCCACAGCGTAGGGTTGCCACCAGATTTGCACTATTATCAGTCATGGCCTTCTCTGTCACCAGGTTTAGTTGAGAAAGCCATTGCTCTAACTCGGCCTGGATACCTGTTCATAACTCTTGAGCTGTGTGACTGTGATCTCCAAGGCATATTAACTGCCAGCTTGCGGTGAGCCATGGCTCCGCAGTGCGGAGGTGGGGGAGATTCTATTTGCACTGTTGGAATGTGTGTCTGACTAAGGGAAAGGTTGAGGGCACAGGTAGAAGCCCTAGATGACATAGAGGAGGCAGAAGCAGTGGAGGAACTGTTAGATACAGAGCATTGTCCCACAAGTCTTGGGGATTCAAAGACTTGTGGAGCAGTTCCTAGACCACCTGCCCCCACAGACACCAGAGTCACTCATTGCACAGTCAGCGAGATGTAATGTCCCGTCCATGTTTGCTTATGCAAGTTTCTGTGGTGAAATGCACCCTGGCAGACAATTTTTTTTTTCAGGGAATGGATGTTGTTACTGGCGATATGCTGGCATAGCTCAGGAACAGCTTTCTTTGCAAAGTAATGGCGACTGGACAACTGGTACTGGGACACTGCGACGGCCATCAACTTTCGGAAACTATCAGTATCTGCCAGGTGGATAGGCCAACAGATTGTAGATAGTGAAGTTCAAGCTCTGTAGGAGGAAACATTCTTTTACATGACCACAACTGCAGGACTGAGAGCTGGCTGCTGTGATGAGAGAGGACGGAGTACAGAGAACAGGACAAACTGCTGGACTGTGAGTCAGGTGCAGGCAGAAATGTTATGGTGGATTGAGAAAGATGTGTTGTGCTGGTTGACACAAAAGCAGCAGTCATGTCTACTTCTTTAACAGCTGACCGGATCTCATTCACCCCGACTATGGGGGGTAAACAATTGTAGTTTTTGGAGATGGAGGCCTGTGTGTGAACACTTGGAATGGTGATGGAGAAGAAAGAAGCAGCATCTGGGGTTGGTAGGCTAGCCAGTGGTTGGCGAGGACCGTTAGTCCGCATTTCAGAGCAGTGAGATTCCCACACTAAGGCATGTATATTGCGCATGTGTCGGTTCATGCATGTAGTTGTCAAATTATTGCAATTTTTTCCTATACTGAGTTTTTTTGGCAAATTTGACAGATAATGTGTGTTGGGTCATTCTTTGCGATTTAAAAAAAAACACCCAGGCTAAGCAAACCTTTTCATCCCTGCAAATTGCACACTTGCAACCGGTGTTGGCCACAGGCAGAGTTGGGGATGAGGTTGCAGTGCTTGTCTGTGGTTGCATCATTTCGTATCTGTGTGGGAAGCCGCAACATAACCTCCTCATCTTCCTCCTCCACCTCCTCTGCTGAACTAATTAGCTACATACCTCTGGGTTCACACCAAGTGGGATCTACAACCTCATGATCATCTCTGTTCTCACACTACTCAACCTGAGAGTCACCCTCCTTCTCTTCCTGCCCTGACATCACAGTACAGTCCATGTGCACCTCTGTTATTTGGGTCTCATCATGATCACCGCCACCCTTGGTGGTTATTGTCTGGTGACAAGGGTCTGTATTCTGCTCAGACCCTACTTCATCCGGCCCCAGATTCAACATGAAAAAATTTTGGCCATCGGTGCAGATGCCTTCCTACTCTGAATTCTGTGCTTCTCCGGAGCAGACCTCTGATGCCCATGGAGTACAGTGTGTGAACAGCTCTTCGGAGTTTCCCCACAGTCTGTTGGGTGTTTGGAAATTTTTGACGAAGGGGACAACAAGGATTATTGGGGTGCCACCTCTGATGATTGTACTGTGTGTGATGTTAAGGTGGAGGAAGAGGAAGACAGGCCACATAACGCAGCGCTTGACATCCACTCGAACACATGCTCTTTCTGAGCCTCATCTACAAGGCATACCGCTGTGCGGCTGCCAAAGAAAAGGAGTCGATTAGGCCAGAAATACTAAAGCATTAGTGGAAACGCAATGATTTACCGAAATGTGACCGTTTTTTACCGACTTTGAGTAAAAATGCTTGTGAAAGTGAACACAAATCCGAACATGCTACGTTCCTTCCGAATTTGAGATTGGCGAACTTTTTCAAAACATGTTCGCTCATCTCTATCAATGACCCTTTTAACCACCTAGAGACATGTTGTGCGCATTAGCTTTGACAATCTTTTACGTCGTTAAATACAAAATCTAAAAGGCTATACTTGCTGTGTACTGGGAGTAATATATTAATAATATAGAAATATTATATTACTTCAGGTCCACTGCTAAACTACCCTCTCAGCTTTTTATTCTAAGCAGATAAAAGTACATTTCTAAGTTGATTCATACTGTTTCACTAGAAGATGGCAAGTATTTATGTTGTCTTGTTTTTTGTTTATTTATTGCTCCTATTTGGTGAGTGCACCAACCCTTTAAATTTAGAATACCTTATGTTACCTATACTCCTGAAATGCTTCTGATACCTGATAAACACTAAGTTGAAATGTGATATGTTCCTAAATTGCATGATTTTATTCCAATAAATCGGATTTGCTATACCGCATGTCACCTGATTTCGGTGCAAGTCCTCAGTAGATACTCAATTAACCCTGCTGTTCTGTTCGGGTCCATATGACCCAAAATGAAATTTGAGACCCTGCAGATTATTTATTATGCGAATGTGAAACTTGTGATTAATTGACTTTTCCTCATTTGAGGGCGTTTACTGTGAGTGTTGCTTTTTTCTAGTTTTGGTTTATTTTTTGCTACACGCTGATTGCTACACTTGTACTGCTCAGGTCAATATGATGCTATAACATTTTATACTGTTCAACAGGTCACTAATTATTTCTTCCTGCAAAATGTATTTGTTTTCCTGTGTACTTCATCTCATTATTCAATTATTATTAACATAGTATTATTATTATACAAATTACAAACATTGAGGGACAATGAGTTTATGATGATAAATGGAACACATTTGATGTGACAGCTCTAGTGATGAGCGAACGTGCTTGCCACTGCTCGTTACTTGCCCGAGTATCACTATGCTTGGTATACTCGGCGAGCACCGAGCATTTGCAGGATTATTCGGCGGTAACTGATGTCTCCACCCAGCGTTTTTGGCACACTTTAGAGACCCAAACACAGTGCAGGGATTGTCTGCCAGGCCATGAAACACTGCAGCCCTCCTTGTTGTGGTTGTGCAGTGATTGGCTGGGTCGTACAGCATCATCCCGAGTATAAGAGACCAGGCGCCACCCTGCTTGCCACATTATGTTCCTGATTCAGTGAAAGTAGGGAGAGCTGCTGCCGAGATCGGGTCAGAATCGTGGTTTTAGTGTTAGTGTAGGTCTGAAACTCTTACATCCACAACTCGTGAGAAACACACAGTCCTTTTTAGGGCTAATTCATGGGTCCTGATTAGTGTTGAGCGATACCTTCCGATATCCGATCCCAATGCAAGTCAATGGGATGAAAATATCGGAATTGAAATAAACCCTTTCTTAACTTGTAGGTTCATTCTACATGAAGGAAAACAACTAAGAATAATGTAGGATGTATTGGGGGACTTGGTGGAGACATTAAAGGCACAGAGGTTTAGCCCAATCTAATAGAATAGCAGGATTTTGTTTTGTTTTTTATGACGTTCGGCGTTAGAAAGATTTTGACTATGTTAATTTTTTTTTTTTTGTCAGATATTGATGTTTCACTACTTCCATGCCCTTCACCTTCTTTTTTACTTCTACCACACTTTCTTCTTCATTATCCTCATCATCAGCTTCTTTGACATCAACTTCTTCACCTTACTCATCTTCTTCTTCATCTTCTACCTATTATTTTTTTTGTTACATACATTGTTCATATTCTTTTTATTTTACTATTATCTTCTTCATATTCAACTTCTTCATCATATTCTTATTTGTGACAGGCATTCCCGTAGTTGTTATCTATAAAAGTTTGAAGATTACACCTTCCGTTCTGCCTGTCACAAAACAGTTACATTTGTCCGCGTTCAGTTTGGCCTGCAGCATCAGGCTTTATCCAGGGGCACCTCGAGGAGGAACGGACTCACCCCCATACACTGCTTAGTCTTCTTCTACTTATAATTTAGATAATATCTTTTGCTCTGATATTTAGTCTTATGCTTAATGTTCTTCTGCTCTTTGTTCTGCAGCCTCTTGTTCTTCTGCTTCTCGGTCTTCCAGGTCGTCGTCGTCTCCAGGGTCGTTGTCTCCGGGGTCGTCGTCATCGGGGTGGTCTTCAGGGTCATCGTCTCCAGGGTCATCGTCATCTCAGTGGTTGTCGTCTCTGGTGTCATCGTCATCTTAGGGGTGGTGTTCCAGGTCGTCGTCTTTAGGGTCTTGAACTTGGAAATGTAGCAGAAGGTACAAGTAGGCTGAGAAAATGCCGAGAAACAGCTGATGGAACTGGAACTCGGATGGCTACCCGAAGGTCCAAGAGCCAATGGAACTACCGAGGACCAGCTGACGTTACTGGAACCCGGTTGCTAAGCAGGAGGTACCCGTGCTGAAAGCACTCCCAAGGACCACCTGACATTGGTGGAACTCAGATACCCAGAGGGAGGCACCTAAGCCAAAGGCTCTGCCCGGAACCAGCTGACGGTACTGGAACCCGGATGGGTAGCCGAAGGTCCAAGAGCCAATGGAACTACCGAGGACCAGCTGACATTACTGGAACCCGGTTACTAAGCAGGAGGTACCCGTGCTGAAAGCACTACCAAGGACCACCTGACGTTGGTGGAACTCAGATACCCAGAGGGAGGCACCTAAGCCAAAGGCTCTGCCCGGAACCAGCTGACGGTGCTGGAACCAGGATGGGGACCTATTCAACCTTGTCTTCCTAGAGCCCCAACTAGTGGTGTTGGAGCAAAGGGTCAGCAGGGGGAGCAGAGTGTAGGCCGAAGCCTGCACTGGCGGCAGCTTTGGGTCTGTTGTGTCTGCGTAGCTGTTGCAGGACACGTTGCCGGCTACACAGCAGGGGAACAGCTGGCGGTGCTGAACCCCACTGACACATTGGCGAGGTGTTTTTCTCTGTGCAGCTTGCAGTACCGGGCCCCAACTGGCGGTGTTAGAGCCCAGGCTCTGCAGGGGGAGCAGAGTGTAGGCCGAAGCCTAATTGAACCAATTTTAAAGGTAACCTTTAACCCCCCCCTCAGGTGTTACAAAGTAGAAGAGCCACAGCTTATGCAGCAGTAGTGCTGCACAAGTCAAAGGTTGCTCTTTTAATTTTTCTCCTTGCACACGCTGAATGAAACACGTATAACATTTAGCCCTTTATACAGTCAAACTGTGTTGGAGGCGAGAGTTCCCTTCGTAATGAGACGCAGCACAGATGTCAAGAATCCCACCTTGGTGCTGGGTGCAGCCTCCTGAGCGTTGTTATTTGCTGTACAGGAGTCTGCGCTGTCGTTTTATCCCTTGGCCTTGCGCTGTTAGTGCTGCCCATCTTCTGGCATCATTTAGTGTCGGCCGTTGCGGTTCGCGATGACCATGAATCCCAGCCCCGCAGTGTCTTAACATTGTTAAAACACTGCGGGGCTGGGATTCATGGCCTGGCGCAGTA
Organism: Ranitomeya variabilis; assembly: GCF_051348905.1. Taxonomy (NCBI): domain Eukaryota; kingdom Metazoa; phylum Chordata; class Amphibia; order Anura; family Dendrobatidae; genus Ranitomeya; species Ranitomeya variabilis. The sequence continues at coordinate 202,389,939 of NC_135236.1, forward strand.
CATTGGTTCGCCTCTCACACTCGGGTCCTTACACCCGCTTCAGACTGTGCGGCGTCAGCTGATCCCTTATCGCATGCCGCGGCCATGAAGCCGCACAGTCTGAAGAAGGCGGAAGGAGCTGAGGGACAGGCGAACTTATGCACTGCTCATGCCCATCAATCACACCCTCGCAGTCCAAATAAATAAGACACCGAGGGGCGTTGTGTGGGTCAGGGCGGCCGCAGAGGCGCAGGCAGCCAAACAATGATGCCAGAAGACGGGCAGCGCTACCAAAGGGGTTGCAGCGTGTCATTAGAAAGGAAAGTCACACCGGTTAAATGGTCACACAGAGGACACATTTTAGACGTGTTTTCAGTTCCACATGTGCGAGGAGAATACGTTTATGAGCCACCTTGCACACATGCAGCATTACTGCTGTACAAGGTGGCTGGAAAACATACAAACGCCTGGGGGAGGGGGGACAGGTTCCCTTCAATTTCAGTTCTTGTGTCTGCGTGGCTGTTGCAGGACACGTTGCCGGCTGCAAAGCAGGGGAACAGCTGGCAGTGCTGAACCCCACTGACACATTGGCGAGGTGTTTTTCTCTGTGCAGCTAGCAGTACCGGGCCCCAACTGGCGGTGTTAGAGCCCAGGCTCTGCAGGGGGAGCAGAGTGTAGGCCGAAGCCTAATTGAACCAATTTTAAAGGTAACCTTTAACCCCCCCTCAGGTGTTACAAAGTAGAAGAGCCACAGCTTATGCAGCAGTAGTGCTGCACAAGTCAAAGGTTGCTCTTTTAATTTTTCTCCTTGCACACGCTGAATGAAACACGTATAACATTTAGCCCTTTATACAGTCAAACTGTGTTGGAGGCGAGAGTTCCCTTCATAATGAGACGCAGCACAGATGTCAAGAATCCCACCTTGGTGCTGGGCGCAGCCTCCTGAGCGTTGTTATTTGCTGTACAGGAGTCTGCGCTGTCGTTTTATCCCTTGGCCTTGCGCTGTTAGCGCTGCCCACCTTCTGGCATCATTTAATGTTGGCCGTTGCGGTTCGCGATGACCATGAATCCCAGCCCCGCAGTGTCTTAACATTGTTAAAACACTGCGGGGCTGGGATTCATGGCCTGGCACAGTACATTGGTTCGACTCTCACACTCGGGTCCTGACACCCGCTTCAGACTGTGCGGCGTCAGCTGATCCCTTATCGCATGCCACGGCCATGAAGACGCACAGTCTGAAGAAGGCGGAAGGAGCTGAGGGACAGGCGAACTTATGCACTGCTCATGCCCATCAATCACACCCTCGCAGTCCAAATAAATAAGACACCGAGGGGCGTTGTGTGGGTCAGGGCGGCCGCAGAGGCGCAGGCAGCCAAACAATGATGCCAGAAGACGGGCAGCGCTACCAAGGGGGTTGCAGCGTGTCATTACAAAGGAAAGTCACACCTCCGGGACGGTTAAATGGTCACACAGAGGACACATTTTAGACGTGTTTTCAGTTCCACATGTGCGAGGAGAATACGATTATGAGCCACCTTGCACACATGCAGCATTACTGCTGTACAAGGTGGCTGGAAAACATACAAACGCCTGGGGGAGGGGGGACAGGTTCCCTTCAATTTCAGTTCTTGTGTCTGTGTGGCTGTTGCAGGACACGTTGCCGGCTGCACAGCAGGGGAACAGCTGGCGGTGCTGAACCCCACTGACACATTGGCTGGTGTTTTTCTCTGTGCAGCTAGCAGTACCGGGCCCCAACTGGCGGTGTTAGAGCCCAGGGTCAGCAGGAGGAGGAGAGGGAGCAGAGTGTAGGCCGAAGCCTGCACTGGCGGCAGCTTTGTGTCTGCGTGGCTGTTGCAGGACACGTTGCCGGCTGCACAGCAGGGGAACAGCTGGCGGTGCTGAACCCCACTGACACATTGGCGAGGTGTTTTTCTCTGTGCAGCTAGCAGTACCGGGCCCCAACTGGCGGTGTTAGAGCCCAGGCTCTGCAGGGGGAGCAGAGTGTAGGCCGAAGCCTAATTGAACCAATTTTAAAGGTAACCTTTAACCCCCCCTCAGGTGTTACAAAGTAGAAGAGCCACAGCTTATGCAGCAGTAGTGCTGCACAAGTCAAAGGTTGCTCTTTTAATTTTTCTCCTTGCACACGCTGAATGAAACACGTATAACATTTAGCCCTTTATACAGTCAAACTGTGTTGGAGGCGAGAGTTCCCTTCGTAATGAGACGCAGCACAGCTGGCAAAAATACCATCTTGGTGCTGGGCGCGGCCTCCTGAGCATCGCATTTTGATGTACAGGAGTCTGCGTTGTTGCGTTATCCCTTGGCCATGCGCTGACCATCTTCTGACATTATTTCATGTCGGCTGGTGCGTTTCGCGATGCCCATGAATCCCAGCCCCGCGGTGTCTTTACAGTGTTTCACACTGCGGGGCTGGGATTGATGGCCTGGCGCAGTACATAGGTTCGCCTCTCGCTCGTGTCCTTACACCTGCTACACACTATGCGGCGTCAGCTGATCCCTTATCGCATGCCGCGGCCATGAAGCCTCACAGTCTGAAGAAGGCGGAAGGAGCTGAGTGACAGCCTGGCGAAGATATGCACTGTTCATGCCCGTCAATCACACCCTCGCTGTCAAAATAAATAAGACACCGAGGGGCGTTGTGTTGGGCAGGGCGGCCGCAGAGGCGCAGCCAGCCAAACAATGATGTCAGAAGAAGGGCTGTTCTAACAAGGGGGTCGTTGCGTGTCATTACAAAGGAAAGTCACACCTCAGGGATGTTTTAATGGTCTCAGGAGACACATTGTAGATGTGTTCTGTTCCACGGGTGCAAGGAGAATAAGTTTCTAAGCCACCTTGCACACATGCAGCATTACTGCTGTACAAGGTGGCTGTAAAACATACAAACACCTGGGAGTGGGGCGACAGGATCCCTTCAATTTCAGTTCTTGTGTCTGCGTGGCTTTTGCAGGACACGATGCCGGCTACACAGCAGGGGAACAGCTGGTGGTGCTGAACCCCACTGACACATTGGCTGGTGTATTTCTCTGTGCAGCTAGCAGTACCGGGCCCCAACTGGCGGTGTTAGAGCCCAAGGTCAGCAGGAGGAGGAGAGGGAGCAGAGTGTAGGCCGAAGCCTGCACTGGCGGCAGCTTTGGGTCTGCGTGGCTGTTGCAGGACACGTTGCCGGCTGCACAGCAGGGGAACAGCTGGCGGTGCTGAACCCCACTGACACATTGGCGAGGTGTTTTTCTCTGTGCAGCTAGCAGTACCGGGCCCCAACTGGCGGTGTTAGAGCCCAGGCTCTGCAGGGGGAGCAGAGTGTAGGCCGAAGCCTAATTGAACCAATTTTAAAGGTAACCTTTAACCCCCCCTCAGGTGTTACAAAGTAGAAGAGCCACAGCTTATGCAGCAGTAGTGCTGCACAAGTCAAAGGTTGCTCTTTTAATTTTTCTCCTTGCACACGCTGAATGAAACACGTATAACATTTAGCCCTTTATACAGTCAAACTGTGTTGGAGGCGAGAGTTCCCTTCGTAATGAGACGCAGCACAGCTGGCAAAAATACCACCTTGGTGCTGGGCGCGGCCTCCTGAGCATCGCATTTTGATGTACAGGAGTCTGCGTTGTTGCGTTATCCCTTGGCCATGCGCTGACCATCTTCTGACATCATTTCATGTCGGCTGGTGCGGTTCGCGATGCCCATGAATCCCAGCCCCGCAGTGTCTTTACAGTGTTTCACACTGCGGGGCTGGGATTGATGGCCTGGCGCAGTACATAGGTTCGCCTCTCGCTCGTGTCCTTACACCTGCTACACACTGTGCGGCGTCAGCTGATCCCTTATCGCATGCCGCGGCCATGAAGCCGCACAGTCTGAAGAAGGCGGAAGGAGCTGAGTGACAGCCTGGCGAAGATATGCACTGCTCATGCCCATCAATCACACCCTCGCTGTCAAAATAAATAAGACACCGAGGGGCGTTGTGTTGGGCAGGGCGGCCGCAGAGGCGCAGCCAGCCAAACAATGATGTCAGAAGAAGGGCTGTGCTAACAAGGGGGTCGTTGCGTGTCATTACAAAGGAAAGTCACACCTCAGGGACGTTTTAATGGTCTCAGGAGACACATTGTAGATGTGTTCTGTTCCACGGGTGCAAGGAGAATACGTTTCTAAGCCACCTTGCACACATGCAGCATTACTGCTGTACAAGGTGGCTGTAAAACATACAAACACCTGGGAGAGGGGCGACAGGATCCCTTCAATTTCAGTTCTTGTGTCTGCGTGGCTTTTGCAGGACACGATGCCGGCTACACAGCAGGGGAACAGCTGGTGGTGCTGAACCCCACTGACACATTGGCTGGTGTATTTCTCTGTGCAGCTAGCAGTACCGGGCCCCAACTGGCGGTGTTAGAGCCCAGGGTCAGCAGGAGGAGGAGAGGGAGCAGAGTGTAGGCCGAAGCCTGCACTGGTTGCAGCTTTGGGTCTGTTGTGTCTGCGTGGCTGTTGCAGGACACGTTGCCGGCTACACAGCAGGGGAACAGCTGGCGGTGCTGAAACCCACTGACACATTGGCGAGGTGTTTTTCTCTGTGCAGCCAGCACTTCCGGACAGCAACTGGCGTTGTTGGAGCCCGGGCTCTGCAGGTGGAGCAGAGTGTAGGCCGCAGCCTGCACTGGAGCAAGTTGAAAGGGAACCTTTAACCCCCCCCCCAGGCGTTTGTAGCTGAAAGAGCCATCTTGTACAGCACTAATGCTGGAAAAGGTAAACTTAGCTCTTTTAATTATGGTCCTTGCACATGCTGAACCTAACACTTTTGAAATGTGTCCCCTCACACGGTTTAAACCGTCCGGTCGGTGGAACTTTCCTTTGTCATGTGACGCAGCACAGCCGTCATTCTTACCCCCTTGGCGCCGTGCGCCTCCTCCTCAGTGTTGTTTGAATCTGTCCCGGAGTCAGCGCTGTTATGTTATCCCTTGGCCAGGCACACTTAGCGCTGCCCGTCTTCTGACATCATTTGGTGTCAGGATGGCTGCACCTGTGCGGCCGCGCTGGACGAGATCCCGCCTCACTGTGTCATCTAATGTAATCACTCTGCGGACCTGTGATCCATGGGCATGAGCAGTGCATATCCTCGCCTCTCACTCCCCTCCCTACGGCTTCTTCAGACTGTGCGGCGTCACGGCCGTGGCATGCAATTAGGGATCAGCTGACAGCGAACAGTCTGAAGAAGGCGTAGGGAGATGAGTGAGAGGCGGAGGTTCAGATATGCACTGCTAATGTCCATGGATCACAGGTCCGCAGTGGGATTAAATCAGAAGACACTACGAGGCGGGATCTCGTCCAGCGCGGCCGCACAGGCGCAGCCATCCTGACACCAAATGATGTCAGAAGACGGGCAGCGCTAAGTGTGCCTGGCCAAGGGATAACATAACAGCGCTGACTCCGGGACAGATTCAAACAACGCTGAGGAGGAGGCGCACGGCGCCAAGGGGGTAAGAATGACGGCTGTGCTGCGTCACATGACAAAGGAAAGTTCCACCGACCGGACGGTTTAACCGTGTGAGGGGACACATTTCAAAAGTGTTAGGTTCAGCATGTGCAAGGAGCACCACGAAAAGAGGCACTTTTTCCCTTTGCATCATTACTGCTGCACAAGGTGTCTCCTTCAGTAACAAACGCCTGGGGGGGGGGACAGGTTCCCTTAAATTTAACTTGTTGTGCCTGCGTGGCGTTCGCAGGACACGTTGCCGTATACACAACAGGGGAGCAGCAGGCATTACTGAACCCCACTAACACATTGGCGAGATGTTTGGCTCTGTGCGGACAACACTTCTGGATGGCAACTAGCGGTGTTGGAGCCCAGGGACAGGAGGAGGAGGAGGAGGTGGTGGAGGAGATAGGAGGGATTGCCACACACACAGCTGGGGAACAACTGACGTTACTGAACCCCAATAACAGAGGAGGGACTGTTGGGACTGTGCGGACAGCACTTCTGGACGGCAACTAGCGGTGTTGGAGCCCAGGGACAGGAGGAGGAGGAGGAGGTGGTGGAGGAGATAGGAGGGATTGCCACACACACAGCTGGGGAACAGCTGACGTTACTGAACCCCAATAACAGAGGAGGGACTGTTGGGACTGTGCGGACAGCACTTCTGGATGGCAACTAGCGGTGTTGGAGCCCAGGGACAGGAGGAGGAGGAGGAGGTGTGTTGTGAATTTGCTTTTTGCTCCCTCTAGTGGTTACTAGTTTTTTGACTCTGGTTTTTCTGTCATTCCTTTTATCCGCACCTGGGTCGTTAGTTAGGGGTGTTGCTATATAAGCTCCCTGGACCTTCAGTTCAATGCCTGGCAACGTAGTTATCAGAGCTAGTCTGCTGTGCTCTTGTCTACTGATCCTGGTTCCAGTTATATCAGCTAAGTCTGCCTTTTGCTTTTTGCTATTTGTTTTGGTTTTGTATTTTTGTCCAGCTTGTTCCAAATCTATATCCTGACCTTTGCTGGAAGCTCTAGGGGGGCTGGTGTTCTCCCCCCGGACCGTTAGACGGTTCGGGGGTTCTTGAATTTCCAGTGTGGATTTTGATAGGGTTTTTGTTGACCATATAAGTTACCTTTCTTTATTCTGCTATCAGTAAGCGGGCCTCTCTGTGCTAAACCTGGTTCATTTCTGTGTTTGTCATTTCCTCTTACCTAACCGTCATTATTTGTGGGGGGCTTCTATCCAGCTTTGGGGTCCCCTTCTCTGGAGGCAAGAAAGGTCTTTGTTTTCCTCTACTAGGGGTAGCTAGATTCTCCGGCTGGCGCGTGTCATCTAGAATCAACGTAGGAATGATCCCCGGCTACTTCTAGTGTTGGCGTTAGGAGTAGATATATGGTCAACCCAGTTACCACTGCCCTATGAGCTGGATTTTTGTACTCTGCAGACTTCCACGTTCCTCTGAGACCCTCGCCATTGGGGTCATAACAGTTTGCCAGGCCAATCTTAAATGTTTAATGCATTGCAGAAGAGGGATTATAAGAAAGAAGATTCTGAGTTTTTTTTTTTTTTTTTTCTCCTTCCCCTTTACCTTAGAATGGCTTGTGCTACTACTGTGGTGATTCTACACATGTTATCTCAGCATGCTCTAAACGTATAGCTAAGGTTGTTAGTCCTGTCACCGTTGGTAATTTGCAACCTAAATTTATTCTGTCTGTAACTTTGATTTGCTCACTGTCATCTTATCCTGTCATGGCGTTTGTAGATTCAGGTGCTGCCCTGAGTCTCATGGATCTCTCATTTGCTAAGCGCTGTGGTTTTACTCTTGAACCATTAGAAAATCCTATTCCTCTTAGGGGTATTGATGCTACACCATTGGCAGCAAATAAACCGCAGTATTGGACACAGGTTACCATGTGCATGACTCCTGAACACCGCGAGGTGATACGTTTCCTGGTTTTACATAAAATGCATGATTTGGTTGTTTTAGGGCTGCCATGGTTACAGACCCATAATCCAGTCCTGGACTGGAAGGCTATGTCAGTCTCAAGTTGGGGCTGTCGTGGTATTCATGGGGATTCCCTGCCTGTGTCTATTGCTTCTTCTACGCCTTCGGAAGTTCCGGAGTATTTGTCTGATTATCAGGATGTCTTCAGTGAGTCTGAGTCCAGTGCACTGCCTCCTCATAGGGACTGTGACTGTGCTATAGATTTGATCCCAGGCAGTAAGTTTCCTAAGGGAAGACTGTTTAATCTGTCGGTACCTGAACATACCGCTATGCGTTCATATATCAAGGAGTCTCTGGAGAAAGGACATATTCGTCCGTCTTCTTCCCCTCTTGGTGCGGGATTCTTTTTTGTGGCAAAAAAGGACGGATCTTTGAGACCTTGTATTGATTATCGGCTTTTAAATAAGATCACTGTCAAATTTCAGTATCCTTTGCCGCTGTTGTCTGACTTATTTGCCCGGATTAAGGGTGCCAAGTGGTTCACCAAGATAGACCTTCGTGGTGCGTACAACCTTGTGCGTATTAAGCAAGGTGATGAATGGAAAACCGCATTCAATACGCCCGAAGGTCATTTTGAGTACTTGGTGATGCCTTTTGGGCTCTCCAATGCGCCTTCAGTTTTTCAGTCCTTTATGCATGACATTTTCCGGAAGTATCTGGATAAATTTTTGATTGTTTATCTGGATGATATTTTGGTTTTTTCTGATAATTGGGATTCGCATGTGGAGCAGGTCAGGTTGGTCTTTAAAATTTTGCGTGAAAATTCTTTGTTTGTCAAGGGCTCAAAGTGTCTCTTTGGTGTACAGAAGGTTCCCTTTTTGGGGTTCATTTTTTCCCCTTCTGCTGTGGAGATGGACCCAGTCAAGGTCCGAGCTATTCTTGATTGGACTCAGCCCTCGTCAGTTAAGAGTCTTCAGAAGTTCTTGGGCTTCGCTAACTTCTACCGTCGTTTTATCGCTAATTTTTCTAGCATTGTGAAACCTTTGACGGATATGACCAAGAAGGGCTCCGATGTAGCTAACTGGGCTCCTGCTGCCGTGGAGGCTTTCCAGGAGTTGAAACGCCGGTTTACTTCGGCGCCTGTTTTGTGCCAGCCTGACGTCTCACTTCCCTTTCAGGTTGAGGTGGATGCTTCGGAGATTGGGGCAGGGGCCGTTTTGTCGCAGAGAGGCCCTGGTTGCTCTGTTATGAAACCTTGTGCCTTTTTCTCTAGGAAGTTTTCGCCTGCCGAGCGAAATTATGATGTGGGCAATCGGGAGTTGTTGGCCATGAAATGGGCATTTGAGGAGTGGCGTCATTGGCTCGAGGGTGCTAAGCATCGTGTGGTGGTCTTGACTGATCACAAAAATCTGATGTATCTCGAGTCTGCTAAACGCCTTAATCCGAGACAGGCCCGCTGGTCATTGTTTTTCTCCCGCTTTGATTTTGTTGTCTCGTATTTACCAGGTTCAAAGAATGTGAAGGCCGATGCTCTTTCTAGGAGCTTTGTGCCTGATGCTCCTGGAGTCGCTGATCCTGTTGGTATTCTTAAAGATGGAGTTATCTTGTCAGCTATTTCTCCGGATCTGCGACGTGTGTTGCAGAGATTTCAGGCTGATAGGCCTGAGTCTTGTCCACCTGACAGACTGTTTGTCCCGGATAAGTGGACCAGCAGAGTCATTTCCGAGGTTCATTCCTCGGTGTTGGCAGGTCACCCGGGAATTTTTGGCACCAGAGATCTGGTGGCCAGGTCCTTTTGGTGGCCTTCCTTGTCAAGGGATGTGCGGTCATTTGTGCAGTCCTGTGGGACTTGTGCTCGAGCTAAGCCTTGCTGTTCTCGTGCCAGCGGTTTGCTCTTGCCCTTGCCTGTCCCGAAGAGACCTTGGACACATATCTCCATGGATTTCATTTCTGATCTTCCGCTATCTCAGGGCATGTCCGTTATCTGGGTGATATGTGATCGCTTCTCCAAGATGGTCCATTTGGTTCCTTTGCCTAAGCTGCCTTCCTCTTCCGATCTGGTTCCTGTGTTTTTCCAGAACGTGGTTCGTTTGCACGGCATCCCTGAGAATATTGTGTCAGACAGAGGATCCCAGTTCGTTTCCAGGTTCTGGCGATCCTTTTGTAGTAGGATGGGCATTGATTTGTCGTTTTCGTCTGCTTTCCATCCTCAGACTAATGGACAGACGGAGCGAACCAATCAGACTTTGGAGGCTTATTTGAGGTGTTTTGTCTCTGCTGATCAGGACGATTGGGTGACATTCTTGCCGTTGGCTGAGTTTACCCTTAATAATCGGGCTAGTTCCGCCACCTTGGTTTCGCCTTTTTTCTGCAACTCTGGTTTCCATCCTCGCTTTTCTTCGGGTCATGTGGAGCCTTCTGACTGTCCTGGGGTGGATTCTGTGGTGGATAGGTTGCAGCAGATCTGGAATCATGTGGTGGACAACTTGAAGTTGTCACAGGAGAAGGCTCAGCGCTTTGCCAACCGCCGCCGCGGTGTGGGTCCCCGACTACGCGTTGGGGATTTGGTATGGCTTTCTTCCCGCTTTGTTCCTATGAAGGTCTCCTCTCCCAAATTTAAACCTCGTTTTATTGGGCCTTACAAGATATTGGAAATCCTTAATCCTGTATCTTTTCGTCTGGATCTTCCTGTGTCGTTTGCTATTCACAATGTATTTCATAGGTCCTTGTTGCGGCGGTACATTGTGCCTGTAGTTCCTTCTGCTGAGCCTCCTGCTCCGGTGTTGGTTGAGGGCGAGTTGGAGTACGTGGTGGAGAAGATCTTGGATTCTCGCCTCTCCAGGCGGAGGCTTCAGTACCTGGTCAAGTGGAAGGGCTATGGTCAGGAGGATAATTCCTGGGTGGTCGCCTCTAATGTTCATGCGGCCGATTTAGTTCGTGCCTTTCATGCCGCTCATCCTGATCGCCCTGGTGGTCGTGGTGAGGGTTCGGTGACCCCTCACTAAGGGGGGGGTACTGTTGTGAATTTGCTTTTTGCTCCCTCTAGTGGTTACTAGTTTTTTGACTCTGGTTTTTCTGTCATTCCTTTTATCCGCACCTGGGTCGTTAGTTAGGGGTGTTGCTATATAAGCTCCCTGGACCTTCAGTTCAATGCCTGGCAACGTAGTTATCAGAGCTAGTCTGCTGTGCTCTTGTCTACTGATCCTGGTTCCAGTTATATCAGCTAAGTCTGCCTTTTGCTTTTTGCTATTTGTTTTGGTTTTGTATTTTTGTCCAGCTTGTTCCAAATCTATATCCTGACCTTTGCTGGAAGCTCTAGGGGGGCTGGTGTTCTCCCCCCGGACCGTTAGACGGTTCGGGGGTTCTTGAATTTCCAGTGTGGATTTTGATAGGGTTTTTGTTGACCATATAAGTTACCTTTCTTTATTCTGCTATCAGTAAGCGGGCCTCTCTGTGCTAAACCTGGTTCATTTCTGTCTTTGTCATTTCCTCTTACCTAACCGTCATTATTTGTGGGGGGCTTCTATCCAGCTTTGGGGTCCCCTTCTCTGGAGGCAAGAAAGGTCTTTGTTTTCCTCTACTAGGGGTAGCTAGATTCTCCGGCTGGCGCGTGTCATCTAGAATCAACGTAGGAATGATCCCCGGCTACTTCTAGTGTTGGCGTTAGGAGTAGATATATGGTCAACCCAGTTACCACTGCCCTATGAGCTGGATTTTTGTACTCTGCAGACTTCCACGTTCCTCTGAGACCCTCGCCATTGGGGTCATAACAGAGGTGGTGGAGGAGATAGGAGGGATTGCCACACACACAGCTGGGGAACAACTGACGTTACTGAACCCCAATAACAGAGGAGGGACTGTTGGGACTGTGCGGACAGCACTTCTGGATGGCAACTAGCGGTGTTGGAGCCCAGGGACAGGAGGAGGAGGAGGAGGTGGTGGAGGAGATAGGAGGGATTGCCACACACACAGCTGGGGAACAGCTGACGTTACTGAACCCAAATAACAGAGGAGCGACTGTTGGGACTGTGTGGACAGCACTTCTGGACGGCAACTAGCGGTGTTGGAGCCCAGGGACAGGAGGAGGAGGAGGAGGTGGTGGAGGAGATAGGAGGGATTGCCACACACACAACTGGGGAACAGCTGACGTTACTGAACCCCAATAACAGAGGAGGGACTGTTGGGACTGTGCGGACAGCACTTCTGGACGGCAACTAGCGGTGTTGGAGCCCAGGGACAGGAGGAGGAGGAGGAGGTGGTGGAGGAGATAGGAGGGATTGCCACACACACAGGTGGGGAACAGCTGACGTTACTGAATCCCAATAGGGACTGTTGGGATTGTGCGGACAGCACTTCTGGACGGCAACTAGCGGTGTTGGAGCCCAGGGACAAGAGGAGGAGGAGGTGGTGGAGGAGATAGGAGGGATTGCCACACACACAGCTGGGGAACAGCTGACGTTACTGAACTCCAATAACAGAGGAGGGACTGTTGGGACTGTGCAGACAGCACTTCTGGACGGCAACTAGCGGTGTTGGAGCCCAGGGACAGGAGGAGGAGGAGGTGGTGGTGGAGGAGAGAGGAGGGTTTGCCACACACACAGCTGGGGAACAGCTGACATTACTGAACCCCAATAACAGAGGAGGGACTGTTGGGACTGTGCGGACAGCACTTCTGGACGGCAACTAGCGGTGTTGGAGCCCAGGGACAGGAGGAGGAGGAGGAGGTGGTGGAGGAGATAGGAGGGATTGCCACACACACAGCTGGGGAACAGCTGACGTTACTGAACCCCAATAACAGAGGATGGACTCTTGGGACTGTGCGGACAGCACTTCTGGACGGCAACTAGCGGTGTTGGAGCCCAGGGACAGGAGGAGGAGGAGGAGGTGGTGGAGGAGATAGGAGGGATTGCCACACACACAGCTGGGGAACAGCTGACGTTACTGAACCCCAATAATAGAGGAGCGACTGTTGGGACTGTGCGGACAGCACTTCTGGATGGCAACTAGCTGTGTTGGAGCCCAGGGACAGGAGGAGGAGGAGGAGGTGGTGGAGGAGATAGGAGGGATTGCCACACACACAGCTGGGGAACAGCTGACGTTACTGAACCCCAATAACAGAGGAGGGACTGTTGGGACTGTGCGGACAGCACTTCTGGACGGCAACTAGCGGTGTTGGAGCCCAGGGACAGGAGGAGGAGGAGGAGGTGGAGGAGATAGGAGGGATTGCCACACACACAGCTGGGGAACAGCTGACATTACTGAACCCCAATAACAGGGGAGGGACTGTAGGGACTGTGCGGACAGCACTTCTGGACGGCAACTAGCGGTGTTGGAGCCCAGGGACAGGAGGAGGAGGAGGAGGTGGTGGAGGAGATAGGATGGATTGCCACACACACAGCTGGGGAACAGCTGACATTACTGAACCCAAATAACAGAGGAGCGACTGTTGGGACTGTGCGGACAGCACTTCTGGACGGCAACTAGCGGTGTTGGAGCCCAGGGACAGGAGGAGGAGGAGGAGGTGGTGGAGGAGATAGGAGGGATTGCCACACACACAGCTGGGGAACCGCTGACGTTACTGAAAACCAATAACAGAGGAGGGACTGTTGGGACTGTGCGGACAGCACTTCTGGACGGCAACTAGCGGTGTTGGAGCCCAGGGACAGGCGGAGGAGGAGGAGGTGGTGGAGGAGATAGGAGGGATTGCCACACACACAGCTGGGGAACAGCTGACGTTACTGAACCCCAATAACAGAGGATGGACTCTTGGAACTGTGCGGACAGCACTTCTGGACGGCAACTAGCGGTGTTGGAGCCCAGGGACAGGAGGAGGAGGAGGAGGTGGTGGAGGAGATAGGAGGGATTGCCACACACACAGCTGGGGAACAGCTGACGTTACTGAACCCCAATAACAGAGGAGGGACTGTTGGGACTGTGCGGACAGCACTTCTGGACGGCAACTAGCGGTGTTGGAGCCCAGGGACAGGAGGAGGAGGAGGAGGTGGAGGAGATAGGAGGGATTGCCACACACACAGCTGGGGAACAGCTGACATTACTGAACCCCAATAACAGAGGAGGGACTGTAGGGACTGTGCGGACAGCACTTCTGGACGGCAACTAGCGGTGTTGGAGCCCAGGGACAGGAGGAGGAGGAGGAGGTGGTGGAGGAGATAGGATGGATTGCCACACACACAGCTGGGGAACAGCTGACATTACTGAACCCAAATAACAGAGGAGCGACTGTTGGGACTGTGCGGACAGCACTTCTGGACGGCAACTAGCGGTGTTGGAGCCCAGGGACAGGAGGAGGAGGAGGAGGTGGTGGAGGAGATAGGAGGGATTGCCACACACACAGCTGGGGAACCGCTGACGTTACTGAACCCCAATAACAGAGGAGGGACTGTTGGGACTGTGCGGACAGCACTTCTGGACGGCAACTAGCGGTGTTGGAGCCCAGGGACAGGAGGAGGAGGAGGAGGTGGTGGAGGAGATAGGAGGGATTGCCACACACACAGCTGGGGAACAGCTGACGTTACTGAACCCCAATAACAGAGGAGGGACTGTTGGGACTGTGCGGACAGCACTTCTGGACGGCAACTAGCGGTGTTGGAGCCCAGGGACAGGAGGAGGAGGAGGAGGTGGTGGAGGAGATAGTAGGGATTGCCACACACACAGCTGGGGAACAGCTGACGTTACTGAACCCCAATAACAGAGGAGGGACTGTTGGGACTGTGCGGACAGCACTTCTGGACGGCAACTAGCAGTGTTGGAGCCCAGGGACAGGAGGAGGAGGTGGTGGAGGAGATAGGAGGGATTGCCACACACACAGCTGGGGAACAGCTGACGTTACTGAACCCCAATAGCAGAGGAGGGACTGTTGGGACTGTGCGGACAGCACTTCTGGACGGCAACTAGCGGTGTTGGAGCCCAGGGACAGGAGGAGGAGGAGGAGGTGGTGGAGGAGATAGGAGGGATTGCCACACACACAGCTGGGGAACAGCTGACGTTACTGAACCCCAATAACAGAGAAGGGACTGTTGGGACTGTGCGGACAGCACTTTTGGATGGCAACTAGCGGTGTTGGAGCCCAGGGACAGGAGGAAATGCAGAGGAACACAATGTAGGCCGACGCCTGATTGGAGAAAGTCGAAAGGGAACCTTTAACCCCCCCCAAGGCGTTTGTAGCTGAAAGAGCCAGCTTGTGCAGCACAAAGGATGCAAAAGGAAAAGGTGGCTCTTTTCATTATGCTCCTTGCAAACACAGAACTAAACACTTATAAAATGTGTCCCCTGAAACCGTGAGACCGTCCCGGAGGTGGGACTTTCCTTCGTAATATGACGCAGCACAGCCATCATTCTTACCCCCCCGGCGACGTGCCCCGGCTCCTCAGCGTTGTTTGATTCCGTCCCGGAGCCTGCGCTGTTATGTTATCCCTTGGCCAGGCACACTTAGCGCTGCCCATCTTCTGACATTATTTGGTGTCAGGCTGGCTGCACCTGTGCGGACGCGCTGGCCGAGAGCCCGCCTCGCAGTGTCGTCTAATGTAATCCCACCGCGGGCCTGGGATCCATGGCCATGCGCAGTGCATATCCTCGCCTCTCACTCCCCTCCCTACGGCTTCTTAAGACTGTGCGGTGTCACGGCCGTGGCATGCTATTAGGGAACAGCTGACACCGCACAGTCTGAAGAAGCCGTAGGGAGATGAGTGAGGGGTGGAGGTTCAGATATGCACTGCGCATGTCCATGGATCTCAGGCCCCCAGTGGGATTAAATCAGATGACACTGCGAGGCGGGCTCTCGGCCAGCGCGGCCGCACAGGCGCAGCCATCCTGACACCAAATGATGTCAGAAGACGGGCAGCGCTAAGTGTGCCTGGCCAAGGAATAACATAACAGCGCAGGCTCCGGGACGGAATCAAACAACGCTGAGGAGTCGGGGCACGGCGCCAAGGGGGTAGGATTGACGGCTGTGCTGCGTCATATTACGAAGGAAAGTCCCACCTCCGGGACGGTTTTACGGTATCAGTGGACACATTTTATAAGTGTTAAGTTCTGCGTGTGCAAGGAGCTAAACAAAAATAGCTACCTTTTCCTTGTGCAGCATTACTGCTGCACAAGGTGGCTCTTTCAGTAACAAACGCCTTGGGGGGGGGACAGGTTCCCTTACATTTCAGTTGTTGTGTCAGCGTGGCGGTCGCAGGACACATTGCCGGCTACACAGCTGGGGATCAGCTGACGTTACTGAAACCCAATAACACTGGGTCGTATGTTTTGACTGTGCAGACGGCACTTCCGAGCCTCAACTGGCGGTGTTGGAGCCCAGGAATTTAAGTTCAGGTGGTAGAAAGATGAACACAACAGGAGACCTGGATAACGTAGACAGTGAAATAATTATTTAATCAGGAAGAGGAGTGGCAAATTCCTGCGAGACCCAGGCCTTGTTCATTTTCAGGAAAGTAAGCCGGTCAACGTTATCGGAGGATAGTCGCATGCGACGGTCAGTTAGTACACCACCTGCAGCACTAAAGACATGTTCCGATAATACTCTAGCCGCAGGGCAAGCCAGCACCTCCAATGCATACTGGCTTAGCTCTGGCCATGTATCCAGCTTTGAGACCCAAAACTTGAAAGGGGAAGAGCCGTCTGGGAGTACAGCAAGAGGGCAAGACATGTAGTCTGTCACCATCTGACGGAACCGTTGCCTCCTGCTGACTGGAGCCGTCTGTGATGGTGTAGACTTTTGTGGCGGGCACAGAAAACTGTGCCACAGTTCGGCCATACTGGTCTTGCCTTGGGCAGGGGCACTGCTTCTGCTCCCTCTTTGTGCAGAGCCTCCACCACTGCCTGGACGCACTGAGCTGCTTTGTAATGCACTAGCAGCACTTCTCTCACTTGGAATGGAGAAGATGATGGAATTCACCAGTGTGTCTTGGTACTCCCGCATTTTTCGCTCCCGGTTCAACGGTGTGATGAGGCTTTCTACGTTGTCCCGGTAGCGAGGATCGAGGAGGGTGAACACCCAATAATCAGACATGTTGAGAATGTGGGCGATGCGGCGGTCGTTTCTCAGGCACTGCAGCATGTAATCCACCATGTGCTGCAGACTGCCAACTGCCCAAGAAACGCTGTCCCCTGCTGGAGGCGTGATCTCTGCCCGCTCGTCATCACCCCACCCTCGCTGTACACACTGAGTACTGGACAATTGTGTAACTCCCTCCTCTGGATGGATGTCTTCCTCCTCCATTGACTCCTCCTCATCCTCCTCACAAACTGTCCCCTGCCTACGCGTTTGTGAGGAACCACGTGGCGCTGACTGTCCAGAAGATGATGGAAATGGTGAATCCTCATCCTCCACCTCCTCCACAACATCATCCCTTAGCGCTTGCAGTGATTTTTCAAGCAGGCAGATAAGGGGGACAGTCATGCTGACTAGTGCATCATCTGCACTCGCCATCCGCGTGGAATAATCGAAGGGACGCAAAACCTGGCAGACGTCCTTCATAGTGGCCCACTCTGTGGTTGTGAAGTCTGAACGGCGCGGAGTGCGACTTCTTTGCGCCTGATGCAGCTGGTACTCCATTACAGCTTGCTGCTGCTCACACAACCGCTCCAACATATGTAACGTGGAATTCCACCTGGTAGGTAGGTCACATATGATGCGATGTTCCGGCAGGTGGTGTCGGCGCTGCAGAGCCGCAATGCGCACTTTTGCCGTGCTGGAACGCCGCAAGTGAGAACACTCTAGGCGGACCTTGTGCAGCAGTGCATCAAGATCCGGATAGTCCCTCAAAAAGCTCTGCACGACCAAATTGAGCACATGTGCCAGACATGGGATGTGAGTGAGGTTGCCGAGGCCCAGAGCTGCCACCAGATTTCGGCCATTATCACACACTACCATGCCTGGCTGGAGATTCGCTGGCACAAACCACACATCGCTCTCCTGCTTGATGGCATTCCAGAGCTCCTGCGCTGTGTGGCTTCGATTCCCCAAATAAATTAATTTCAAGACGGCCTGTTGACGTTTGGCCACGGCTGTGCTCATGTCGGTCGTAACAGGTAAACGTTCATCACGGGTCCATGTGGAGGTGGACTGTGACGGCTCCTGCAGCGATGATTCTGAGGAACTGGTGTAAGAGGAGGAGTCAATGCATACAGAATGGATTCCTGCAATCCTTGGAGTGGGCAGGACACGTCCTGCGCCACTCGCACGGTCTGTACCCGGCTCAATGACATTAACCCAATGGGCAGTGAGGGAAAGGTATCGCCCCTGTCCATGTTGACTGGTTCACACATCGGTGGTGAGGTGGACCTTGCTACTGACGGCATTCAGTAGCATGTGTTTTATGTGTCCCTCCACATGCTTGTGCAGGGCAGGGACGGCTTGCCTGCTGAAGTAAAAGCGGCTGGGCACATTGTACTGTGGGACTGCCAATGACATCAAGTCACGGAAGCTGTCAGTCTCCACCAGCCTGAATGACAGCATTTCCAGTGACAGAAGTTTGGCAATGCCTGCAGTCAGAGCCTGTGCTCGTGGGTGGTTTGACGAGAAAGGCCGCCTTTTCTCCCATGCCTGTACTACCGATGGCTGTAGACTGGGCTGGGAGTGTGTGGATGACTGGGAAAGTGGTGCTGCGGGTGGAATTACAGCGGGTCTCTGGACAACAAGGCCAGAGGTTCTTCCACGGCGATCCTGGGAGGAAGCCGAACCAGCTGCGTGTGAGCTGGAGGAAGAGGCAACACGAGCTGAAGAGGTGGTAGCTGCCGCTGTTGGTTGGCCTAGCTCTTCAGTGTGTTTTTATAACTCCGCCGCGTGCCTGGTGCGCACATGTTTCCACATGTTGGAGGTATTGAGGTTGCTGACATTTCGACCTCTTTTGACTTTGTGATGACACACCTTGCATGTGACATAGCAAATGTCATCTGCAACTGTGTCAAAAAAGGACCAGGCACTGCAAGTCTTGGGAGCGCCCTTTTTGGCTTTTGGAAGAGACATGGTCCTAATGGGTGCCAAAGCGGAGGCTGCAGGATCCGCAGTCTTCCCCCTCCCTCTCCCTCTTTGGGCCGTACGGGGAATCTCTTCCTCAGAGCTGCTCCCACCACCTTCCTGTCCCTCACGCCAAGATGGGTCAAGAACCTCATCATCTACACTACCCTCTGCCTCCAACTGCTCCTCCTGGGTAGTCTCAGCAGCAGAGCACGCACCAGTAAGTGGCACCTGAGTGTCATCATCAGCTGATGCGGCCTGCGATGTGGTGACCGGAGCCACTGGCCCACCCGCCTCTTCAGACTCAGAGAGAAAAAGCTGTTGGGCATCACTGCACCCTGCCTCTTCTTCCATTTATCCAATGCTGCTTGGCTGGCCCCCTGTTTCCAAGCCAAGAGATTCAGAGAACAGAAGTAGAGATGGCTCCTGTCCTGGGCTCTCTGTCTGCCTGGGCAATTTGGCAGGTGGTGAAGAGACAGATGGCTGCTCTCCAGTGCTCTGTGTCTGAGAGGATGTGGCACTAATTGAAGTTGATGCATTAGCTGCCATCCATCCGACAACGGCTTCAATTTGTTCTTCACGCAGCAGCGGTGTACGGCGCTCTGCGACAAAGCTGCGCATGAATGACTGTTCCCTGGTGAAAGTGGGTGTTGATGAGTCACCGGTGCCCGCAGCAGGCACAGAATCCCCACGTCCCCTCCCTGCTCCGCGCCCACGCCCACGTGCCTTACTCACTGCCTTCTTCATCTTGGTTGACTGATAAAGATAAGCAGAAAAGTACTAACGGCTTTGTGTGCTTATTCCTGAACAACTCCTAACAGGTATAAGAAACACTAATTTTCTAAAGTGTGGACTAGACTTTAATATGAGCTAATGTGGCCTACACAAATGTAAAGTGGTGTCACTGGTGTGTTTGGTGAACTTTATTTATTTTTTTGGGGCTGAACTGACAACAGAGAGAGCTGCAGTCACACGGAGACCGTGCAGACAGCCGTAAACGGCGCTGCAAGGCCCAAAAACCCTCCTCTACGTTATCCTATGTAGTGTTTTTCCACAAGTTAGCTGGAGACGGGTGGAAAGACACTAATAGGAATTTTTTGAAAAAATGTGCAGCAGCCTGCACTACTTAAAAGAAAAGGAAAATTGATTTTGCGGTATGACGCAGTGAAGAACCCTGAGCTGGAGACAACCAGGCTATGGCTGCTCACAGACTACAGGGCGAGCTGCAGTCACACGGAGACCGTGCAGACAGCCGTAAACGGCGCTGCAAGGCCCAAAAACCCTCCTCTACGTTATCCTATGTAGTGTTTTTCCACAAATTAGCTGGAGACGGGTGGAAAGACACTAATAGGAATTTTTTGAAAAAATGTGCAGCAGCCTGCACTACTTAAAAGAAAAGGAAAATTGATTTTACGGTATGACGCAGTGAAGAACCCTGAGCTGGAGACAACCAGGCTATGGCTGCTCACAAACTACAGGGCGAGCTGCAGTCACACGGAGACTGTGCAGACAGCCGTAAACGGCGCTGCAAGGCCCAAAAACCCTCCTCTACATTATCCTATGTAGTGTTTTTCCACAAATTAGCTGGAGACGGGTGGAAAGACACTAATAGGATTATTTTGAAAAAATTAGCAGCAGACTACACTACTTGGAAAAAAAAAAAAAAAAGAACAGTATGAGGCAATGAACCACCCTCCCTGAACTGAATACAACCAGCTATGGATGGCCTATGTGGCTGCACTCAGACTAGAGAGTGGGCTGCACTCACACACACACACACACAGACCTTGCAGATCGCTGTGAAAACAGCGCTACAAGGCAAAAGCAAGGTGATTAGTAGGTGAACACAGCGGTTGCTAAATTAGCCTTGGAAAAGCACAAAGAAGCAAATCGCTATCTCTAAACTGGCCTTCAGTCAGCAAACAGCGTCCTGTCACTAACTGAATTCACAGCAGAGTGAGCGGAAAATGGCGCCAGCAACTTTTAAACTGCATCATGACATCATTTCAGCAGCCAATCACAGCCTTGCCAGTAGTTTCAGGCCCTCCATGCTGAACAGGATGTGCCCACACTTGGAATCAGTCTCATTGGCTGATTTCGTACAAATTTGTGCAGTTTGAATCCTGGGAACTTCCGATTCTGGTATCCGATACGCGGCAAGTATCGGATCTCGGTATCGGAATTCCGATACCGCTAAGTATCGGCCGATACCCGATACTTGCGGTATCGGAATGCTCAACACTAGTCCTGATATTGCAGCGCTAGGTAGGCAGGGCACAGCATACCCACATCAGTGCAAGGCCTGCAGGCACCGTATGTGCGTCCATTGCTCCCACTGCATCCCTCCCAAAGCTCCATAACTGTCTGCTGCTGCTGCAGCTGCAGCTTCATTACTATATACCTTTTTTTTTTCTTTCCAAAAACTCACCCCAAAAAACCAAAAATATACAGTTTGTTCTGTCAGACTGAGGCCTGTTGAAAAATCCTTGATTGTCAGGCATACATAGCATAGTTGTGTGTGCTAGCCTTGTGCCACTTTTTTTTGTGTGTTTTAAATTCACCGCAAAAGGCCTCATATATCTGCGTGCTCCAACTTTGGGCATTGTAGGCCGGTGGACCCCTTTTTTTGCTGTCTGAGACTCTAATTCTATACAGCACTATTTAGCTTCCAAAATTACAATAAGGCCACATATTTGCCAGTGTGGTATTTTCGTGAGAGCCCTCATATATCTGCGTGCTCCAAGTTTGTGCATTGTAAAGCGGTGTACCTCTTTTTTTGCTGTCTGATAGTCTAATTCTATACAGCAGTATTTTGTATCTTTAAAAAAATGGCCCCATATTTTACAGTGTGGTATTTCCGTGACAGCCCTCATATATCTGTGTGCTCCAAGTTTGTGCATTGTAGGCCGGAGGACCACTTTTTTTGCTGTCTGATACTCTAATTCTATACAGCAGTATTTTGCATCTTTTAAAAAGGGCCACATATTTTACAGAGTGCAGACTTATTAGGCAAGTTGTATTTTAGAGGATTATTTTTATTATTGATCAACAACTATGTTCTCAATCAACCCAAAAGACTCATAAATCAAAAGCTTAATATTTTTGGAAGTTGGAGTGGTTTTTTTTTAGATTTGTCTATCTTAGGAGGATATCTGTTTGTGCAGGTAACTATTACTGTGCAGAATTATTAGGCAACTTAATAAAAAACAAATATATTCCCATCTCACTTGTTTATTTTCACAGGGTAAACCAATATAACTTCACAAAATTTAGAAATAAACATTTCTGACATGCAAAAACAAAACCCCCCAAAATTAGTGACCAATATAGCCACCTTTCTTTATGATGAGACTCAGCAGCCTTCCATCCATAGATTCTGTCAGTTGCTTGATCTGTTTATGATCAACATTGCGTGCAGCAGCCACAACAGCCTCCCAGACACTGTTCCGAGAGGTGTACTGTTTTCCCTTCCTGTAGATCTCACATTTTATGAGGGACCACAGGTTCTCTATGGGGTTCAGATCAGGTGAACAAGGGGGCTGTTAGGGCTAGCGGAACGCACCGAGTAAATATAGAGGTTTTATTATAATAGATGCGTTCGCAGCCCGGGGTCCACCGTGCAGGAGAACCTGCTGCTAGCAAATGGCAGGAACTATATGGCGGTATGAGCTAACCCTGTTACTTCACAGAGTAGCCGAAACTCAAAGCACTGCGCCCTGTTAGACTTCACAGTGGCACAAAATAAAGTAACTTGGCACTCAACTTGGATATGTAGATGGTTTTGAATATGCTTTTTTATTTCAAATAGCAGTCCCAAAATTAAACGTTTCGGTCTACCTAGACCTTCTTCAGTAGACCGACTGCTCAGGGGATAGATGGAAAATATATCTCAGGATATAACGTGAGTCCATATATTGGACCAGTGAGGAGGACTAGAGGTGGTCGCTCCGTTATGGTCTGAAGGATCGTATTGTAAGTGGATAATGGAATTCCAACCAGGAATGGCGTAGCTATTAGCAGTAGGAATCCTTATGCATGACAACTGGACCATACAGGACATGTAAATGTAGCCATGTGATACGGTATGTAGCCGTAATGTAAGGGTCTCCAGAGTGTGGTAGAGTATACGTGGGACCTCTATGTGCCTGGTGCTGAAACGCCACACAACGCGGTGTCCGCCGCTGCTAATAGCTACGCCATTCCTGGTTGGAATTCCATTATCCACTTACAATACGATCCTTCAGACCATAACGGAGCGACCACCTCTAGTCCTCCTCACTGGTCCAATATATGGACTCACGTTATATCCTGAGATATATTTTCCATCTATCCCCTGAGCAGTCGGTCTACTGAAGAAGGTCTAGGTAGACCGAAACGTTTAATTTTGGGACTGCTATTTGAAATAAAAAAGCATATTCAAAACCATCTACATATCCAAGTTGAGTGCCAAGTTACTTTATTTTGTCTATATCTACTGGTTTGGGGAACCTACCTTGTGCACCAACACAGTAGTGCCACGATATACTTCACTATTCACAGTGGCACAGGCTAACTACTCAACTGAGAGCAGTCATTGGTCATGCATGCACACAAACTCATCGCCGGAGGTGCCAGCATTCTAGGGGCTTATTTCAGCCAGGTCTCTGAATACATTAACACAAAATCTCCTCGCCGGAGGTGCCAGCATTCTAGGGGCTTATTTCAGCCGGGTCCCTAAACACAAACTCACATGACCACACTGGCGCAAAGCACATAACATAGAACATTACTAGCGCATGGCCGTGCGGCCATGCGAGCATTAAATAGTTGCAGTACGTACAGGACCTTCCTAGAAGGACAAACGAGAGGCTGCCACAGAGCGTGATCACCTACAGGACCTTCCTGAAGGACCAATGGCCTTAGCTGCAGTATCTGATCATGTGACCCTCGATCTCCACTGAGAGATCTTACTCTGGGCATGCTCAGAATGAGAAAAGCAGGACTTAGTCCCAGAAGCGTCTGCTCACCGCTGCCCAGCACTGACTTCCATGGCAGAAGCAGGAAAAGCAGCAGTAACTCTTTGTACAGAGTCAGTCTGAGCGAGACGCTGGGACCGACGTCTCCACTGAGCAGGCTCCACTGCGGCAGAAGAAGAATGGGAGACCGCAGCGGAGATGGCCCGAGATTCCCCCTGTGCAGAGGTGGGAACTCGACCCCTAACAGGGGCCATGTCATTTTTTTTTCTTCTTTGAGACCTTTACTGGCCAGCCACGCTGTGGAGTAGTTGGAGGCATGTCATGGAGCAATGTCCTGCATGAAAATCTTGTTTTTCTTGAACGATATTGACTTCTTCCTGTACCCTGCTTGAAGAAGTTGTCTTCCAGAAACTGGCAGTAGGTCTGGGAGTTGAGCTTCACTCCATCCTCAACCCGAAAAGGTCCCACAAGTTCATCTTTGATGATACTAGCCCATACCAGTACCTCACCTCCACCTTGCTGGCGTCTGAGTCGGAGTGGAACTCTGCCCTTTACTGATCCAGCCTCTGGCCCATCCATCTGGCCCATCAAGAGTCACTCTCATTTCATCAGTCCATAAAACCTTTGAAAAGTCAGTCTTAAGATATTTCTTGGCCCAGTCTTGACGTTTTAGCTTATGTTTCTTGTTCAAAGTTGGTCATTTTTCAGCCTTTCTTACCTTGGCCATGTCCCTGAGTATCACACACCTTGTGCTTTTTGTTACTCCAGTAACGTTGCAGCTCTGGTGGCAAATGGCATCTTGGCAGCTTCACGCTTGATAAGACCCGAAACACCTGTAACTTAATCTGTGTGTTGCGCCGGTGTCTCTTCCTGCAGTTCCTCTCTTTCTGCAGAGACATCAGCGTACTCACCACTGTGGCTCCCGTCCTGCTCCTTCCAGGTCTGCTGCTGCCTGGGGTCCGTGCACCGCAAGTCGGACCCCAGGCATTGTGTTTAGGCTGCGCACGCACACTTACTCTTTCTTAAAGGGGCATTATGTGTTCCTCTAAAGTGTCCACAGCCAATAGCTGGAGGACACTTACTATTTAAAGCACCTCCCCCACCATGGAGGTGTCTTTGCAATGTTGTTAATTTGTTCCTAAAACTTGTGTCAGTTCTCAGAACCAAGTGCTTGCATCTCAGCCTGCTGCACCAGTCAGTGCTCATCTCAATGGCAGGCGATCCTGCTGCACTCACCAGTGTTTATATCAATGGCAGCCATGCCTGTTGCAACTGTAGAGACCGCAGGTAAAGAAGGATGCAGGGACAAATAGGAGCCAGAAAGCAAATAGCGTTTTTAACTTTCTTTTTAACTTCCAACCAAAAAGATAACAAACGTTTTCCACGCAGGGAACTTATATACAAGAACACAATCTCGCAGTAAATCCCAATTATTATATGGCCGCCCTGAACTACACCCGTAGAACGCGGCAGCGCCTCACTAGTGACTCCCTACTAAGATAAAGTCAACAACGGTCACTTATCAGTGCTGGTTCAGCGATGTAGTCCTGACGGGGAGGCTCCGACAACGCCGTAGTCCTGATGGCGGAGGAAGGAGGTGTCTTCTGGCGACGGGCCCAGGCGTAGAGTCGAGTCCAGAATGTCTTTTGCGGTGCTGCGTTCCCTCCTGCAGGCGGACGTTGATCCGAGGTAACAGCCTCCCAGTCCAGAGAAGAGTCTTTTTGAGGAGGATTAGGAGAATAATCAGTATCAGTCACAGCTGAGACGAAACCATGCGAGTCTGTAGCACTCTCTGGCAAGGTGTTCTCAGGGAGCGCGGTAATACTGTCCCTGAGCTGGTCAGCACTACCCCTCTGCCTGGGGGGTCGCTGACGACGAATGCGTCTCTTTTTGGGGGCTCCAGTAATTGCCCGCAGTGTCTGTTGCACGTTTTCCCCCTGCTTCCTGCAAGTCTCACTGCGGCCTGCACACTCACAGCAACTGCGCTGCAGTTTCCTCTCCTCAGAGATTTCCCGCGCTTCTCTGCCCCTGCTTTCGCGCGTTTTGCTTTTTATCCTCTCCTCTCCCTGCGTCACTCTGCCTCCTGTCACATGAGCCTGGCTTCCCATGCACCCCTCAAATCCGTCCCCCGGAACCCCGACTCCCGGCAACAATGGTTCCACCCGTCTGCACAGCTCACCAGGTCCCTGTCCCCTACATTCCCCCACCCTGTATGCTCGCCAGTCCCTGGGCGAGGCCTTCGCACTGACAGGTCGCCCACCTGATGGATTGTTCCACACTTGGGTCTGTCTAGTGTGTAAGTCAGGACTGTAGCGAGTTGGGGGTCTACCGGCAGTAGAACGTTCAGAACGTCGTGGCTCGGGTCCTTGTGTAGGGGGTGTTGGGGGAATGTCGTCAGCGGAAGGGTGACTGGTCAGGGGTAGTGTAGTAGTCGAGATAGGGGGAGTATTTTGACGCCGTTCTTCTTCTTCATCATCTTCTTCATCCCACCAATGGTTGTTGGGGGACTCAGTCGTAGGTGGCTCTTCCCTGATTGCGGATTCCGGGGTGTCCGAGTCAACAGAGCAACACAACCGGAGCATGTTGCGATGAAGAATGCGAGTACCTGTACTTCCGAGGGCCTCAGACTGCACTTCATATACAGGTCCATGCGGGTCTATACGGCGAAGCACCCGATAGGGTGTTTTTTCCCAACGATGGTCTAACTTGTTTTGCGGTCTTTGCTCTCGAACGAGTACTCGATCACCTGGCCGGAACTCTGGGGGTTTTGCTGTAGGGGTGCTCCGATGCTCCACTTCCCGAATTCGAGTGTGTACCAGTCGGTGTAAGGTCTGCAGCCGATGCCGATGATCACGCACCCACGAAGCCATCCCTGTTCGGGGGCCTTCTTCCTCCGAAGACAGTTCTAGATCTGTCATGCCTTTTCCTGGGCGCCCAAAGACCACTTCATACGGGGTGCGTCCTGTGACTTGATGAACTCTATTGTTGTAGACCCACACTAGGTCAGACACGTACTCTGGCCAGCGGGCCTTCTGATCTTGTTCTAGCGCACGCAGCATTTGAAGCAAAGTCCGGTTAAACCGCTCACAAGCCCCATTTCCCTGGGGATGATACGGTGTGGTGCGTGACTTATCAATGCCGTAGAGGCGATGCAGCTCTTCCATGACCTTGCCCAAGAAACAGGCGCCTTGATCCGAATGTATTCGCCTCGGACAGCCGTAAACTTGAATAAAGTTCTTACAGATAGCGCTCGCCGCCGACTCAGCTGTCTGATCACGGGTAGGGATGACTACCGCAAATTTTGAAAAATGATCTACCATAACGAGGCAGTGTTCGTAGCCTTGATGCGCTGCTCCAATGGTAATGTAGTCTATCATTAATACTTCAAAAGGGGCAGACGTCGTGATGCTCTGCACAGGCGCCCTTTCCTCCGGTGACTTGGTTAGCTCACATTGTCGACATTGTCTACAGGCAGTTTGTACTTCCGCAAGCAGCCGAGGATGATAGAACCGAGTTTGCAGCCACTTAAACGTCCTCTTCACTCCGAAGTGTGCCCCGGACTCATGAGCTTCTTTAGCAACTGCGGCCACCACAGGCCCTGGTAAGACCATCTGCCAGGTCGGCTCAGAATCTGCCAGAGCCATGGTTAAGTGGCATAAGAGCCCGTCCTGAAGAGTTAGGCGCTCCCACTGCCGCAGAAGAAGGTTCAGATCTGACGGGAGAATTTGTCCAGGGGTTCTCACGGGCAATAGACCATTCGTTATCCACTGTCGCAATGGAGCTAGTTCCTGGTCTTCCTGTTGTAGCCGTATCCATTCGTCCCGACTCTGAACCAACAGTCCTGCAGCCGTTCCGTTCCCGGTCTGTTCCCGGCTCACAGCCGTCTGAGCAGCGCCCCCGATGGCGTAGGGGATTTCTTCTCCCTCCAGCTCCTCATCTCGATTAGTTCTTGGGGGATTTTTCCGCAGACGAGATAATGCGTCAGCATGAACATTCTCCGCTCCTCGCTTGTAAAGGATACGGTATCTGTACTTGGCCATCCGGGCTACCCAGCGCTGTTCTAGGGCACCCAATTTCGCATTTTCCAGATGTGCCAATGGGTTGTTATCCGTGCGTATCAGCACCTCGGAACCGGCCAGGTACTCAGCGAACCGCTCCGTCATAGCCCACACCACGGCCAGCAGCTCCACCTTGAAAGAACTGTAATTGTCTGGGTTCAACTCAGAGTCATGAAGAGACCGACTCGCATAGGCGATCACTCTCTCCCGCCCGTCCTGAACCTGAGACAACACAGCCCCCAATCCCTGAGAGCTGCCGTCGGTGTGTAGGATGAACGGTTGCGAAAAGTCCGCATAAGCCAACACCGGCGGCTCCATGAGAGCTGTCTTCAAGTCCCGGAACGCTGCTTCTTGTGGCTCCTGCCATTGTATCTTCTTTCCCCGTTCCTTGGGGGAGCTTCCTTTCAGCAGGACTTGTAGATTGTGAGAACGGCGAGCAAAATTCTTCACGAAGCGCCGGTAGTACCCAGCGAGGCCCAAGAACGCCCGTACATCTTTAGCGGTCTCCGGTGTGGGCCACTCCTGGATTGCAGCAATCTTCTCCTGCGATGGCCGGACTCCTTCGGCGGACACCACATGCCCCAGGTACTCGATCTGTTCCCGGAACAAGTGACACTTCTGGGGCTTCACCTTAAGCCCGTATTTCAGCAACCGGTCTAGTACCTGTTCCAGTCGGCACAGATGTTCCTCGAATGTTGGGGCGTAGATGATGATGTCATCCAGATAAATGAGAGTGGCCTCGAAGTTCAAATCCCCCAGACACCGCTCCATTAATCGTTGGAAGGTGCCTGGAGCGTTGGCCAGCCCAAACGGCATTCGATTGAACTCAAATAGTCCCATGGGAAGGATGAACGCTGTCTTAGGACGATCTGCTTCTGTCATCGGGACCTGCCAGTATCCGCTGGCTAGGTCTAAGGTGGAAAAATATTTGGCCCGACCCAGCACGGAGAGAGACTCCTCGATACGGGGAAGTGGATAAGAGTCTCGGACGGTGCATGCATTTAGCTTACGATAGTCCACACAGAACCGGAGCGTGCCGTCCTTTTTCCGCACCAGCACGATCGGGGCAGCCCACGGGCTCTGACTCTCGCGGATCACTCCCTTTTGTAGCATCTGGCCTAACAACGTCTTTACTTCCTGGTACATCTGCGGGGGAATCTGTCTGTACCGCTCCCTGATGGGCACTGTATCTCCGGTCGGAATTCCATGTTCGATGGCCGTGGTACAGCCAAAATCATCTTCATGTTGCGCAAACACTTCAGCATAGTGTCCAAGGAGCCGCTGCACTCGCGAGACTTGTGATGGATCCAGACCCGGTAATTCTGCTCGCATATGTTCCAGAATAGTTTGACCTTTTCGTAACGCTATCAGCTCAGGATCCTGTGTGGTCCGGACACTGACCATCCAGGGATCAGGGGAATCCACCTTTAACTGTAAAGTATCTGGAGGAGGCATCACTTCTAACGGTCGTAACACTTTGGCCATCTCACTTCGGACCCGTAGCACGACATCGTGTTCGTCCACATTCACACATCGCACTGGTACGGCCCCATTTTTAACAGTAGCCAGAGATCGGGTCACCAGCAGTCCTGTGGGCAAAGGGGACGTAAAGGTGGGCTCAACCTGCACTTGCACTCCTTCCAGAGGGATGCGAGCTCGGATGGGCAGGGATATAACAGTCTGTCCTGGGGGAAACGTCACTTCTGCTGTCGGGGAGGTGATTACTTTCCCTAGTATGTCTCCCTCCTGAAAGGTCTCTTGCACACGGACTTCCCTCACTAACTGTCTGAACACGGAGCCTTGAGGTGTACTGGTCCCCCACTGATTGAGTGTCTCTTGTGTGGTCTCCCCTAACAGCAAACTGCCAAAGTCCTTCAATACATTCATCCCCAAAGTCACGATATGTTGTGGGCTGGGATCCCCCCGTGTCAACACAACCCCCCGGCGGCCCAGGTCTTTCCCACATAAAGATATTTGCATCCAGGTGACCCCTTCCACTGGGATGGGCAGCTGATTGGCGGCCTGCAACCGGATTACGGGGCCCCATTGGGGTCTGACTGACACAGGGAAGTGTTTTCTAAAATAGGCCTCGGGCATAGTCGTGACTTGAGATCCGGTGTCCACCAGACAACGTACAGCCCGCCCTTCAAACTCTGCCCAAACCAGGGGGCAGCTGGCAACCAAATTTTCGGGACTTTCACCACCCATCCGCGGGGATTCTGACTCCGAGCGTCGTCCCCTTAGCTCGGAGTCCTCTAGTTTAACGCCCGCCGTGACGAGGCCCTCCCTCTCCGGGGGCACTCCCGTGCGAAATGTCCTGCCTCCCCGCAACCATAGCAAGCACCGGAGACCGGATAATATCCTGAACGAGCGCCACGAGCTGGACTCCCAGACCCTTGCCCCCGGGGTAGCTCCCTTGGGCTTCGCGCATTTTTTTTTACTTCGGCCAGTTCGTCTCGGATTTGTTTGAGCTCCTGCCGCATCTCCTGAACCCACGACGGCTCACCCCCTCCTGGTGCAGCGGTCTGGATAACCCGAGCCTCTCCTGTCAGGACCGTCACCCCCCTCTCTTGCTCCCGGGTGCCGGCCTCATTGCCTATGTCGGAGAAAGTCAGGCGCGGGTCGACCCGCACTCGTTCACGTAGAGCCTGTTTGGTCAACTCATCCCGCAGTCCCGTCACCAGTTGGTCGCGCAGGGTCAAGTCGACATGTCCCATCCCCATACCATCTTTCCGCACGATTGCAATGTTTAGCTCTTGCAGAGCATTCATGTACTGAGTGACAGTCTCGCCCTCTTTTTGTCGCCGTCCAAACAACCGGGCCCGCAGCTCTCCCACGTCGGTGGGATCCCCGTGCGTCCCCTCTAACACATGTAACACCCCGGTAAAAGTATTCCGCTCTGTGGGGGGTCTCAACATCACTGAATCTCGGGCCTCTCCGTCTAATGCCATAATGGCTACCTCAGCTTCCAGGGCCGGGGTCATAGGATGCATTCTCAACAGCCCCCTCATCCTCTCAGTCCAGCTCCACAACAACATGTTGCTCCCATTAAACTTGGGCAAATTGTTTAACATGGCCCCCAATGAGAGAGAAGCTCTAGGCCCAGCCCCATCCTCCGTAACTTCTGGCTCCTTCTTTGGATCCTGCATCCTGCCGACTACGCCAAATGTAGAGACCGCAGGTAAAGAAGGATGCAGGGACAAATAGGAGCCAGAAAGCAAATAGCGTTTTTAACTTTCTTTTTAACTTCCAACCAAAAAGATAACAAACGTTTTCCACGCAGGGAACTTATATACAAGAACACAATCTCGCAGTAAATACCAATTATTATATGGCCGCCCTGAACTACACCCGTAGAACGCGGCAGCGCCTCACTAGTGACTCCCTACTAAGATAAAGTCAACAACGGTCACTTATCAGTGCTGGTTCAGCGATGTAGTCCTGACGGGGAGGCTCCGACAACGCCGTAGTCCTGATGGCGGAGGAAGGAGGTGTCTTCTGGCGACGGGCCCAGGCGTAGAGTCGAGTCCAGAATGTCTTTTGCGGTGCTGCGTTCCCTCCTGCAGGCGGACGTTGATCCGAGGTAACAGCCTCCCAGTCCAGAGAAGAGTCTTTTTGAGGAGGATTAGGAGAATAATCAGTATCAGTCACAGCTGAGACGAAACCATGCGAGTCTGTAGCACTCTCTGGCAAGGTGTTCTCAGGGAGCGCGGTAATACTGTCCCTGAGCTGGTCAGCACTACCCCTCTGCCTGGGGGGTCGCTGACGACGAATGCGTCTCTTTTTGGGGGCTCCAGTAATTGCCCGCAGTGTCTGTTGCACGTTTTCCCCCTGCTTCCTGCAAGTCTCACTGCGGCCTGCACACTCACAGCAACTGCGCTGCAGTTTCCTCTCCTCAGAGATTTCCCGCGCTTCTCTGCCCCTGCTTTCGCGCGTTTTGCTTTTTATCCTCTCCTCTCCCTGCGTCACTCTGCCTCCTGTCACATGAGCCTGGCTTCCCATGCACCCCTCAAATCCGTCCCCCAGAACCCCGACTCCCGGCAACAATGGTTCCACCCGTCTGCACAGCTCACCAGGTCCCTGTCCCCTACACAACCGCCAGTGTTCACTTCAACAGCAGCCAAACCTGTTGCACTCGCCTGTGCTCATCACAATGGCAGCTGGTCCAGTTGCATCCACCAGTGCTCACCTCAACGGCAGCTGAGCCAACCACACCCACCAGAGCTCACCTCAATGGAAACTGGTCCAGTTGCACCTGCTAGTGCTCACCTCTCTGTCAGCCTGTCCTGTCTGCTTCTGCATTTCCTGTCATCTTTTCTGCCTGCTTGTACCTGTTGGACATCCCTCGGGCTGCCCCAGCTACCCATTTCTAGGGGTCAGTTTCCATCTACCCAAGGTCAGTCCTGGAGTAGCACCTAGACCACCTCCCCTGTCTCTCCTTGGATCTCGGTGTCGTTAGCCACTGCATATCCATGATCAGATTGAGGGAGGCTCCTAGTCACACCCCTCCAGGTCTTCCTTTGGCTTCTGCACAGTGGTTCCACCCCCCTGCCCGTTACACTATGTGTATTCACTTTGTATTCTCATATGACCTTGGAACAATAATGCACAAAATAATGCACCAGTGGTTAGTGCCTTTCATTTTCCTTTCCTTTCATTTTCCTTCTATTTTTGCAATTTTTTGTAGTTTGTGAGGAAAGCTGCACCAACAAGAGAAAGTGACCAACACCTAAATTAAAGTCTGTATTGAAGCTGCATGAAATCTACTTTTTCTATTCACTGTTGTATTTGAAATATTATGATACAGTTAACTAAAATAACCATGCTATGTGGTACATTATAAGACTGGCAATGTTAATTGACTGGTGGCAATTACCAACAATGATCATGAGACTTGCAATAATAAGTCAGTGTTCAGCCCAATAACTGTTCTGTGCATTTTGCTCTATAATTACGCAGTTTATGCAGTACAACCATTCCAGAATGTTATAATTAGTATGTAATTAACTAAAGTATGTGTTTCAATATGACAGACATATTTATACAGGATTCTAAACAAGAGAAAAGTCATTAGAACAGCTTTCCACGGTGATTCAATACTATGAGCAGTAATAGCCATCCACCCATCAAACTCCATTGCCTGTTGCAGATAGGTATCCCAGAGAATAAATGCTATGACAAATATTGAGTTTATTGGAAACTTTCTTGTGAAGGAAATCAAGAATGATCTGCTGTAATGGCTTTTGATTGGTTCTGGTGGTCCAGATAATAAAACCAACGAATCTTCCCCTAGAAATATAAAGTACTAGATGGTGGCCCGATTCTAATGCATCGGGTATTCTAGAATATGTATGTAGTTTATTTATGAAGATTTTAGAATAATACATTGAATACACAGGATTCGGCCGGCCGGGCGCGACCAATTACCGAAGCGTGGTTCAAATCCCGCGCCAATTCGCGGCCGAACTGCGCCTGTCGCTGATTGTTCACAGCCGACCACGTAGTATATAGCACAGCCACGTAGCATATAACAGCCCACGTAGTAAATAGCACAGCCACGTAGTGTATTGCACAGCCCATGTAGTATATTGCCCAGCCCACGTAGTATATAGCACAGCCACGTAGTATATTGCACAGCCACGTAGTATATTGCACAGCCACATAGTTTGTTGCACAGCCACGTAATTTGTTGCACAGCCCACTTAGTATATTGCCCAGCCCATGTAGTATATTGCACAACCACGTAGTATATTGCACAGCCCACGTAGTATATTGCACAGCCCACATAGTTTGTTGCACAGCCACATAGGATATAGCACAGCCACGTAGTATATAGCACAGCCACGTAGTATATTGCACACCCCACGTAGTATATTGCCCAGCCCATGTAGTATATTGCCCAGCCCACGTAGTATATTGCAAAGCCATGTAGTATATTGCACAGCCCACATAGTATATTGCCCAGCCCACGTAGTATATTGCACAGCCCACGTAGTATATTGCACAGCCCCCGTAGTATATTGCCCAGCAAACGTAGTATATTGCACAGCCACATAGTATATTGCACAGCCCACGTAGTATATTGCCCAGCCCACATAGTATATTGCACAGCCACGTAGCATATTGCCCAGCCCACGTAGTATATTGCCCAGCCCACATAGTATATTGCACAGCCCAC
Source organism: Ranitomeya variabilis (assembly GCF_051348905.1). Lineage (NCBI taxonomy): Eukaryota > Metazoa > Chordata > Amphibia > Anura > Dendrobatidae > Ranitomeya > Ranitomeya variabilis. The sequence goes on from NC_135236.1 coordinate 202,423,505, forward strand.
GTAGTATATTGCCCAGCCCACGTAGTATATTGCACAGCCACGTAGTATATTGCACAGCCCACATAGTATATTGCCCAGCCCACGTAGTATATTGCACAGCCCATGTAGTATATTGCACAGCCCACATAGTTTGTTGCACAGCCCATGTAGTTTGTTGCACAGCCACTTAGGATATAGCACAGCCACGTAGTATATAGCACAGTCACACAGTATATTGCACAGCCACATAGTATATTGCACAGCCACGTAGTATATTGCACAGCCACATAGTTTGTTGCACAGCCCACGAATTATACTGCCCAGCCCACATAGTATTTTGCCCAGCCCACCTAGTATATTGCACAGCCCACGTAGTATATTGCACAGCCCACATAGTATATTGCACAGCCCACATAGTATATAACACACCTCACCTAGTATATTGCACAGCCCACATAGTATAATGCACAGCCCACATAGTATATTGCACAGCCCATGCAGTATATTGCACAGCCCACATAGTATATTTCCCAGCCCACGTAGTATATTGCACAGCCCACGTAGTATATTGCACAGCCCATGTAGTATATTGAACAGTCCACGTAGTATATTGCACAGCCCATGTAGTATATTGAACAGCCCACGTAGTATATAGCAATGTGGGCATCATATCCCTGTTAAAAAAATAATTAAAATAAAAAATTGTTCTATACTCACCCTCCGACGTCCCCCCGGATCCAAGCGAGGCCTTTACCGATGCTCCTCGCGTGTTCCAGTCTCAAGAGTACATTGTGGCCTCGCGAGATCATGATGTAGCAGTCTCGTGAGACCGCTACGTCATCATCTCTCGAGATCGCAATGCATGGAGAGGTCACCGGAGCGTCGTGAGGAGCGGGAAAGGCCTGTTCCTGATCCGGGGGGGCGACAGACGGTGAGTATAGAACTATTTTTTATTTTTTTTTATTTTTAACATCAGATCTTTTTACTATTGATGCTGCATAGGCAGCATCAATAGTAAAAAGTTGGTCACACAGGGTTAATAGCGTTAACGGACTGCGCTACACCGCGGCATAACGCGGTCCATTAATGCTGCCATTAACCCTGTGTGAGCGCTGACTGGAGGGGATTATGGAGCGGGCACTGACTGGGGAGTAGGGAGGGACTAATACTCAGCCGGACTGTGCCCGTCGCTGATTGGTTGTGGCCTGGTGGCTGCGACCAATCGGTGACGCGGGATTTCCGGGACAGACAGGCAGACAGACGGAAGAGACCCTTAGACAATTATATAGTAGATACTAAAATTAATCTACATTAAATTATTTATCTACTGTGATAAAGGCAAAATATTTGTTAATTTTAATTTGCGCTGGGGGAGAGTTATCCTCCAGACCCCATCCGCCCCGAAGCCTGGAAGATGTCACTTATATAAAGTGATAAAAGATGATTTCTCAGCAACAACACAGCTGATATGTGATTTTGCGTGAACAAAGGCTGTGTGTGTGCGATCAGTGTTGAGTTTCAGCTGATTCTGACACCCGGCACTAAGTGACTGGAGCAATCCCACACAGCTCCTAGCACTTTAGCCTTCTAAAGTCTGCAATCAAACTCAATTGCAGCATTTCATGAGGGATGACAGCCACTCTGCTCTTGGATTGGAGACCCTCAGACCTCACCCGGGGTCCCGATCGTTGCCATGGTGACCCAATGTTCTCAAGACGACATCTTGCTCACCAGAGCTATGAAAGTTTCATGATCATGCTCAGAGCATGATTAGCAACTTACCCAGTCAATGCAGAGCTGACAGTTTGCATAGCATAGGTATAATGTTGCATCCCCATGCTATACAGTACAAGCGATCAGCCTGCAAAAAATGATAGTCCCATAGTAAAAAAAAGTTTTAAAGAAAGTTTTTAAAAACTTGTAAAAGCATTTTAAAAAATCAAAATATATTTTACCCATAAATAAATATTTTTATGAAAAAAATATAAAAACAATAAAAGTACACATATTTGGTTTTGCCGCGTCCGCCATGATCCGACGTATGAAACTGTCCCACTAGTTAACCCCTTTAGTGAACACCATAGAAAAATAAAACACAAGGAAAAAAATCAAAGCTTTATCATCATACCACTGAACAAAAAGTGGAATAAAACATGATCAAAAACGCGAATATAAATAAGCATGGTACTGCTAAAAATGTCATCTTGTCCCAAAAAAAAAGCCATCACTCAGCTTCATCAGTGGAAAAATAAAAAAGTTATAGCTCTCAGAATAAAATGATGCAAAATAATAATTTTCTCTATAAAATAGTTTTAATTGTGCAAAAGCGCCAACACATAAAAAAAATTATATAACTGAGGTATCGCTTTAATCATACTGACCCGAAGAATAAAGCTGCCTTAGGCCTGTCCCACACGTCCAGATAATTCCGGTACCGGAAAAATCGGTAGCGGAGTTATCCGTGTCCGTGTGTCCGTGAGCTCACGTGGCTACAGTAAGCGCTGTCCCCTGCTTTGGGTGCTGAAGACACCATTCATTTCTTCTCTCCAGCATCGTTCGCTGGAGAGAAGAAATGAAAAATCATTGTTTTTTTTTTGTTTATTTGCGGTTGAAATAAAGATCTTTGTCACCACCCCCCTCCCACCCCCTGTGCGCCCGCCCGCTGGAAATAAAATACTCACCCAGCTCCCTCGATGCGTCCTCTCCGCGCCGCAGCTTCTCCTGTATGAGCGGTCACGTGGTGGCGCTCATTACAGTGATGAATATGCGGCTACACCTCTATGGGTATCTATACACAATGATTTTTCATTTCTTCTCTCCAGCGAACGCTGCTGGAGAGAAGAAATGAATGGTGGCTTCAGCACCACAAGCTGGGGGGACAGCGCTTACTGTAGCGCTGTCTCCTGCACGGCACACGGACAGCATCCGTGTGCGGTACGTGTTTTACATGGACCCATTGACTTTAATGGGTCCGTGTGATCCGTGCGCTTCCACGAACACTGACATGTCTCCGTGTTTTGCACACGGACACACGGTCCACAAAAAATCAATGACATCTGCAGAGACACATTGATTTTAATGTGTCTACGTGTGTCAGTGTCTCCGGTACGTGAGAAAACTGACACCTCACATACCGGAGCCACTGACGTGTGAAACCGGCCTTATCAATTTTACCACACGCCGAACTACATAAACCCCTCCCAAAAAAATTCCTGAATTGCTGTTTTTTGTTCTCTCTGCCTCGCAAAAATCAGAAAAGAAAGAGATAAAAAAATGTCATGTGTCTGAAAATCCTACTAATAAAAACATTGACTCATCTCGCAAAAAGCAAGCACTGACATGACTCGGCTGAAATATAGAAAAATTATAACTCTCAAAATATCGTGATGCAAAACCTGTTTTTTGCAATAAAAAAAAATTTTTTGTGTGTGAAACCAACTAAGGCTTCATTCACATGTCAGTATTTTCTCATCAGTATTTGTGTGCCAAAACCAGGAGTGTCTCCAAAACACAGAACATTCATCAATCTCTAGGTTTTTTTTTTCTGCAAGTTCCACTCCTGGCTTTGGCATACAAACACTGATGCAAAAATACTGACTTGTGAATGAGGCCTAACATAAAGACTAGATATAAATCTGATATCGCTGTAATCGCACCGACCCGAAGAATAAAGTCACTTAATCACTTATAGCGCACAAGGAATTGTGTGAAAATTAAATAAAACCAATTATTCACCGGCTGTTTTGCTCATTCTGCCTCCCAAATATCGCAGTAAGGCTTGGTTCACATCTATCCTGTGCTTTGCGCTGAGCGCTCACACCGAAGCTTCCATGTAAATCTCTGAAATACATGATTCAGACGGAACCTCTGGAGGAAGATTCCCTACAATGAGGCAGATGGAGGTACTGTGGACACCATAGTACCTGTGATCCAGCAGCATCTGTCTTTTTAGGATCGCATAAAAGTGCCGTCGACCACAGTTTTATGCACCTTTGAAAAGAAGGACATTGTTGAACAGAAGTCAGATGGAGTCAAGAGTAACTCTGCTGCCTCATTATAGTGAATGCTTCCCTTGGGGGTTTCATCTGAATCATGTCACTTGGAGATTTAGATGGAAACCACAAAGTAAGTGCTCAGCGAAGAGCGCAGGATAAATGTGATCCTAAATGTTATGTAAAATATTCCTAACAAAAGCTTGAACTCAATCCACAAAAAAAAAGCAGGTGCCCACTCAGGGCCATCATCTGTCAATGAAAATATTGGGGGCTTCCACGTTACTGGTAGCACAAAGACTCCACCAAATTCTCCACTCCCAAATAAAATTGGCCCCCTCCTTTCTGAGCCCCACAGAGTACCTAAACTACATATAGTGTCCACATTTGGCATTTCTGTAGTGATGATAGCCCATATAATTTAAGGGGGCGTGTCTCCAGAAGCATGGGCTGGGCATAAAATACTGGTCACTAAAATGTGCTGGTCATTACAGCATACTAGTCACTACAACGGCAGTTTGCAATTTTCACTTGGCAACATCCACTGCTGTTTGTTTCTGGAAAGCACCCATGGTGTCAAAATCGTCACTACATCTGTGGATAAATTTCCAAAGGGGTATAATTTCCAAAATGGGGTCACTTGAGGGGAGATTTTTCTATTCTAGCAATTACTGTAGGTGCTCTGTATATGGAGTCCATAAAGTACTCTATTAAAATCAACCCTCCAGGAGGCAACTAGCACTCTGTCCCTCCCAAATCTGATCAAATGGCTATTATTATTATTTATTGTTAAGCAGTAATGTACAGCCCCATATGGGGTTTTGCTACATTCAATATAAATTGTGGGACAAATTATGGTGCCTTTTTTACCCTCTTCTTGAGAGGAAATGTCAAATCTGGGGCTAAAACAAAATTTGGGTGGTAAATATGCAGTTAATTTTTCTTCACAGCCCAAAAGGTAAAAAATTCTTTGACACAACATGTGGTGTCAATATGACACTGCACCCCTAGATAAACTCATTGAGATGTGTAGTTTGTAAAATAGGGTCAATTATGGGGGTTCTGCTCATTCGTTGTTTGCCATGCTGTCATCTGCATTACAGTGCAGCAAACACTGCATCTGATCGCAGGTAAGATTATTATCAGCAGTCAGAGAGCTGCTGTTCCCACGCTCTCATATGACAGCATGAAACTGCAGCTGTGACCGATGGTAAAAAGACAAGCAACTGTTCCGCAGAGCATCAACACCCGTTAATTTCTCCATTGAAGTGTTAGGTGTACCTAACTTGTAAAAATAGTGTTCTGAGCCAAAGAAAATGGTTATTTGCAACCTTTGCCATGTCAAGATCAGCAGGAGCTTGACCATTAAGAGCCTCAGCACCTCCAACATGATCAGGCACATGTCATCTAAGCACCAGACTCGGTGGGCCAAACACCTAGGTTCACAATTGGTACCAGCTGGTGACACCACTGCCTTTTCAATGTGCTATGTACTTGCTAATCCACTGGCCATGACACTAAATGTCTCCCATCCTGCACCTGTCCTTGCCCATTCTGAGGCATCATCAAAAGGCTCTTACAAATCATTGTCCCAGCACAGCATTCAGCTGTCCCTACCCCAGAAAGAAAGGCCAAGAATGCTAAATGACTGCATTTCCAGGCTGATTAAAGTGGAAATGTGCAATTTAGGTTGTAGACAAGGGCAATTACCTATGACTTATGGAATGGAAGCAGTTGTTCCTTGGTACTTAGTACCCAGCCGCCATTCTTTCTCCCAGGACAGCGTCACAAGGGCTCTTTCTTGCTGCTGAACCTACAACCAGGCATGGTCTTATGTGATAATGGCAGCAATCTGGTGGTGGCTGTGGACCTTTGAAAGCTCACACACGTACCATGCATGGCCCATGTGCTCAACTTAGAAGTTCAGCGGTTTATGAAAACCTTCCCTGATTTGCCAGAGCTTCTAGTCAAGGTACACAGCATCACCGCCCTTTTCCTCAACTCATATATCACTGTCATCCCTCTGGCAGTGCAGTGCATGCAATTTCTAGTTTAATGACTGGTATCCAATGTGTCCACACACTGAAAATCCACACTGCACATTCTGGCAAGGCTTTGTTAGCAGGAGAGGCCGGTTGTTGAATACCAGCTCCAAAGCACTTGTCGATATTCTGGTCAGCCTCCACACATAACACATGAAGAGTGGGCATGGATGTCTGACATTTGTGCGGTTCTCCAAGACTTTGATGTGTCCACAAAGATGATGAGCAGTGATGACACCATAATTAGCACAACGATTAAGCTTTTATGCCTATTTAAGCAGTCACTACTCACAATTAAAAATTAAGTTTTGCATTCAGATCAGATGGAGAGGGAGGAATGCAAAAGACATGAGACGTGGAGATACTACCCAGCCTAGCCTCATCTCATCTGCTCAGTGTGGATTGGGTAGCAATGAGGAGTTAAAAGCTGAGGAGGAGGAACAGCAAAAATGCTCGTATTTCTCATTGACTCCCATTGTACTCATTACTCATAACGAGCATCCGAGCATTAGGAATTGCTTAGTTCGAGTAATAAGCATCTGAGCATTTTTGCTTTCTCATAGTGGACAACTCTTTTTAATATTTTGTAGATATGCATTTATTTATGTTTAAACAATTATATAATACAACATATTTGAAAAATGTTTAAACATTGCACCATAAAGAGGTAATATACAATTATACATATTTAAAAAAGATAAATTGATAACAAAGCACATGGATATCTAGTAGTGATGAGCGAATATACTCATTGCTTGGGTTTTTCCGAGCACGCTTAAGTCACCGAGTATTTGTTAGTGTTCGGAGATTAAGTTTTCATCACGGCAGCTGAATGATTTACAGCTATTAGCCAGGCAGAGTACATGTGGGGGTTGCCTGGTTGCTAGGAAGTCCACACATGTACTCAGCCTGGCTAATAGCTGTAAATTATTCAGCTGCCGCGATGAAAACTTAATCTCCGAACACTAACAAATACTCGGAGGTCACTCGAGCGTGCTCAGGAAAACCCGAGCAACGAGTACACTCGCTCATCACTAATATCTAGTCATAAAAAAGTGTAATACAACAACTAAATTGACATAGATTATTGACTTGGGCAACCTTTAGTTATCTTAATGCTCTATAGCTAGATAATCATCTGTGACAACTTGTTATCAAGATGGTGCATAGTGAAGATAACCTTTGTTTCATCTAGACATGAAGACTCTTGTGTACATGAGACCAATCTCTGTAAAGTTCAGCAAACTGGTGTTTCAGGCAGATTTACATAGTGTTTCCACATGTTTGTTTCACATTGCATTTTCATGGAATTTCTTGTTTCCCTTTTCAAAAAAATAAATGTTGTAGCCATATGTTTGTGTTAATATAGACAAATACGTGAATAGCTAACAATTTTTAGGTCATTTTTACTGTAGTGCAGCAAGAATAGGGTAGGTCTTTCTTTGGTGTTTTTTTACTATAGATTTCTTTGTAAGTCTTAAAAACAGCAGAAAAAAACAGCAAATATTTATAAGCTATGAAATGCTACAGAAAAACTGAAAAAAAATTGTATGTGGAAGAACTCATACTGACACTGTCATTATCACAGATCATTTGCTTTTCTCATTGTCTCTATACATACAAACAATTAATATTAATTAAATCATCTGTAGGTACAAATATTATCTACAATAAGTCAAAAGACAAAGTTTTTCCAATTCAACAATATAAAGAAGATTAAGTTATACTTTGACATATTTTGCCAAAGTACCAAAGCTAATGTTTATTTTCCACAGATGTTCTTTTCAGCTAAACAACCAGAGCCTGAAATTTGCATGCATGCAAAATGCAATGTAATTTTTTCGTCACCATGCGCAAAGAAACAAAGGATAATTTTAGGCTGAAAAGAAAAAACAGGATGTGCAAATAATAGTATGTTGGTCTCCTGAAAGGAAATATATGTGGCTACATTTTTATATTGCTGAAAAATATATTATTCTTTATTTTATATATGATACATAATATAAATGTTAAAATTTCGAACATAATAAAGGAATAGCTCTCTTATATTTAATTGCATAGATGTTGCAGAAACACATTATTTTTGTAAGATATCAGACTAAGTACATATTTTTATGTTGCTTTACATCAAGTCATAACTTAATCATAAAAACGTAAGTGTTATACATTAACAAAAAACAGGGAAAATTAATATTAGCAGCTTCCTGAGACCTTGTTTTGAAAAGACCAGACCTGGGGAAAGTACGGCCCGCGGGCCACATCCAGCTCTCTGGCTGTCTCAGTCCGGCCCACGGAGCGAGACAAACATGGGGCTGGAAACCAGAGGTCCACAGGCCGCACCGTGCCTTCCCGCTCGCTATCTCTATCTGCATTGCACCGCTGACTCCTTTGGTGGAGGAGGAGCCTCCACCAATCAGCGTGTGAATAAGCTGACGCAATTATGTCATTTAATCGCATCAGCTGTGTACTGCGGAGAGTCAGTGCACCAGAGGCAGAGAGAGAAGCAGTGTGCAGGGAATGGGACCGAGGTGAGTATGTGGTGTTCTTTTTTTTCCATATGTATGGGATGTTTGGGTGGGCATCAGGAGGCTATGGGGGTAACATGGTGCTGGACACATGAGGCGACATGGTGCTGCACATGGGGGGTGACATGGTGCTGCACATTGGGGGTGACATGGTGCTACACATGGGGTGACATGGTGCTGCACATGAAGGTGATATGGTATACATGTTGCTTCATATGGGGGTGACTTGCTGCACATGGTGCTGCATATGGGGGTGACATGCTGCATATGGTGCTGCATATGGGGGTGACATGCTGCACATGGTGCTGCATATGGGGGTGGTATGCTGCACATGGTGCTGCATATAGGGGTGACATGCTGCACATGGTGCTGCATATAGGGGTGACATGCTGCACACGGTGCTGCATATGCAGTATATATAGGGAGGCTGTGTGTGGCTCATGCAGTATATGGGGAGGCTGTGTGGGGCTCATGAAGTATATGGGGAGGCTATGGGGCATCATGCAATGTAATAATGAGGCTGCGTGGGGCTCATGCAGTACATTGGGAAGCTGTGTGGGCCTCATGCCACGTATGGGGAGGCTGTGTGGAGCTCATGCCGCATATGGAGGAGGCTGTATGGGGCTCATGCCGTATATAAGGGGCTGTTGGGGGGCTTATATGATATATAGAAGGGGCTGTATTCTGGTTCAAACTAAATATAGGGGGATGTCAGCATACTTAATTCTGCTAAATATTGAGTAATAATCAATAATGTAATAATTACAATATATATCGATAATATTACTGAGCAGAATCAATTTTGGCCTATTGGTTCAGCCCTCACAAAACAGTCACGGTCTCTCATGTGGCCCCTCGGGAAAATGAATTGCCCACAATTGGAAAAGACTAATAATCTATTTTATGTTAAACTCCATAGACAGTTTGGCACAGATTTTTTCTTTATTGCTCATAAGCTTTTTAGATATTACCTATAAAAATGCCTCTACGATTTTGCTATTGTCTACAAGTTTTATATGCAGTATAGCTGAGTGCTCTGCAAGAAAGATACAAATCAGGCACTGTTTCTACTTCTGTCCACTTTCTAGGCTCTCCTCTACCCTTCTCTCAGTGTTATGAATAAAGATGCACGTCACTCCGTATCAGCAAGGTGCTCAGATAGGATACTACTGCTTAATCACGTAGAAACCAAACCTGGCACTGTTGTATTCAGTAATGAAGAATATGAATATTTATTCAGTAAAGCAATCCTACAAAGTAACGCTTCGGTCATTAACATCGACCTTCATCAGATGGATTGCTGAGGAAAGAAGGAGACAAGAAACAACAGCGCTGAGGTAAATAATCAAAGACTCTCGTATACGGAGCAAACGAAAGCTAGGAGCTTAATGTAACCTGAAAATGATGAGGTCAGAAAAATAATAAAGATTTAAGATTGTAACTTAGTGCATTATTTAACTAAAGATAGCTACAAACAGGTACACATATTTTGTTTGCTTATTAAAAGTATACAAAGCCTTTAAGAATGGAGATTTGGTAGTGACAAATATCAGTAGTCAACTTTGTCTGAAGTCAGTACTCCATTATATTACATTCTTCTGTAACCTGTATAATTGGCAGTATGTGTCATTACCACGTCTTGTCACATCACTGCCTTATCACATCCATTTCACATTTCCACTAGGTCATAAAGTGACATTGAGTATTCACCATGGAATTGTGTCTCCGCAGCTCCTGCTGTCTACAAAATTTTAATTTCCCCTGCTAGCAAAGAAGAGGGGATTGAGCTCTGTCAGGATTTTTAGTAGTTCAAATTACTCCTTACATGCTGCCATCCATTGCAATAGCTGCATGGAAGGTGTGTGAAAGAGGCAGATCACTCCAGCTGTTACCCTATTGGCTCCCCACAACACAATGAAAAATGGCCTCCGTTGTGACATAATTCAAAGCCTAATACAAAAGGAATACCTGAGGTGTTCCTCTGCCTTGTATTTGCCCATCATTATGGCTAAAGGTAATGATCAACATTTTTAATGTTTTGATCTTTGGCCGCATTGATCTGTTACTATTATTACAATACATAGCCATTTAGTGACATCCATTTAAATTTTCACTGTCTGCTTCGTAGCAGTTATTTTAATTATGCAAGCTATTGCGTGAATGTTTGAGGCTTAACCCCTCTCTGACCTTAGACGTACTATCCCGTCGAGGTGACCTGGGCCTATCTGACCCTCGACGGGATAGTACGTCATAGCGATCAGCCGCGCTCACGGGGGGAGCGTGGCTGATTACGGCCGGGTGTCAGCATACTATCGCAGCTGACATCCGGTACTATGTGCCAGGAGTGGTCACGGACCGCCCCCGGCACATTAACCCCGTCACACTGCGATCAAACATGATTGCAGTGTTCCAGCGGTATAGGGAAGCACCGCGCAGGGAGGGGGCTCCCTGCATGCTTCCCTGAGACCCCCGGAGCAACGCAATGTGATCGCGTTGCTCCGAGCATCTCTTACCTCCTATCCCTGCAGGCCCCGGATCCAAAATGGCCACGGGGCTGCATCCGGGTCCTGCAGGGACTACTTCCGGGTCCAGAGCAGGTGCTGGTAAGCTTGCAGCGATGTAAGTCAGATTGCCGATCTGAGAGAGTGCTGTGCAAACTGTCAGATCAGCGATCTGTGATGTCCCCCCTGGGACAAAGTAAAAAAGTTAAAAAAAAAATTCTACATGTGTAAAAAAAAAAAATCCTAAATAAAGAAAAAAATATATATATATTATTCCCATAAATATATTTCTTTATCTAAATAATAATAAAAAAAAATAAAAATACACATATTTAGTATCGCCGCATCCATAATGACCCAACCTATAAAACTGTCTGACTAGTTAACCCCTTTGGTGAACACCGTAAGAAAAAAAACAAAAAAAACGAGGCAAAAAACAACGCTTTATTATCATACCGCCAAACAAAAAGTGGAATAACACGCGATCAAAAAGACAGATTTAAATAACCATGGTACCGCTGAAAACATCATCTTGTCCTGCAAAAAACTAGTGGCAAAACAGCATCATAAGCAAAAATGTAAAAAAGTTACAGTCCTCAGAATAAAGCGATGCCAAAATAATTATTTTTCTATAAAATAGCTTTTATCGTATAAAAGCGCCAAAACATAAAAAAATGATATAAATGATGTATCACTGTAATCATACTGACCCGAAGAATAAAACTGCTTTATCCATTTTACCAAATGCGGAACGGTATAAACACCCCCCCCAAAAGAAATTCACGAATAGCTGGTTTTTGGTCATTCTGCCTCACACAAATCGGAATAAAAAGCGATCAAAAACTGTCACGTGTCCGAAAATGTTACAAATAAAAACGTCAACTTGTCCCGCAAAAAACAAGACCTCATATGACTCTGTGGACCAAAATATAGAAAAATTATAGGTCTCAAAATGTGGAGACGCAAAAACTTTTTTGCTATAAAAAGCATCTTTTAGTGTGTGACAGCTGCTAATCATAAAAATCCGCTATAAAAAATGCTATAAAAGTAAATCAAACCCCCCTTCATCACCCCCTTAGTTAGGGAAAAATAATAAAATTTAAAAAATGTATTTATTTCCATTTTCCCGTTAGGGATAGGGCTAGGGTTAGGGTTAGGGCTAGGGTTAGGGCTAGGGTTAGGGATAGGGTTAGGGCTAGGGTTAGGGGCTAAAGTTAGGGTTAGGGTTGGGACTAAAGTTAGGGTTAGGGTTGGGACTAAAGTTAGGGTTAGGGTTGGGGCTAAAGTTGGGGTTAGGGTTGGGGCTAAAGTTAGGGTTAGGGTTGGGGCTAAAGTTAGGGTTAGGGTTGGGGCTAAAGTTAGGGTTTGGATTACACTTACGGTTGGGATTAGGGTTGGGATTAGAGCTAGGGGTGTGTCAGGGTTAGGGGTGTGGTTAGAGTTACCATTGGGATTAGGGTTAGGGGTGTGTTTGGATTAGGGTTTCAGGTAGAATTGGGGAGTTTCCACTGTTCAGGCACATCAGGGGCTCTCCAAACGCGACATGGCATCTGATCTCAATTCCAGCCAATTCTGCGTTGAAAAAGTAAAACAGTGCTCCTTCCCTTCCAAGCTCTCCCTTGCACCCAAACAGGGATTTACCCCAACATATGGGGTATAAGTGTACTCGGGACAAATTGGACAACAACTTTTGGGGTCCAAGTTCTCTTGTACTCCTTGGGAAAATAAAAATTTGGGGGGCTAAAAATCATTTTTGTGGGAAAAAAAACATTTTTTATTTTCACGGCTCTGCGTTGTAAACTGTAGTGAAACACTTAGGAGTTCAAAGATCTCACAGCACATCTAGATAAGTTCCTCTGGATGTCTAGTTTCCAATATGGGGTCACTTGTGGGGGGTTTCTACTGTTTGGGTACATCAGGGGCTCTGCAAATGCAACATGATGCCTGCAGACCAATCCATCTAAGTCTGCATTCCAAATGGCGCTCCTTCCCTTCCGAGCTCTGCCATGTGCCCAAACAGTGGTTCCCCCCACATATGGGGTATCAGCGTACTCAGGACAAATTGGACAACAACTTTTGGGGTCCAATTTATCCTGTTACCCTTGTGAAAATACAAAACTGGGGGTTAAAAAAATCATTTTTGTGAAAAAAAAAGAATTTTTATTTTCACGGCGCTGCGTTATAAACTGTAGTGAAACACTTGGGGGTTAAAAGCTCTCAAAACACATCTAGATAAGTTCCTTAGGGGGTCTTCTTTCCAAAATGGTGTCACTTGTGGGGGGTTTTAATGTTTAGGCACATCAGGGGCTCTCCAAACGCGACATGGTGTCCCATCTCAATTCCAGTCAATTTTGCATTGAAAAGTCAAATGGCGCTCCTTCCCTTCCGAGCTCTGCCATGTGCCCAAACAGTGCTTTACACCCACATATGGGGTGTCATCATACTCAGGACAAATTGTGCAACAACTTTTGAGGTCTATTTTCTCCTGTTACGCTTGGTAAAATAACACAAATTGGAGCTGAAATAAATTTTGTGTGAAAAAAAGTTAAATGTTCATTTTTATTTAAACATTCCAAAAATTCCTTTGAAACACCTGAATGGTTAATAAACTTCTTGAATGTGGTTTTAAGTACCTTGTGGGGTGCAGTTTATAGAATGGTGTCACACTTGGGTATTTTCTATCATATAGACCCCTCAAAATTACTTCAAATGAGATGTGGTCCCTAAAAAGAAATGGTGTTGTAAAAATGAAAAATTTCTGGTCAACTTTTAACCCTTATAACTCCCTAACAAAAAAAATGTTGGTTCCAAAATTGTGCTGATGTCAAGTAGACTTGCGGGAAATGTTACTTATTAAGTATTTTGCATGACATATCTCTGTGATTTAAGGGCATAAAAATTCAAAGTTGGAAAATTGCAAAATGTTCAAAATTTTTGCCAAATTTCCGTTTTTTTCACAAATAAACGCAAGTTATATCGAAAAAATGTTACCACTATCATGAAGTACAATATGTCATGAAAAAACGATATCAGAATCACTAAGATCTGTTGAAGCGTTCCAGAGTTATAACCTCATGAAGAGACAGTGGTCAGAATTGTAAAAATTGGCCCGGTCATTAACGTGCAAACCACCCTTGGGGGTAAAGGGGTTAAACAATTGTGTTCATATGTAGTATTACAAGTCTCACTTGCAATAGTTCTCATGTCATATTTCTAGGTTGTTGAATTTTACCAATGCATATATATATATATATATATATATATATATATATATATATATATTATACACATACATATACAGTTAGGTCCATATATATTTGGACAGAGACAACATTTTTCTAATTTTGGTTATAGACATTACCACAATGAGTTTTAAACAAAACAATTCAGATGCAGTTGAAGTTCAGACTTTCAGCTTTCATTTGGGGGCATCCACATAAAAATTGGATGAAGGGTTTAGGAGTTTCAGCTCCTTAACATGTGCCACCCTGTTTTTAATGTTGTCTCTGTCCAAATATATATGGACCTAACTGTACATATTGAATGTGCTTGATTCTTTACTGAGTCTGTTCCTTGCATCTGGATTTTGTGGAGATTAGGGATGAGTGAATAGCTTCGGATAAGTCCTCACCTGAACAGCTATAGCTCTTACCGAATAGCGGCATCAGGAGCCCAGATACCTGGAGCGCTCCCAATAATCAGCTGTTCGGGCCGCAGCTGCATGTGTCGCGGCTGTGTGACAGTCACAACACATGCATGGAGAGCCCAACAAACAGGTTCTCCATATATTTTATGAAATAAACTGTAAAAAAATAAGCTTTTTATATATAGATTTATTAGTTTGTACTTAAATAAAGTGTGTAGATTTGGAAGTGAAACAAACTCTAAATAAAAGATGTAAAGTAGATCGCAGCACCCTAAAGACCAGTGATTCACACGGCTGGTTGACAATAGAACTTGCTTTCTCAATGTGATGAGCGCTGAGCCATTTTCACAGTCTCTGAAGCATGTTCACAGCTAGTGGGCTTTATTAGTGTGCAGAATTAAATTCTCCCGAAGCCTCAGCAGATGTCTAGCTCAGTAATGTGTGAACAGTGTTTGACCTTCCGCCCTATCTGCTGAATCTGATTAAGGAACAGTAGATTATCAAAATGACTGTTTGTAAACATTACATATGACAATTCAGTATATTTCCTTAAATTGGGGTGAATCAAAAACATTAGGGATTGATTTCAGATGTCTACACAAATTAATCATACAAACGGATTTGCTTTTGGCTGACATTGTAAGAATATTTATTATGTAAAGGAGGCCAACAGCAAATTAAAATGATTAATTTAAAAGAAAATTGGTCACAGATTTCACTAACAAGTTGTATTTTGCCATGAGACCTTTGCAATAATGTGACAAATTGGTTTCTTAGCAAAACACAAACAACAAACTCCTTTAAACTCCTTTTCCATCATCTTATTTGATAGACCATACCTTGAAGCAATTAACCTTATAACCTTAAAACATTACAATTTACTGAGTCATAATTTCAGCGAACAGCAAAATCTGACCTCTAGCAAAACGTTTGTATAGTTCAATGTTTAATGGTTTAGATACACTTATGAGCTTGGTATCATTCTGTAAAGCATATATGTTATACCTAAAGAGGAAAAATATATTTTTTATATGATCTTTAGACAAGTAGCTTGTAGGTTAAGATCAGATCCTAATGTATCTCCTAAATGTTTAGCTCCATACAATAATCTACATATTTTTATTAAATTATTAAACCCATTATCCAAAATTTTGTAGGCAATTAAATAGCACTTCAGTCATCGATGCTTACGTAGGTTACCTAACTAGGTACGAAGTGACACATAGGAGAGTGAATAAAAAGTTATTTGTCTTTATTGAAACAATATTTTAAAATCACATAACGTTAAAAGACTGGAAGATGGAAAAAGTTGGACCTCCAAAAAAGTCAGGGTGTGACACGAAGAAAAAGATGGAATTTTTAAATATGAGCAATAGATCTGTGTTTCTAAAGTATCCCTATAGGGAAATTATATGGACTTGCATATGGGTGGACATAAAAAAAGTCTCTTTTTTGAAAAAACCCTTGGCAGTCATATATCCGAAAAGGGTAATGAAAAACAACAGAATATAATGATCCACTCACATCAGGAAATAGGCATATTTAGAACACAACTTATGTCATAATCAATAAGTGACCTGAAAATAGGAACAGTATCCTTTCATAAAAAGCAAAAAACATAAATGCTATGCAATTTTTGAAACAGTCACTAGATGGCAATAGGGAGTATAGCCTGAAGGAGTAGGATCCAAAAGGATAAGGTGTGGAAAAAGCCGATCAATAAGCTGTTAGCTATTACCTGAGAGATGAGAGGAGGAAGATGGTGCAGCATATACCGAAGGAGTGTCACATCCTGCGCCCGACGAGCGCCGTTTCGCTTTGCAGCTTCTTCAACAAAAGAGGGGTATGTTGGAGACTAGGTATTTTGTGTGGATTTATGTATATCAAGGCCAGGTGTGATGCAAAGTAAGGGGGCAGAATCCATCTGCGAAATGTGGGAAAGTGATTGGCGTAACAAGTGTTGCTGGGGGCGTAACCGGCGTTGCTAGCGGCGCATGAGTACGGTCCAGTGCTCTAATGAAGGAAGACTTCCGGTTCTGCGCCTGATGACACACAGTGGAACGCACCACGCATCATGAGTGTGGCGCCGATCGAAAGGCAAATAGAGTGACGAGACCGGCGCATGCGCACCAACGTTAGGGAAGAAGGAGCCAGGGAGAAGAAGGAGGTGGAGCCTACACCCACCCCCTCTCACCGTCTAGGTTCCAGCAGCGGTCAATTATTGGCCAAACTGCGGGAAGACAGAGGGAGGGAGGGAGGGAGAGAAAAGAGAGCGCATAGGTATAGATTGTACAGGTAAAAGTGCCATCCCCACCATCTCGAGTACAGGCCACCATTACAGACAGTCATGGAGCAAATAGACCAGGGGAGGGAGGGGAAGTGCCCGTGGGTGCAGAGAAAGTGGTGGGATAATGGATCTTGGCTAAATGTTACAGTCTGTAACAAACATTATACAATAATATTTTTTTGATTCCACAGGTTTTATACATGCATTTGTTACATTTTTTACTTAAAATTTCTTACCAACTATTTTCAAAGATGAGAAGGTTTGCACTATTCGCAGGTTCACTGAAACAGGGATTATGGATTAGGTATATTAGGGAATCCTTTCTTTACTTACACATGTAATAGACTTGCCATCATTATCTAATTGCGACAAGCAGCATATATATGCAATAATTTACATTAGATGCAAGTATTCTTTTTTCAAACAAAATTTAGTTTGAGCTTTAAATGGAAACCGGCCAGCTGACTCATGCTGCCCGAACTACAGGCAGCAACAATCAGACACGGGCTTCTCTATTGCAGTTGTGAATGTTGTACTCCGAAATGATGCAGCTTATCAGAGAGTATGTACTTTGTAAAGACCGCTAGTAACTATGTATCTTGGATGACTGGTACAAGGCAGGTCCTCAGTGACCGCTCCATATGATTTAGAGGAGAAACCATAATCCAAAACACATACTACCTAGATAGCCTTTCTAAATATGTTTAACTGGAATGCCAGAGCATTGAAGAATAAGGTATCATTCAGACGTCAGTGTTTCACATACGAGTGCTAGCTTTGTTTTTCATAGATGTCACACATACCTATGATTGTCTTTGTGATCAAAATTTTCCTCACAAAATAACTGTTGGGAAATATCATGGAGACTGATCTGATCTTGGTCCGAGTTTCAGATGAAAATCAGCAATGCAAGTCTGTGGGTCAATGAAAACTTGGACAGCACTTGAATGCCATCTGGATGCTATTTGTTTTTCACAGACTGATAGAAGTTGGAAATAAATAAACTAATGAAACTCTGACAAAACTCTAATCATAAACACTGCTAAAACTTATTTTTCTCTTATGTGAAAATTACTGACATGTGAAAAAGGCCTTAAACATATGTGGCTCAATAGTTTGACTGACGCTGCCCGTCGTTCAGGAAACATGAATCAACTGAAAAGCTTCATTGAAGTAAAACAGGAAAAATAACATAACTTTGTTGAATGATTAATGGGCTGATTTTCATAGATACTTTATTCATATTTCATGTCTTTTTTCCAATATTTGTAATTATTATTATTTAGTTGTAAACATGCACACACATCCTGTTGTAAATGTGCATTGGATTTGTTTAACTCAATAATATTTAAAGGAGGTGATAAATTTTAGATTGGCTGGAGTCACCAGTCAAGAGAATGGGAAGTGTTTGTCCCTATTAGGATGGAGTCAGTGCACATGCCTGATCACAGCTTTATTTGTTCTTTATGTCTCTTCTGCAAGAAGTCAAGAGCAATGCTCAACAGCTCCATGTGCTAAGGATTTGCTTGTAGTTACCTGTTATCTAAAATGATAGCTGCCATGGACAGGCCTTGTGCTAGACCATCCAACTAACAGGACCCAAGGGAACGCTGTTAAGGATGTAAACTTACACTGTGACCCAAGGCTGGCCAGTAGTGCAGGCAGACTTGAATGGTCAGGTCACCAGGTCAGAGGCAGGAAAATGGGAGTAACTATAAAAAGGAGTTTAGCATTGAGGTTTGGATCAAATAAGAGCCTTAGGTCTAACTGCAAGGGCTAATGCAACATTTGCCAGGAATTAGCACATAACTCCCTAGTTGAGCAGCAGCATAAGAATTAAAAAGGACCAACGACACTCTTGGCAATATGATAAATATTATAATATTGGTAGAGTTGAGGAAAATTATCTGCAAGAACCTCCTCATCCACTTGCAACATTGATAGTCCATAGCCACCAGCTCAGAGCCTTGAAAGCCGCTTCCTACCTGTCAGCAACTCCAGCACATCTTATAGGCCTGTTGCAATGCCATGTGTGTATCATGCCACAATAACAACATCAGGCCAGGCCTAAAAATCTGTAGAGTTGATGGCATAATGTTAGGTAGGAGGAGGTTCTTAGGGCTCTGGCCCAGTAGCTACAGAATACAGACATGGTCACTGGACCACAATCTTGCAAATCTTTCTTGTTCAACTTTGACTATTAGTACTTAACACAGGATTGGCAGCACAATTTCTTCATAACATCTTCTGACTTACACCTGCCATTTAATACACAGCGCATGCCCTAAATCACTTAACCGTGTCTGAATTAAATTGATTGCCTGATATGTAGCAGTTATTTGACTAACATTGTTTTTAGTGCTTTTGAGTTAACTTAAGAATGCTTTTTACAGACATCATGAACGTTACAAATTAAATATGCATATACAGTGGGTATGGAAAGTATTCATACCCCTTTAAATCTTTCACTCTTTGTTTCATTGCAGCCATTTGGTAAACTTAAAAAAGTAAATTTTTTTCTCATTAATGTACACTCTGCACCCCATCTTGACTAAAAAAACAGATATGTAGTAATTTTTACAAATTTATTAAAAAAGAAAAACTGAAATATCACATTGTCATAAGTAGGAAACCCACGCAAAAACAGGGAGAACATACAAAATCCTTGTAGATGTTCCCTTGATGGCATTCTAACCCAGGACCTCAGCGCTGCAAAGCAACAGTGCTACCCAGAGAGCCACAAAGTTATTTTGAATATATACAAATAATTGACCATTTTTCAGCCAGTTTTCTTCCATTTTTGTCTATATTTCCCATCAGTATGGCATCTGTTTTACTTGTATGCAATACAATTTATATTTCACCAGTCGGCCAGCAAAAACAGACAGTAGACAGATGACACACAGATAGCATTCAAGTGCTATATGTTTTTTAATAGACTTATTCCCTTGAAAGGGGGAGTTTGATCCTCAAATCGGATCAAAAACCGATGTTATTCTTTTGGGACAATTGGTCCACAAATAAATGGACATGTGTATAGACTATAATAGATGTCTTAATGAGGTTACATTTATAAGAATTTCAATATCACGTTAGTGCACATTTCATAACTGATTAATTAGTATATATTGTAAGTCACTGACAGATGCAGACAGAAGTGGCCCCTGGACAAGAACAATATCTGGTCCCTTTCTTGTCCAACAGTTCATAATTAGACATGAGGGAATATCGTTGGATCCCTCTTTAGTCAGCTCGCTAATAGAGCTTACCGAATAGCTGCTGCGGGAACCCGAATACCTGGATTGCTCCCGATAATCAGATGTCTGGCTCCACAGCTGCATGTGTCGGGATGTGTGACAGTCACAACACATGCATGGAGATTCTGTGTGTTGTGACTATCACACAGCCAGGTTCCCAAAGCAGCTATTCGGCAAGCTCTATTAGCGCGCCGAATAAGGAGGAATCCGACGTTATTCTCTCATATCTATTCACTGCAACCTCCCACTCTGTGGCCTCGCCTTGAACACTCTTGCACCCCTCCAATCTATTCTGAACTCTGCTGCCCGACTAATCCACCTGTTCCCCCGCTATTTCCCGGCCTCTCCCCTCTGTCAATCCCTGCACTGGCTCATCATTACCCAAAAACTTCATTTCAAAACCCTACCCATGGCATACAAAGCCATCCACAACCTGTCTCCTCCATACACCTGTGACCTCGTCATCCGGTACTTACCTGCATGCAACCTCCGATCCTCACACGATCTCCTTCTCTACTCCCCTCTTGTCTCCTCTTCCCACAATCACATACAAGATTTCTCCTGTCTATCCCCCCTACTCTGGAACTCTCTAGCACAGCATATCAGACTCTCGCCTACCATGAAACCTTCGAAAAGAACCTGAAGACCTACCTCTTCCAACAAGCCTACAACCTGCAGCAACCACAGGTCGACTTAGGCTGCTTTCACACTAGCATCGGTACGGGGCCGTCGCGCTGCGTCGGCCCAACGTACTGACGCATACTGTGAAAAAAATGCCCGACGTGGGCAGCGGAAGCAGTCTTAGGACGCTTCTGCTGCCCCATTGCAAGGTCCGGGGAGGAGGGGGCGGAGTTTCGGCCATGCGTGTGCAGTCGAAAATGGCAGGCTCGACGCACAAAAAAACATTCCATGTACCTTTTTTGTGGCAGCGGTCCGCCAAAATAGGACGCAACTGTCGCAAGACGGTTGCAACGTGTGGCACTGCGTCGCAATGCATCGCCAATAAAAGTCTATGGAGAAAAAAACGCATCCTGCGGGCAACTTTGCAGGATGCGTTTTTTCTCCATAACGACGCATTGAGACGTGCAGTGCCCGATGCTAGTGTGAAAGTAGCCTAAGCCACTGCACGACCAGCTCTGTCCTCACCTACTGTATTTTCACCCATCCCTTGGTGATCGTGAGCCCTAGCAGGCAGGGTCCTCCTGTACCAGTCATGACCTGTATTGTTTAAGATTACTGTACTTGTTTTTATTATGTATACCCCTTCTCATGTGTAAAGCTCCATGGAATAAATTAAGCTATAAAAAAATAAATAAAAAAACAATAATAATAATTCATAATAATGCACAATTTCACCTTCTTTGTAGATGGAAATATGCTTCCATGGCTCTTAGGCCCAGAGCGGCTGCACAGGTTGCACAATTGATATATCTGCCCCTGTTGTGCATGAAGTGCTGCCTGTGAAAGAAAGGGAATGCAGTCATAAAGCACATTCCTGAATGACAGCTCTATCTAAACTCCATAGCAGCTGTCTCCATTGAGTGTCTCCTGTGTTTGCATCCTCAAAACAATAAATATTTCTTGCACCTTTTAAAAATTCTCTGTGATAACTTTATATCTTACACATTTCCTTCTTACTAACACTCTCATATGTAGGATTTTCACTTACCAATAGTGTTGAGCGATACTTTCCGATATCGGAAAGTATCGGTATCGGAAAGTATCGGCCGATACCGTCAAAATATCGGATCCAATCCAATACCGATACCCGATCCCAATGCAAGTCAATGGGACGAAAATATCGGAATTAAAATAAACCCTTTATACACTTGTAGGTTCATTCTACATGAAGGAAAACAACTAAGAATAATGTAGGATGTATTGGGGGACGTGGCGGAGACATTAAAGGCACAGAGGTTTAGCCCAATGTAATAGAATAGCAGGTTTTTTTCTTTTTTGGATGACGTTCGGCGTTAGAAAGAATTTGACTATGTTAATTTTTTTTTTTTTTTTATGCCACATATTGATGTTTCACTACTTCAACGCCCTTCACCTTCTTTTTTTCTTCTCCCACGCTTTCTTCTTCATTATCCTCATCATCAGCTTCTTTGACATCAACTTCTTCACCTTATTCATCTTCTTCTTCATCTTCTACCTATTATTTTTTGGGTTACATTGTTCATATTCTTTTTATTTTACTATTATCTTCATCATATTCTACTTCTTCATCATATTCTTATTTGTGACAGGCATTCCTGTAGTTGTTATCTATAAAAGTTTGAAGATTACACCTTCCGTTCTGCCTGTCACAAAACAGTTACATTTGTCCGCGTTCAGTTTGGCCTGCAGCATCAGGCTTTATCCAGGGGCACCACGAGGAGGAACGGACTCACCCCCATACACTGCTTAGTCTTCTTCTGCTTATAATTTAGATAATATTTTTTGCTCTGATATTTAGTGTTATGCTTAATGTTCTTCTGCTCTTTGTTCTGCAGATTCTTGTTCTTCTGCTTCTCGGTCTTCCAGGTCGTCGTCGTCTCCAGGGTCGTCGTCTCCAGGGTCGTCGTCTCCCGGGTCGTCGTCATCGGAGTGGTCTTCAGGGTCGTCGTCTCCGGGGTCGTCGTCATCACGGTGGTCTTCAGGGTCATCGTCTCCAGGGTCGTCGTCATCACGGTGGTTGTCGTCTCTGGTGTCGTCGTCATCTTAGGGGTGTTCTTCCGGGTCATCGTGTTTAGTCTCTTGAACTTGGAAATGTAGCAGAAGGTACAAGAAGGCTGAGAAAATGCCGAGAACCAGCTGATGGAACTGGAACTCGGATGGCTACCCGAAGGTCCAAGAGCCAATGGAACTACCGAGGACCAGCTGACGTTACTGGAACCCGGTTACTAAGCAGGAGGTACCCGTGCCTGAAAGCACTACCAAGGACCACCTGACGTTGGTGGAACTCGGATACCCAGAGGGAGGCACCTAAGCCAAAGGCTCTGCCCGGAACCAGCTGACGGTACTGGAACCAGGATGGGGAGCAGAAGGTACAAGAGCAAAAGACAGTGCCGAGAACCAGCTGACGGTGCTGGAACCCGGATGGGTAGCCGAAGGTCCAAGAGCCAATGGAACTACCGAGGACCAGCTGACGTTACTGGAACCCGGTTACTAAGCAGGAGGTACCCGTGCCTGAAAGCACTACCAAGGACCACCTGACGTTGGTGGAACTCGGATACCCAGAGGGAGGCACCTAAGCCAAAGGCTCTGCCCGGAACCAGCTGACGGTACTGGAACCAGGATGGGGAGCAGAAGGTACAAGAGCAAGTGTCTGCGTGGCTTTTGCAGGACACGATGCCGGCTGCACAGCAGGGGAACAGCTGGCGGTGCTGAACCCCACTGACACATTGGCTGGTGTTTTTCTCTGTGCAGCTAGCAGTACCGGGCCCCAACTGGCGGTGTTGGAGCCCAGGGTCAGCAGGAGGAGGAGAGGGAGCGGAGTGTAGGCCGAAGCCTGCACTGGCGGCAGCTTTGGGTCTGTTGTGCCTGCGTGGCTGTTGCAGGACACGTTGCCGGCTGCACAGCAGGGGAACAGCTGGCGGTGCTGAACCCCACTGACACATTGGCGAGGTGTTTTTCTCTGTGCAGCTAGCAGTACCGGGCCCCAACTGGCGGTGTTGGAGCCCGGGCTCTGCAGGGGGAGCAGAGTGT
The DNA here is from genome assembly GCF_051348905.1 of Ranitomeya variabilis. Lineage (NCBI taxonomy): Eukaryota > Metazoa > Chordata > Amphibia > Anura > Dendrobatidae > Ranitomeya > Ranitomeya variabilis. The sequence continues at coordinate 202,447,424 of NC_135236.1, forward strand.
AGGCCGAAGCCTAATCGAACCAATTTCAAAGGTAACCTTTAACCCCCCCTCAGGGGTTACAAAGTAGAAGAGCCACAGCTTATGCAGCAGTAGTGGTGCACAAGTCAAAGGTTGCTCTTTTAATTTGGCTCCTTGCACACGCTGAATGGAACACGTATAACATTTAGCCCTTTATACAGTCAAACTGTGTTGGAGGCGCGAGTTCCCTTTGTAATGAGACGCAGCACAGATGTCAAGAATCCCACCTTGGTGCTGGGTGCAGCCTCCTGAGCGTTGTTATTTGCTGTACAGGAGTCTGCGCTGTCGTGTTATCCCCTGGCCTAGCGCTGTTAGCGCTGCCCATCTTCTGACCTCATTTAATGTTGGCTGGTGCGGTTCGCGATGCCCATGAATCACAGCCCCGCAGTGTATTGACATAGTTAAAACACTGCGGGGCTGGGATTCATGGCCTGGCGCAGTACATATGTTCGCCTCTCGCTTGGGTTCTTACACCTGCTTCAGACTATGTGGCGTCAGCTGATCCCTTATCGCATGCCACGGCCATGAAGCCGCACAGTCTGAAGAAGGCGGAAGGAGATGAGGGACAGGCGAACTGATGCACTGCTCATGCCCATCAAACACACCCTCGCAGTCCCAAGAAATAAGACACCGAGGGGCGTTGTGTGGGTCAGGGCGGCTGCAGAGGCGCAGGCAGCCAAACAATGATGCCAGAAGACGGGCAGCGCTACCAAGGGGGTTGCAGCGTGTCATTACAAAGGAAAGTCACACCACCGGGACGGTTAAATGGTCACACAGAGGACACATTTTAGACGTGTTTTCCGTTCCACATGTGCGAGGAGAATACGTTTATGAGCCACCTTGCACACATGCAGCATTACCGCTGTACAAGGTGGCCTTAAAAACGTACAAACGCCTGGGGGAGGGGGGACAGGTTCCCTTCAATTTCAGTTCTGGTGTCTGCGTGGCTTTTGCAGGACACGATGCCGGCTGCACAGCAGGGGAACAGCTGGCGGTGCTGAACCCCACTGACACATTGGCGAGGTGTTTTTCTCTGTGCAGCTAGCAGTACCGGGCCCCAACTGGCGGTGTTGGAGCCCGGGGTCAGCAGGAGGAGGAGAGGGAGCAGAGTGTAGGCCGAAGCCTGCACTGGCGGCAGCTTTGGGTCTGTTGTGCCTGCGTGGCTGTTGCAGGACACGTTGCCGGCTGCACAGCAGGGGAACAGCTGGCGGTGCTGAACCCCACTGACACATTGGCGAGGTGTTTTTCTCTGTGCAGCTAGCAGTACCGGGCCCCAACTGGCGGTGTTGGAGCCCGGGCTCTGCAGGGGGAGCAGAGTGTAGGCCGAAGCCTAATCGAACCAATTTCAAAGGTAACCTTTAACCCCCCCTCAGGGGTTACAAAGTAGAAGAGCCACAGCTTATGCAGCAGTAGTGGTGCACAAGTCAAAGGTTGCTCTTTTAATTTGGCTCCTTGCACACGCTGAATGGAACACGTATAACATTTAGCCCTTTATACAGTCAAACTGTGTTGGAGGCGCGAGTTCCCTTTGTAATGAGACGCAGCACAGATGTCAAGAATCCCACCTTGGTGCTGGGTGCAGCCTCCTGAGCGTTGTTATTTGCTGTACAGGAGTCTGCGCTGTCGTGTTATCCCCTGGCCTAGCGCTGTTAGCGCTGCCCATCTTCTGACCTCATTTAATGTTGGCTGGTGCGGTTCACGATGCCCATGAATCACAGCCCCGCAGTGTATTGACATAGTTAAAACACTGTGGGGCTGTGATTCATGGCCTGGCGCAGCACATATGTTCGCCTCTCGCACTCGGGTCCTTACACCCGCTGCAGACTGTGCGGCGTCAGCTGATCCCTTATCGCATGCCACGGCCATGAAGCCGCACAGTCTGAAGAAGGCGGAAGGAGATGAGGGACAGGCGAACTGATGCACTGCTCATGCCCATCAATCACACCCTCGCAGTCCCAAGAAATAAGACACCGAGGGGCACTGTGTGGGTCAGGGCGGCCGCAGAGGCGCAGGCAGCCAAACAATGATGCCAGAAGACGGGCAGCGCTACCAAGGGGGTTGCAGCGTGTCATTACAAAGGAAAGTCACACCCCCGGGACGGTTAAATGGTCACACAGAGGACACATTTCAGACGTGTTTTCAGTTCCACATGTGCGAGGAGAATACGTTTATGAGCCACCTTGCACACATGCAGCATTACCGCTGTACAAGGTGGCCTTAAAAACGTACAAACGCCTGGGGGAGGGGGGACAGGTTCCCTTCAATTTCAGTTCTTGTGTCTGCGTGGCTTTTGCAGGACACGATGCCGGCTGCACAGCAGGGGAACAGCTGGCGGTGCTGAACCCCACTGACACATTGGCTGGTGTTTTTCTCTGTGCAGCTAGCAGTACCGGGCCCCAACTGGCGGTGTTAGAGCCCGGAGTCAGCAGGAGGAGGAGATGGAGCAGAGTGTAGGCCGAAGCCTGCACTGGCGGCAGCTTTGGGTCTGTTGTGCCTGCGTGGCTGTTGCAGGACACGTTGCCGGCTGCACAGCAGGGGAACAGCTGGCGGTGCTGAACCCCACTGACACATTGGCTGGTGTTTGGCTCTGTGCAGCTAGCAGTACCGGGCCCTAACTGGCGGTGTTGGAGCCCGGGCTCTGCAGGGGGAGCAGAGTGTAGGCCGAAGCCTACTTGAACCAATTTCAAAGGTAACCTTTAACCCCCCCTCAGGTGTTACAAAGTAGAAGAGCCACAGCTTATGCAGCAGTAGTGCTGCACAAGTCAAAGGTTGCTCTTTTAATTTTGCTCCTTGCACACGCTGAAAGGAACACGTATAACATTTAGGCCCTTACACAGTCAAACTGATTTTGAGGCGTGAGTTCCCTTCATAAAGAGACGCAGTACAGCTGGCAAAAATGCCACCTTGGTGCTTTGCGCGGCCTCCTGAGCATCGTTATTTGTTGCACAGGAGTCTGCGCTTTTGTGTTATCCCTTGGCCTTGGGCTGTTAGCGCTGACCATCCTCTGACATCATGTTATGTCGGCTGTTGCGGTTTGCGATGACCATGCATCCCAGCCCCCCAGTGTGTTAACATTGTTAAACACTGCGGGGCTGGGATTCATGGCCTGGCGCAGTACATATGTTCGCCTCTCACACTTGGGTCCTTACACCCGCTTCAGACTGTGCGGCGTCAGCTGATCCCTTATCGCATGCCGCGGCCATGAAGCCGCACAGTCTGAGGAAGGCGGAAGGAGATGAGGGACAGGCGAAGAAATGCACCGTTCATGCCCATCAATCACACCCTCGCAGTCCAAATAAATAAGACACCGAGGGGCGTTGTGTGGGGCAAGGCGGCCGCAGAGGCGCAGCCAGCCAAACAATGATGCCAGAAGACGGGCAGCGCTACCAAGGAGCTTGTTGCGTGTCAATACAAAGGAAAATCACACCTGAGGGACGTTTTAATGGTCGCAGAGGACTCATTTTTAGACGTGTTCACTTCAACATGGGCAAGGAGATTAAGTTTCTGAGCCACCTTGCACACATGCAGCATTACTGTCGTACAAGGTGGCTGTAAAACGTAAAAACGCCTGGGGGAGGGGGGACAGGTTTCCTTCAATTTCAGTTCTGGTGTCTGCGTGGCTTTTGCAGGACACGATGCCGGCTGCACAGCAGGGGAACAGCTGGCGGTGCTGAACCCCACTGACACATTGGCGAGGTGTTTTTCTCTGTGCAGCTAGCAGTACCGGGCCCCAACTGGCGGTGTTGGAGCCCAGGGTCAGCAGGAGGAGCAGGGGGAGCGGAGTGTAGGCCGAAGCCTGCACTGGAGCAAGTTGAAAGGAAACCTTTAACCCCCCCCCCCCAGGCGTTTGTAGCTGGAAGAGCCATCGTGTACAGCACTAATGCTGGAAAAGGTAAACTTAGCTCTTTTAATTATGGTCCTTGCAGATGCTGAACCTAACACTTATGAAATGTGTCCCCTCACAGCGTTCAACCGTCCGGTAGGTGGAACTTTCCTTTGTCATGTGACGCAGCACAGCCGTCATTTTTACCCCCTTGTCGCCGTGCGCCGCCTCCTCAGCGTTGTTTGAATCTGTCCCGGAGCCTGCGCTGTTAGGTTACCCCTTGGCCATGCACACATTTTGCGCTGCCCGTCTTCTGACATCATTTGCTGTCAGGCTGGCTGCGCCTGTGCGGGTGCGCTGTCCGAGATTCAGCCTCGCGGTGTCGTCTAATGTAATCCCACCGCGGGCCTGGGATCCGTGTCCATGCGCAGTGCATATCCTCGCCTCTCACACCCCTCCCAACGGCTTCTTAAGACTGTGCGGTGTCACGGCCGTGGCATGCTATTAGGGATCAGCTGACACCGAACAGTCTTTAGAAGCCGTAGGGAGGGGAGTGAGAGGCGAGGATATGCACTGCGCATGGACACGGATCCCAGGCCCGCGGTGGGATTACATTAGACGACACCGCGAGGCTGAATCTCGGACAGCGCACCCGCACAGGCGCAGCCAGCCTGACAGCAAATGATGTCAGAAGACGGGCAGCGCAAAATGTGTGCATGGCCAAGGGGTAACCTAACAGCGCAGGCTCCGGGACAGATTCAAACAACGCTGAGGAGGCGGCGCACGGCGACAAGGGGGTAAAAATGACGGCTGTGCTGCGTCACATGACAAAGGAAAGTTCCACCTACCGGACGGTTGAACGCTGTGAGGGGACACATTTCATAAGTGTTAGGTTCAGCATCTGCAAGGAGCACCACGAAAAGAGGCACTTCTTCCCTTTGCATCATTACTGCTGCACAAGGTGGCTCCTTCAGTAACAAACGCCTGGGGGGGGGGGACAGGTTCCCTTAAATTTAACTTGTTGTGCCTGCGTGGCGGTCGCAGTACACGTTGCCGTATACACAGCAGGGGAACAGCTGGCGGTGCTGAACCCCACTAACACATTGGCGAGGTGTTTGGCTCTGTGCGTACAGCACTTCTGGACGGCAACTGGCGGTGTTGGAGCCCAGGGACAGGTGGAGGAGGAGGAGGTTGGAGGAGGTAGGAGGGATTGCAACACACACAGCAGGGGAACAGCTGACGTTACTGAACCCCAATAACAGAGGAGGGACTGTTGACTGTGCGTACAGCACTTCTGGACGGCAACTGGCGGTGTTGGAGCCCAGGGGCAGGTGGAGGAGGAGGAGGTTGGAGGAGGTAGGAGTGATTGCCACACACACAGCAGGGGAACAGCTGACGTTACTGAACCCCAATAACAGAGGAGGGACTGTTGACTGTGCGTACAGCACTTCTGGACGGCAACTGGCGGTGTTGGAGCCCAGGGGTAGGTGGAGGAGGAGGAGGTTGGAGGAGGTAGGAGGGATTGCCACACACACAGCAGGGGAACAGCTGACGTTACTGAACCCCAATAACAGAGGAGGGACTGTTGACTGTGCGTACAGCACTTCTGGACGGCAACTGGCGGTGTTGGAGCCCAGGGGCAGGTGGAGGAGGAGGAGGTTGGAGGAGGTAGGAGGGATTGCCACACACACAGCAGGGGAACAGCTGACGTTACTGAACCCCAATAACAGAGGAGGGACTGTTGACTGTGCGTACAGCACTTCTGGACGGCAACTGGCGGTGTTGGAGCCCAGGGGCAGGTGGAGGAGGAGGAGGTTGGAGGAGGTAGGAGGGATTGCCACACACACAGCAGGGGAACAGCTGACGTTACTGAACCCCAATAACAGAGGAGGGACTGTTGACTGTGCGTACAGCACTTCTGGACGGCAACTGGCGGTGTTGGAGCCCAGGGGCAGGTGGAGGAGGAGGAGGTTGGAGGAGGTAGGAGGGATTGCCACACACACAGCAGGGGAACAGCTGACGTTACTGAACCCCAATAACAGAGGAGGGACTGTTGACTGTGCGTACAGCACTTCTGGACGGCAACTGGCGGTGTTGGAGCCCAGGGGCAGGTGGAGGAGGAGGAGGTTGGAGGAGGTAGGAGGGATTGCCACACACACAGCAGGGGAACAGCTGACGTTACTGAACCCCAATAACAGAGGAGCGACTGTTGACTGTGCGTACAGCACTTCTGGACGGCAACTGGCGGTGTTGGAGCCCAGGGGCAGGTGGAGGAGGAGGAGGTTGGAGGAGGTAGGAGGGATTGCCACACACACAGCAGGGGAACAGCTGACGTTACTGAACCCCAATAACAGAGGAGGGACTGTTGACTGTGCGTACAGCACTTCTGGACAGCAACTGGCGGTGTTGGAGCCCAGGGGCAGGTGGAGGAGGAGGAGGTTGGAGGAGGTAGGAGGGATTGCCACACACACAGCAGGGGAACAGCTGACGTTACTGAACCCCAATAACAGAGGAGGGACTGTTGACTGTGCGTACAGCACTTCTGGACGGCAACTGGCGGTGTTGGAGCCCAGGGGCAGGTGGAGGAGGAGGAGGTTGGAGGAGGTAGGAGGGATTGCCACACACACAGCAGGGGAACAGCTGACGTTACTGAACCCCAATAACAGAGGAGGGACTGTTGACTGTGCGTACAGCACTTCTGGACGGCAACTGGCGGTGTTGGAGCCCAGGGGCAGGTGGAGGAGGAGGAGGTTGGAGGAGGTAGGAGGGATTGCCACACACACAGCAGGGGAACAGCTGACGTTACTGAACCCCAATAACAGAGGAGCGACTGTTGACTGTGCGTACAGCACTTCTGGACGGCAACTGGCGGTGTTGGAGCCCAGGGGCAGGTGGAGGAGGAGGAGGTTGGAGAAGGTAGGAGGGATTGCCACACACACAGCAGGGGAACAGCTGACGTTACTGAACCCCAATAACAGAGGAGCGACTGTTGACTGTGCGTACAGCACTTCTGGACGGCAACTGGCGGTGTTGGAGCCCAGGGGCAGGTGGAGGAGGAGGAGGTTGGAGGAGGTAGGAGGGATTGCCACACACACAGCAGGGGAACAGCTGACGTTACTGAACCCCAATAACAGAGGAGCGACTGTTGACTGTGCGTACAGCACTTCTGGACGGCAACTGGCGGTGTTGGAGCCCAGGGACAGGTGGAAAAGCAGAGGAACACAATGTAGGCCGAAGCCTGAGAAAGTCGAAAGCGAACCTTTAACCCCCCCCAAGGCGTTTGTAGCTGAAAGAGCCAGCTTGTGCAGCACAAAAGATGCAAAAGGAAAAGGTGGCTCTTTTCATCATGCTCCTTGCAAACACAGAACTAAACACTTATAAAATGTGTCCCCTGCAACCGTAAAACCGTCCCGGAGGTGGGACTTTCCTTCGTAATGTGACGCAGCACAGCCGTCATTCCTACCCCCCCGGCGCCGCGCACCGGCTCCTCAGCGTTGGTTTATTCCGTCCCGGAGCCTGCGCTGTTATGTTATCCCGTGGCCAGGCACACTTAGCGCTGCCCGTCTTCTGGCATCATTTGGTGTCAGGATGGCTGCGCCTGTGCGGCCGCGCTGGCAGAGAGCCCGCCTCGCAGTGTTTTCTGATTTAATCCCACTGGGGGCCTGGGATCCATGGACATGCGCAGTGCATATCCTCGCCTCTCACTCCCCTCCCTACGGCTTCTTAAGACTGTGCGGTGTCACGGCCGTGGCATGCTATTAGGGACCAGCTGACACCGAACAGTCTGAAGAAGCCATAGGGAAATGAGTGAGAGGTGGAGGTTCAGATATGCACTGCGCATGTCCATGGATCCCAGGCCCCCAGTGGGATTAAATCAGAAGACACTGCGAGGCGGGCTCTCTGCCAGCGCGGCCGCACAGGCGCAGCCATCCTGACACCAAATGATGCCAGAAGACGGGCAGCGCTAAGTGTGCCTGGCCACGGGATAACATAACAGCGCAGGCTCCGGGACGGAATAAAACAACGCTGAGGAGCCGGTGCGCGGCGCCGTGGGGGTAGGAATGACGGCTGTGCTGCGTCACATTACGAAGGAAAGTCCCACCTCCGGGACGGTTTTACGGTATCAGTGGACACATTTTATAAGTGTTAAGTTCTGCGTGTGCAAGGAGCTAAACAAAAATAGCTACCTTTTCCTTGTGCAGCATTACTGCTGCACAAGGTGGCTCTTTCAGTAACAAACGCCTTGGGGGGGGGGGGACAGATTCCCTTACATTTCAGTTGTTGTGTCAGCGTGGCGGTCGCATGACACATTGCCGGCTACACAGCTGGGGATCAGCTGACGTTACTGAAACCCAATAACACTGGGTCGTATGTTTTGACTGTGCAGACGGCACTTCTGAGCCTCAACTGGCGGTGTTGGAGCACAGGAATTTAAGTTCAGGTGGTAGAAAGATGAACACAACAGGAGACCTGGATAACGTATACAGTGACCTAATTATTTAATCAGGAGGAGGAGTGGCAAATTCCTGCGAGATCCAGGCCTTGTTCATTTTCAGGAAAGTAAGCCGGTCAACGTTATCGGAGGATAGTCGCATGCGACGGTCAGTTAGTACACCACCTGCAGCACTAAAGACACGTTCCGATAATACACTGGCCGCAGGGCAAGACAGCACCTCCAATGCATACTGGCTTAGCTCTGGCCATGTATCCAGCTTTGAGACCCAAAACTTGAAAGGGGAAGAGCCGTCTGGGAGTACAGCAAGAGGGCAAGACATGTAGTCTGTCACCATCTGACGGAACCGTTGCCTCCTGCTGACTGGAGCCGTCTGTGATGGTGTAGACTTTTGTGGGGGGCACAGAAAACTGTGCCACAGTTGGGCCATACTGGTCTTGCCTTCGGCAGAGGCACTGCTTCTGCTCCCTCTTTGTGCAGAGCCTCCTCCACTGCCTGGACGCACTGAGCTGCTTTGTAATGCACTAGCAGCACTTCTCTCAGTTGGAATGGAGAAGATGATGGAATTGACCAGTGTGTCTTGGTACTCCCGCATTTTTCGCTCCCGGTTCAACGGTGTGATGAGGCTTTCTACGTTGTCCCGGTAGCGAGGATCGAGGAGGGTGAACACCCAATAATCAGACATGTTGAGAATGTGGGCGATGCGGCGGTCGTTTCTCAGGCACTGCAGCATGTAATCCACCATGTGCTGCAGACTGCCAACTGCCCAAGAAACGCTGTCCCCTGCTGGAGGCGTGATCTCTGCCTGCTCGTCATCACCCCACCCTCGCTGTACACACTGAGTACTGGACAATTCGGTAACTCCCTCCTCTGGACGGACGTCTTCCTCCTCCATTGACTCCTCCTCATCCTCCTCACAAACTGTCCCCTGCCTACGCGTTTGTGAGGAACCACGTGGCGCTGACTGTCCAGAAGATGATGGAAATGGTGAATCCTCATCCTCCACCTCTTCCACAACATCATCCCTTAGCGCTTGCAGTGATTTTTCAAGCAGGCAGATAAGGGGGACAGTCATGCTGACTAGTGCATCATCTGCACTCGCCATCCGCGTGGAATAATCAAAGGGACGCAAAACCTGGCAGACGTCATTCATAGTGGCCCACTCTGTGGTTGTGAAGTCTGTACGGCGCTGACTGCGACTTTTTTGCGCCTGAAGCAGCTGGTACTCCATTACAGCTTGCTGCTGCTCACACAACCGCTCCAACATATGTAACGTGGAATTTCACCTGGTAGGTAGGTCACATATGATGCGATGTTCCGGCAGGCGGAAGGTGGAATCGGCGCTGCAGAGCCGCAATGCGCGCTTTTGCCGTGCTGGAACGCCGCAAGTGAGCACACTCTAGGCGGACCTTGTGCAGCAGTGCATCAAGATCCGGATAGTCCCTCAAAAAGCTCTGCACTACCAAATTGAGCACATGTGCCAGACATGGGATGTGAGTGAGGTTGCCGAGGCCCAGAGCTGCCATCAGATTTCGGCCATTATCACACACTACCATGCCTGGCTGGAGATTCGCTGGCACAAACCACACATCGCTCTCCTGCTTGATGGCATTCCAGAGCTCCTGCGCTGTGTGGCTACGATTCCCCCAAAAAATTAATTTCAACATGGCCTGTTGACGTTTGGCCACGGCTGTGCTCATGTCGGTCGTAACAGGTACACGTTCATCACGGGTCCATGTGGAGGTGGACTGTGACGGCTCCTGCAGCGATGATTCTGAGGAACTGGTGTAAGAGGAGGAGTCAATGCGTACAGAATGGATTCCTGCAATCCTTGGAGTGGGCAGGACACGTCCTGCGCCACTCGCACGGTCTGTACCTGGCTCAACGACATTAACCCAATGGGCAGTGGGGGAAAAGTATCGCCCCTGTCCATGTTGACTGGTCCACGCATCGGTGGTGAGGTGGACCTTGCTACTGACGGCGTTCAGAAGCGCGTGTTTTATGTGTCCCTCCACATGCTTGTGCAGGGCAGGGACGGCTTGCCTGCTGAAGTAAAAGCGGCTGGGCACATTGTACTGTGGGACTGCCAATGACATCAAGTCACGGAAGCTGTCAGTCTCCACCAGCCTGAATGACAGCATTTCCAGTGACAGCAGTTTGGCAATGCCTGCAGTCAGAGCCTGTGCTCGTGGGTGGTTTGACGAGAAAGGCCGCCTTTTCTCCCATGCCTGTACTACCGATGGCTGTAGACTGGGCTGGGAGTGTGTGGATGACTGGGAAAGTGGTGCTGTGGGTGGAATTACAGCGGGTCTCTGGACAACAGGGCCAGAGGTTCTTCCACGGCGATCCTGGGAGGAAGCCGAACCAGCTGCGTGTGAGATAGAGGAAGAGGCAACACGAGCTGAAGAGGTGGTAGCTGCCGCTGTTGGTTGGCCTACCTCTTCAGTGTGTTTTTCTAACTCCGCCGGGTGCCTGTTGCGCACATGTTTCCACATGTTGGAGGTATTGAGGTTGCTGACATTTCGACCTCTTTTGACTTTTTGATGACACACGTTGCATCTGACATAGCAAATGTCATCTGCAACTGTGTCAAAAAAGGACCAGGCACTGCAAGTCTTGGGAGCGCCCTTTTTGGCTTTTGGAAGAGACATGCTCCTAACGGGTGCCAAAGCGGAGGCTGCAGGATCCGCGGTCTTCCCCCTCCCTCTCCCTCTTTGGGCCGTACGGGGAATCTCTTCCTCAGAGCTGCTCCCACCACCTTCCTGTCCCTCACGCCAAGATGGGTCGAGGACCTCATCATCTACACTACCCTCTGCCCCCAACTGCTCCTCCTGGGTAGTCTCAGCAGCAGAGCACGCACCAGTAAGTGGCACCTGAGTGTCATCATCAGCTGATGCGGCCTGCGATGTGGTGACCGGAGCCACTGGCCCACCCGCCTCTTCAGAGGAAGACAGAAAAAGCTGTTGGGCATCACTGCACCCTGCCTCTTCTTCCATTTCTCCAATGCTGCTTGGCTGGCCCCCTGTTTCCAAGCCAAGAGATTCAGAGAACAGAAGTAGAGACGGCTCCTGTCCTGGGCTCTCTGTCTGCCTGGGCAATTTGGCAGGTGGTGAAGAGACAGATGGCTGCTCTCCAGTGCTCTGTGTCTGAGAGGATGTGGCACTAATGGAAGTTGATGCATTAGCTGCCATCCATCCGACAACAGCTTCAATTTGGTCTTGACGCAGCAGCGGTGTACGGCGCTCTGACACAAAGCTGCGCATGAACGACTGTTGCCTGGTGAAAGTGGGTGCTGATGAGTCACCGGTGCCCGCAGCAGGCACAGAATCCCCACGTCCCCTCCCTGCTCCGCGCCCACGCCCACGCCCACCTGCCTTACTCACTGCCTTCTTCATCTTGGTTGACTGATAAAGATAAGCAGAAAAGTACTAACGGATTTGTGTGCTTATTCCTGAGCAACTCCTCCTAACAGGTATAAGAAACACTAATTTTCTAAAGTGTGGACTAGACTTTAATATGAGCTAATGTGGCCTACAGAAATGTAAAGTGGTGTAACTGGTGTGTTTGGTGAACTTTATTATTTATTTCTTTTTTGGGGGCTGAACTGACAACAGATAGAGCTGCAGTCACACAGAGACCGTGCAGACAGACGTAAACGGCGCTGCAAGGCCCAAAAACCCTCCTCTACTTTATCCTATGTAGTGTTTTTCCACAAATTAGCTGGAGACGGGTGGAAAGACACTAATAGGATTTTTTTAAATTAATTAGCAGCAGACTACACTACTTGAAAAAAAATTAAAATTGATTTGGCGGTATGACGCAGTGAACAACCCTGAGCTGGAGACAACCAGGCTACGGCTGCTCACAGACTACAGGGCGAGCTGCAGTCACACGGAGACCGTGCAGACAGCCGTAAACGGCGCTGCAAGGCCCAAAAACCCTCCTCTACTTTATCCTATGTAGTGTTTTTCCACAAATTAGCTGGAGACGGGTGGAAAGACACTAATAGGATTTTTTTAAATTAATTAGCAGCAGACTACACTACTTGAAAAAAAATTAAAATTGATTTGGCGGTATGACGCAGTGAACAACCCTGAGCTGGAGACAACCAGGCTACGGCTGCTCACAGACTACAGGGCGAGCTGCAGTCACACGGAGACCGTGCAGACAGCCGTAAACGGCGCTGCAAGGCCCAAAAACCCTCCTCTACTTTATCCTATGTAGTGTTTTTCCACAAATTAGCTGGAGACGGGTGGAAAGACACTAATAGGATTTTTTTAAATTAATTAGCAGCAGACTACACTACTTGAAAAAAAATTAAAATTGATTTGGCGGTATGACGCAGTGAACAACCCTGAGCTGGAGACAACCAGGCTACGGCTGCTCACAGACTACAGGGCGAGCTGCAGTCACACGGAGACCGTGCAGACAGCCGTAAACGGCGCTGCAAGGCCCAAAAACCCTCCTCTACTTTATCCTATGTAGTGTTTTTCCACAAATTAGCTGGAGACGGGTGGAAAGACACTAATAGGATTTTTTTGAATAAATTAGCAGCAGACTACACTACTTGAAAAAAAAAAAAAAAAAAGAACAGTATGAGGCAATGAACCACCCTCCCTGAACTGAATACAACCAGCTATGGATGGCCTATGTGGCTGCACTCAGACTAGAGAGTGGGCTGCACTCACACACACACACACACACAGACCTTGCAGATCGCTGTGAAAACAGCGCTACAAGGCAAAAGCAAGGTGAATAGTAGGTGAACACAGCGGTTGCTAAATTAGCCTTTGGAAAGCACAAAGAAGCAAATCGCTATCTCTAAACTGTCCCTCAGTCAGCAAACAGCGTCCTGTCACTAACTGAATTCACAGCAGAGTGATCGCAAAATGGCGCCAGCGACTTTTAAACTGCATCATGACATCATTTCAGCAGCCAATCACAGCCTTGCCAGTAGTTTCATGCCCTCCATGCTAAACAGGATGTGCCCACACTTGGAATCATTCTCATTGGCTGAATTTCGGAATTTTGAATCTGGGAACTTCCGATTCCGGTATCCGATACGCGGCAAGTATCGGAATCCCGGTATCGGAATTCCGATACCGCAAGTATCGGCCGATACCCGATACTTGCGGTATCGGAATGCTCAACACTACTTACCAATTATTTGTATTCATAATATTGTTATAATTCTGAATCCTGCTATGAAAATATTAATGTTATGTAATTAAATTTGCCTACCAATATTCTTTGCTGCTTTCATAGTGCCTGTCCTATTTCATTTTTCCCATTTTCATTTGCCTTTTATGTGTGCAATTCATTCACTCTTAAATTCCATCAATAGTAAATTATTAATTCTGTTCTCCGACAACATCATTGCTTTTCCATGTTCTATTCTTGAATGCTTAATGATACACACTTGTGTGTTATTATTTTCTAAAAACCCTAAAAAAAAAAAACTCTTGCCATGGAATAAGACTTCGCAAACGAGGAGAGCTTGGTGGGTGAGAGTGATACGTTTTTATTGGAGTATGTAGTGAAGGGCAACTAGTGCAATGACTGGCACAAGTTAGAGGAATCAGTGTAGCATTTCGACAGGAATATGATCTTTGCTGCTGCATTTAGAATGGATTGGAGAGGGGAGAGTTTAGTGAGAGGGAAAGCATTGCAATAGCTCAGATGAGAATGAATAAGAGCCACATAAAAGTTTTTCCAGAGTCAAAGGAAAAAAAAGGTTGAATGCTAGACATGTTATTGAGGTGCAGGTGACATGAGTGCAATGTAAGCCCTCACAAAGCCCCAATATATAGTTTGAGCCACCACATAGCCTCCTATATACAGTATGAACTCCCACATAGCTCACAAAACATAATGTGAGCCCCACATATCCTCCTATGCACAGGATAAGCTCTCACATAGCCTCATATATTCAGCTTGAGCCCTCAAAAGGCCTCCTAAATACAGCATGAGCCCCAAAAGAGCATAGTATATACAGTATGAGCCCCCATAAAGCCCCCAATGCACAGCATGAGCTCAAACATAGCCTCCTAAATACAATATTAGCCCTCGCAGAGCCTTCTATATACATTATAAGACCCGCATGCCATCTTATATACAGCATGAACCTCATATATCCCCAATATACAATATGAGCCCCCTATAGCCTCCTTTATACAATTGGAGCCCCTAGATGGCCTCCTACAGTCATGATCTAAAGTGCTCGCACCCTAGAAATTGTTCCAGAAAATGTCGTATTTCTCCCAGTAAATTATTGCAATTACTTCTTTTGTTATACATGTTTTTTTCCTTTTTGTGTATTAGAACAATACAAAAAAACTGAGGAAAAAATGCAAATTAGACAAAATTTCACACTAAACCACAAAAAAAAGGCTGGACAAAAATTGATGGCACATTTCCAAAAATGTTGGTAAACAAATTTGTTACAAGCATGTGATGCTCATTCAAACTTATATGTGGCAAGTAACAGGTGTGGGAATACGAAAATCTGAAACCAGAAAAAAAGAGGAGTCTGTTTCTGTGTGTCTATGTGTGCCACACTAATTGTAAAGAACAGAAAGAGGAGAAGAGAACAGTTTGAGGACATGAGATCCAAAAGTGTTGAAAAATAGCAAAAATCTCAAGGTTACAAGTCCAACTCCTGAGAAACTTGATGGTCCATTGTCAATAGAGAGCAACATAATCTAGAAGTGCACAACCCTGGCACTGTAGCTAATCTCACTGGACATTGATGGCAGAGAAAATTTGATGAAAGGTTGCAGAGCAAGATAGTCCGGAAGAGGGATAAACAACCCAAATTAATTTTCAAAGAAATTTAATCTGTCCTGCAGGCTCAGGGTGCATCAGTGTCAGCACAAACTATCCATCAACATTGAATGAAATAAAATGCTATGTCAGGAGATCCAGGAAGACCCTACTGCTGACACAGAGACTTAAAAAAGCTAGACTGCGGTTTGCTAAAACGTACGTGAGTGAGCCAAAATCCTTCTGGGAAAGCATGTTGTGGACAGATGAGACCAAGATATAGCTTTTTGTCAAAGTACATCATTATATTACTCAGCGAAAATGGAATGAGGCCTACAAAGAAAAGAACACAGTACCTACAGTCAAATATAGTGGAGGTTCAAAGATGATTTGGAGTTCTTATGCTGCCTCTTGAACTGGTTGGCTTGACAGGGTCACAATGAGGTGGCCAGTGTCAAAAAGCTAGAAAGCAGGGTTTGCACCCTAGGTCATTGGTCTTCCAGCAGGAAAATGACTCCAAACATACTTCAAGAAGCACTAAGAAATGAACGGAAACAAAGTGCTGGAGAGTTGTGACGTTGCCAGCAATGAGTCTGGATCTAAATCCCATTGAACACCTGTGGAGAGATCTTAAAATTGCTTTTTGAATAAGGCTCCCTTCAAATATGAGAGTTTGCAAAAAAAGTTGTCCAAATTTTCAAATGATAGACGTAAGAAGCTTGTTGATGGTTATAGGAAATAATTTATTGCAGTTATTTGTTCCAAAGAATGTGCAAACAAATGTTACATTTAGGGTGCCAACAATTTTGTCTGAGCCATTTTTGAGGTGTAGTGTGAAATTATGTCCAATTTTCCTTTTTTTCTCTGTTTTTTTTGTGTTTTTCCAAAACACACAAAAGAAATAAACATCTACAACAAAACATGTTTAATTGCAATAATATAATTTTCTGGGAGAAATACTTCATTTTCTGGAAAAATTTCCCTGCTCCATTCCCTGGGGATCTATTTATTCTTGTGGCCGGTGTGCACAGTGGTGCTCAAAAGTTTACATACTCCGGCAGAATTTCTGCTTTCTTGGCCTTTTTCAGAGAATATGAATGACACCAAAACTTTTTCTTCACTCATGGTTAGTGGTTGGGTGAAGACATTTATTGTCAAACTACTGTGTTTTCCCTTTTTAAAATGTAATGACAATCCAAAACATCCAAATGACCCTGATCAAAAGTTCACATACAACATTTCTTAATACCGTGTATTGCGCCCTCTTACATCAATGACAGCTTGCAGTCTTTTGTGATAGTTGTGGATGAGGTTCTTTATTTTCTCAGATGGTAAAGCTGCCCACTCTTCTTGGCAAAAAGCCTCCAGTTCCTGTAAATTCCTGCGCTGTATATCATGAACTGCGTGCTTGAGATCTCCCCAGAGTGGCTCAATGTTATTGAGGTCAGGAGACTGAGATGGCCACTCTAGCACTAGAACTACCGCAGGTTTCATAATACCTATAACTACCATTAGGGGTCATTTTGACCCCCATTCAAAAGTACTGACTCTGGAGTAAAAATAACTTTTTTTGTTGCCAACAAATTAAAGAACATTTATTTTAACTTAGTAGGAACAGTGTTAAGATCAAGAACAGCACGCATTTTCCTTTTACATGGTCATAGCATGAAGCTGAAGAATGAACTCCCGTCTGCTAATTTTACTCCCAGTTGCTGTTTTATAGAGTATAGTTGCGTTTATAGCTGCTAAATCAAGTACATTACAAAACACCTGAACAGGCCATCGGCGGCTTCCAGATTTTGTGGTGTACTTTTGAGCCATCTGGTCTACTGTGTCCACTCCAACCTTTGTTTTATTGTAAAATTGTACCGTTTCCGGGTTTTTTTTCTTGTCGTTTCCAACTGCTACATCTGGGTGAAGACTACTGAGCAAATTTACATTCTTATTTGGCTTACCTTGGTAAACTGTAAGAGTGATGTCACCATTGTTCATCAGAGTAGTCTCATATGTATTTGTTATTAGGAGACTTGCCTACTACTACTTTTATGTATGGGGTCAAATTGACCCCTTCAGTACTTACAGGTATGAATTGTAAAATCTGGGCCCCTGAAAAAGTTTCAATTCATTTTTGTGTCCTAAAATATACACTACCATGAATAAATAAAAGTCACAAAAACTCAGAACTCATTTGTGAAAATTTTAGAAATTATAGGAAAAAGAAATAGCAAAAGGGTCAAAATAACTTATCCGGTAGTTCTAGTGCTACATCTTTCACTTTGTTCTGCTTTAGCCAATGACAGGTCGACTTGGTCTTGTGTTTTGGATCAATGTCATGTTGAAACATCCAAGTACATCCCATGCGCAGCTTCCAGGCTGATGATTGCAAATTTGAATCCAGTATTTGCTAAAAATGTGGTGCATTCATCTTTCCTTCAACTTTGATCAAGTTTCCTGTGCCTTTTTAGCTCACACATCCCCAAAACATGAGCGATCCACCTCCATGCTTTACAGTAGGAATGGTGTTCCTTTCATCATAGGCCATGTTGACCTCTCTCCAAATGTAACGTTTATGGTTGTGGCCAAAAAGTTCAATATTGGTCTCATTATTCCAAATTACCTTGTTCCAGAAGTTTTGAGGCTTGTCTCTGTGCTGTTTTGCGTATTGTAGGAGAGATACTTTGTGGCATTTGCGTAGCAATGGCTTCTGGCGACTCAACCATGCAGCCCCTTTTTCATCAAGTGCCTCCTTATTGTGATTCCTGAAACCACCACACAGCTAGTTTTCAGAGAGTCCTGTATTTCAGCTGATGCTATTTGTGGGTTTTTCTTTGTATCCTAAACAATTTTCCTGGCAGTTGTGAACTGCATTTTTGTTGGTCTACCTGACTGTGGTTTTGTTTTTACAAAGCCCCTGATTTGCTATTTGTTAATCATATTTTTAACGCTGTTGACTGGCATTATCAGCTCCTTGGATGTCTTTTTGTATCCCTTTCCTGTTTTATACAGTTCAACTAACTTTTCCTGTAGATCTATTGACATTTCTTTTGATTTCCCCATTACTCACAATCCAGAAACGTTAGTGGCTGGATGAAAAATGCAAAAGTCTGTCTGGATCCCAGAAACTCACTCAGCTTTTATGCACACACTGATTACAAGCAAACAGGTCACATGTGAGGATGTTAGCTTTTGTAGCCATGAAAATTCATTTGTATAAACTTCTGTGCATGTTATCAGACCAAAATCACCAGGATATGTGAACGTTTGATCAAGGTTATTTGGATGTTTTGGGTTGTCACTAAGATTTAAAAAGAGAAAACACAGTAGTCTGACAATAAATGGCTTCACCCAACCACTAACCACGAATGGAGAAAAAGTTTTGGTGTTATCATTCATATTCTCAGAAAAAAAGGCCAAGAAAGCAGAAATTTTGCCGGGGTATGTAAACTTTTAAGCACAATTGTATATACCTGTGCCAGCGTGAAGATGTAATTGCTCTGGCACATCACAGAAAAGGTGACAGGAATTCCCCTAGAGCTGCAATGCCATTCTGTATTGCCTACAGAGGTTCTTAAGGAAAGATTGCTGCACAGCAATTAACGCAGCCAATGGCGGAACACAAAATGTTATGGATAATCTATAATATTATAATCTGGACATGAGCCCTCTGGAGCTCCAGGCACCAGGCTTTAGCCTTGATTATAATTTGCCTATGTGTCAGGAGTAGAGATGAACGGACCCCTCGCTGTTCGGGTTCAGTGGGTTAGGCCGAAAAGTTTCAAAAAGTTCAGGTACCAGATGGGACTACTGTTCCCATCAGCCTTTGCCTGCTGCCTCTAATAACAACAGAGAGAACAGGTGGCGGCTGATGGGAGTATTTATCTGGCGGCACTGGCCCATTCAGCTGTCAGCATTAGCAAAGCTGGTTATCAAGAATAGAGGGGTGCCCACGCTGTTATAAACCCCTTTACCCCCAAGGGTGGTTTGCACGTTAATGACCAGGCCAATTTTTACAATTCTGACCACTGTCCATTTATGAGGTTATAACTCTGGAACGCTTCAATGGATCCCGGTGATTCTGACAATGTTTTCTCGTGACATATTGTACTTCATGACAATGGTAAAATTTATTTGATATTACCTGCGTTTATTTGTGGAAAAAATGGAAAATTGGCGAAAATTTTGAAAATTTCGCAATTTTCTAACTTTGAATTGTTATGCAATTAAATCACAGAGATATGTCACACAAAATACTTAATAAGTAACATTTTCCACATGTCTACTTTACATCAGCACAATTTTGGAACCAAATTTTTTTTTTGTTAGGGAGTTATAAGGGTTAAAAGTTGACCAGCAATTTCTAATTTTTACAACACCATTTTTTTTAGGGACCACATCTCATTTGAAGTCATTTTGAGGGGTCCATATGATAGAAAATAACCAAGTATGACACCATTCTAAAAACTTAACCCCCTCAAGGTGCTCAA
Organism: Ranitomeya variabilis; assembly: GCF_051348905.1. Lineage (NCBI taxonomy): Eukaryota > Metazoa > Chordata > Amphibia > Anura > Dendrobatidae > Ranitomeya > Ranitomeya variabilis. The sequence goes on from NC_135236.1 coordinate 202,466,964, forward strand.
AACCACATTCAAGAAGTTTATTAAACCTTCAGGTGTTTCACAGGATTTTTTGGAATGCTTAAATAAAAATGAACCTTTAACTTTTTTTCACAAAAAATTTACATCAGCTCCAATTTGTTTTATTTTACCAAGGGTAACAGGAGAAAGTGGACCCCAAAAGTTGTTGTCCTATTTGTCCTGAGTACGCCGATACCTGATATGTGGGGGTAAACCACTGTTTGGGCGCATGGCAGAGCTCGGAAGCGAAGGAGCGCCATTTGACTTTTCAATGTAAAATTGACTGGAATTGAGATGGGACACCATGTTGCGTTTGTAGAGCCCCTGATGTGCCTAAACATTGAAACCCCCCACACGTGACACCATTTTGGAAAGTAGACCCCCTAAGGAACTTGTCTAGATGTGTGGTGAGCACTTTGACCCATTAAGTGATTCACAGAAGTTTATAATGCGGAGCCGTAAAAATAAAAAATCATATTTTTTCACAAAAATGATTTTTTCGCCCCAAATTTTTTATTTTCCCAAGGGTAAGAGAAGAAATTGGACCCCAAAAGTTGTTGTGTAATTTGTCCTGAGTATGCTGATACCCCATATGTGGGGGTAAACCACTGTTTGGGCACATGGGAGTGCTGGGAAGAGAAGGAGCACCGTTTGACTTTTCAATGCAAAATTGACAGGAATTGAGATGGGACGCCATGTTACGTTTGGAGAGCCTAAACATTGAAACCCCCCACAAGTGACACCATTTTGGAAAGTAGACACCCTAAGGAACTCATCTAGATGTGTTGTGAGAGCTTTGAACCCCCAAGTGTTTCACTACAGTTTATAATGCAGAGCCGTGAAAATAAAAATTCTTTTTTTTCCACAAAAATTATTTTTTAGCGCCCAGTTTTGTATTTTTTCAAGGGTAACAGTTGAAATTGGACTCCAAAAGTTGTTGTACAATTTGTCCTGAGTACGCTGATGCCCCATATGTGGGGGGAACCACCGTTTGAGCGCATGGCAGAGCTCGGAAGGGAAGGAGCGTCATTTGGAATGCAGACTTAGATGGATTGCTCTGCAGGCATCACATTGCGTTTGCAGAGCCCCTAATGTACCTAAACAGTAGAAACCCCCCACAATTGACCCCATATTGGAAACTAGACCCCCCAAGGAACTTATCTAGATGTGTTGTGAGTAGTGTTGAGCATTCCGATACCGCAAGTATCGGGTATCGGCCGATACTTAGCGGTATCGGAATTCCGATACCGAGATCCGATACTTGCCGCGTATCGGATACCGGAATCGGAAGTTCCCAGGATTCAAACTGCACAAATTTGCACGAAATCAGCCAATGAGAATGATTCCAAGTGTGGGCACATCCTGTTCAGCATTAAGGGCATGAAACTACTGGCAAGGCTGTGATTGTCTGCTGAAATGATGTCATGATGCAGTTTAAAAGTCGCTGGCGCCATTTTTCGCTCACTCTGCTGTGAATTCAGTTAGTGACAGGACGCTGTTTGCTGACTGAAGGCCAGTTTAGAGATAGCGATTTGCTTCTTTGTGCTTTTCCAAGGCTAATTTAGCAACCGCTGTGTTCACCTACTAATCACCTTGCTTTTGCCTTGCAGCGCTGTTTTCACAGCGATCTGCAAGGTCTCTCTGTGTGTGTGTGTGTGTGAGTGCAGCCCACTCTCTAGTCTGTGTGCAGCCATAAACCATCCATAGCTGGTTGTATTCAGTTCAGGGAGGGTGGTTCATTGCCTCATACTGTTCTTTTTTTTTTTTTTCAAGTAGTGTAGTCTGCTGCTCATTTTTTCTAATAATTCCTATTAGTGACTTTCCACCCGTATCCAGCTAACTTGTGGAAAAACACGACATAGGATAAAGTAGAGGAGGTTTTTTGGGCCTTGCAGCGCCGTTTACGGCTGTCTGCATGGTCTCCGTGTGACTGCAGCTCGCCCTGTATCTGTGAGCAGCCATAGCCTGGTTGTATCCAGCTCAGGGTTGTTCACTGCGTCATACCGTAAAATCAATTTTCCTTTTGTTTTAAGTAGTGCAGGCTGCTGCACATTTTTTCAAAAAATTCCTATTAGTGTCTTTCCACCCGTATCCAGCTAACTTGTGGAAAAACACTACATAGGATAAAGTAGAGGAGGTTTTTTGGGCCTTGCTGCGCCGTTTACGGCTGTCTGCACGGTCTCCGTGTGACTGCAGCTCGCCCTGTAGTCTGTGAGCAGCCATAGCCTGGTTGTCTCCAGCTCAGGGTTGTTCACTGCGTCATACCGTAAAATCAATTTTCCTTTTGTTTTAAGTAGTGCAGGCTGCTGCACATTTTTTCAAAAAATTCCTATTAGTGTCTTTCCACCCGTATCCAGCTAACTTGTGGAAAAACACTACATAGGATAAAGTAGAGGAGGTTTTTTGGGCCTTGCAGCGCCGTTTACGGCTGTCTGCACGGTCTCCGTGTGACTGCAGCTCTCTCTGTTGTCAGTTCAGCCCCCCAAAAATAAATAAATAATAAAGTTCACCCAACACACCACTTTACATTTGTGTAGGCCACATTAGCTCATATTAAAGTCTAGTCCACACTTTAGAAAATTAGTGTTTCCTATACCTGTTAGGACTCGGAGCTTTTCAGGAATAAGCACACAAAGCCGTTTGTACTTTTCTGCTTATCTTTATCAGTCAACCAAGATGAAGAAGGCAGGGAGTAAGGCACGTGGGCGTGGGCGCGGAGCAGGGAGAGGACGTGGGGATTCTGTGCCTGCTGCGGGCACCGGTGACTCCTCAGCACCCAGTTTCACCAGGGAACAGTCCTTCATGCGCAGCTTTGTCGCAGAGCGCCGTACACCGCTGCTGCGTGAAGACCAAATTGAAGCCGTTGTCGGATGGATGGCAGCTAACGCATCGACTTCAATTAGTGCCACATCCTCTCAGACCCAGAGCACTGGAGAGCAGCCATCTGTCTCTTCACCACCTGCCAAATTGGCCAGGCAGAGAGAGAGCCCAGGACAGGAGCCGTCTCTACTTCTGTTCTCTGAATCTCTTGGCTTGGAAACAGGGGGCCAGCCAAGCAGCATTGGAGAAATGGAAGAAGAGGCAGGGTGCAGTGGTGCCCAACAGCTTTTTCTCTCTTCCTCTGAAGAGGCGGGTGGGCCAGTGCCTCCGGTCACCACATCGCAGGCCGCATCCGCTGATGATGACACTCAGGTGCCACTTTCTGGTGCGTGCTCTGCTGCTGAGACTACCCAGGAGGAGCAGTTGGTGGCAGAGGGTAGTGTAGATGATGAGGTCCTTGACCCATCGTGGCGTGAGGGACAGGAAGGTGGTGGGAGCAGCTCCGAGGAAGAGATTTCTAGACTGGGCCAAAGAGGTAGAGGGAGGGGGAAGACTGCGCAGCCTGTAGCCTCCACTTTGGCACCCGTTAGGAGCATGTCTGTTCCAAAAGCCAAAAAGGGCGCTCCCAAGACTTGCAGTGTCTGGCCCTTTTTTGACACAGTTGCAGATGACATTTGCTATGTCACATGCAAGGTGTGTCATCACAAAGTCAAAAGAGGTCGAAATGTCAGCAACCTCAATACCTCCAACATGTGGAAACATGTGCGCAACAGGCACGCGGCGGAGTTAGAAAAACACACTGAAGAGCTAGGCCAACCAACAGCGGCAGCTACCACCTCTTCAGCTCGTGTTGCCTCTTCCTCCAGCTCACACGCAGCTGGTTCGGCTTCCTCCCAGGATCGCCGTGGAAGAACCTCTGGCCCTGTTGTCCAGAGACCCACTGTAATTCCACCCGCAGCACCACTTTCCCAGTCATCCACACACTCCCAGCCCAGTCTACAGCCATCGGTAGTACAGGCATGGGAGAAAAGGCGGCCTTTCTCGTCAAACCACCCACGAACACAGGCTCTGACTGCAGGCATTGCCAAACTTCTGTCACTGGAAATGCTGTCATTCAGGCTGGTGGAGACTGACAGCTTCCGTGACTTGATGTCATTGGCAGTCCCACAGTACAATGTGCCCAGCCACTTTTACTTCAGCAGGCAAGCTGTCCCTGCCCTGCACAAGCATGTGGAGGGACACATAAAACACGCGCTACTGAATGCCGTCAGTAGCAAGGTCCACCTCACCACCGATGCGTGGATCAGTCAACATGGACAGGGGCGATACCTTTCCCTCACTGCCCATTGGGTTAATGTCGTTGAGCCGGGTACAGATCGTGCGAGTGGCGCAGGCTGTGTCCTGCCCACTCCAAGGATTGCAGGAATCCATTCTTTATGCATTGACTCCTCCTCTTACACCAGTTCCTCAGAATCATGGCTGCAGGAGCCGTCACAGTCCACCTCCACATGGACCCGTGATGAACGTTTACCTGTTACGACCGACATGAGCACAGCCGTGGCCAAACGTCAACAGGCCGTCTTGAAATTAATTTCTTTGGGGAATCGAAGCCACACAACGCAGGAGCTCTGGAATGCCATCAAGCAGGAGAGCGATGTGTGGTTTGTGCCAGCGAATCTCCAGCCAGGCATGGTAGTGTGTGATAATGGCCGAAATCTGGTGGCAGCTCTAGGCCTCGGCAACCTCACTCACATCCCATGTCTGGCACATGTGCTCAATTTGGTCGTGCAGAGTTTTTTGAGGGACTATCCGGATCTTGATGCACTGCTGCACAAGGTCCGTCTAGAGTGTGCTCACTTGCGGCGTTCCAGCACGGCAAAATCGCGCATTGCGGCTCTGCAGCGCCGACACCGCCTGCCGGAACATCGCATCATATGTGACCTACCTACCAGGTGGAATTCCACGTTACATATGTTGGAGCGGTTGTGTGAGCAGCAGCAAGCTGTAATGGAGTACCAGCTGCATCAGGCGCAAAGAATTCGCACTCCGCGCCATTCAGACTTCACAACCACAGAGTGGGCCACTATGAAGGACGTCTGCCAGGTTTTGCGTCCCTTCGATTATTCCACGCGGATGGCGAGTGCAGATGATGCACTAGTCAGCATGACTGTACCCCTTATCTGCCTGCTTGAAAAATCACTGCAAGCGCTATGGGATGATGTTGTGGAAGAGGTGGAGGATGAGGATTCACCATTTCCATCATCTTCTGGACAGTCAGCGCCACGTGGTTCCTCACAAACGCGTAGGCAGGGGACACTTTGTGAGGAGGATGAGGAGGAGTCAATGGAGGAGGAAGACATCCGTCCAGAGGAGGGAGTTACACAATTGTCCAGTACTCAGTGTGTACAGCGAGGGTGGGGTGATGACGAGCGGGCAGAGATCACGCCTCCAGCAGGGGACAGCGTTTCTTGGCCAGTGGGCAGTCTGCAGCACATGGTGGATTACATGCTGCAGTGCCTGAGAAACGACCACCGCGTCGCCCACATTCTCAACATGTCTGATTATTGGGTGTTCACCCTCCTCGATCCTCGCTACCGGGACAACGTAGAAAGCCTCATCACACCGTTGAACCGGGAGCGAAAAATGCGGGAGTACCAAGACACACTGATGAATTCCATCATCTTCTCCAGTCCAACTGAGAGAAGTGCTGCTAGTGCATTACAAAGCAGCTCAGTGCGTCCAGGCAGTGGGGGAGGCTCTGCACAAAGAGGGAGCAGAAGCAGTGCCTCTGCCCAAGGCATGACCAGTATGGCCCAACTGTGGCACAGTTTTTTGTGCCCGCCACAAAAGTCTACACCATCACAGACGGCTCCAGTCAGCAGGAGGCAACGGTTTCATCAGATGGTGACAGACTACATGTCTTGCCCTCTTGCTGTACTCCCAGACGGCTCTTCCCCTTTCAAGTTTTGGGTCTCAAAGCTGGATACATGGCCAGAGCTAAGCCAGTATGCATTGGAGGTGCTGGCTTGCCCTGCGGCTAGTGTATTATCGGAACGCGTCTTTAGTGCTGCAGGTGGTGTACTAACTGACCGTCGCATGCGACTATCCTCCGATAATGTTGACCGGCTTACTTTCCTGAAAATGAACAAGGCCTGGATCTCGCAGGAATTTGCCACTCCTCTTCCTGATTAAATAATTAGGTGACTGTCTACAGTATCCAGGTCTCTTGTGGTGTTCATCTTTCTACCACCTGAACTTTAATTCCTGGGCTCCAACACCGCCAGTTGAGGCTCAGAAGTGCCGTCTGCACAGTCAAAACATACGACCCAGTGTTATTGGGTTTCAGTAACGTCAGCTGCTCCCCAGCTGTGTAGCCGGCAATGTGTCCTGCGACCGCCACGCTGACACAACAACTGAAATGTAAGGGAACCTGTCCCCCCCAAGGCGTTTGTTACTGAAAGAGCCACCTTGTGCAGCAGTAATGCTGCACAAGGAAAAGGTAGCTATTTTTGTTTAGCTCCTTGCACACGCAGAACTTAACACTTATAAAATGTGTCCACTGATACCGTAAAACCGTCCCGGAGGTGGGACTTTCCTTCGTAATATGACGCAGCACAGCTGTCATTCCTACCCCCTTGGCGCCGTGCCCCAGCTCCTCAGCGTTGTTTGATTCCATCCCGGAGCCTGCGCTGTTATGTTATCCCTTGGCCAGGCACACTTAGCGCTGCCCCTCTTCTGACATCATTTGGTGTCAGGCTGACTGCGCCTGTGCGGCCGTGCTGGCCGAGAGCCCGCCTCGCAGTGTCTTCTGATTTAATCCCACTGGGGGCCTGAGATCCATGGACATGCGCAGTGCATATCTGAACCTCCGCCTCTCACTCATCTCCCTACGCCTTCTTCAGACTGTGCGCCATCAGCTGATCCCTAATAGCATGCCACGGCCATGATGCCGCACAGTCTGAAGAAGCCGTAGGGAGGGGAGTGAGAGGCGAGGATATGCACTGCGCATGGCCATGGATCCCAGGCCCACAGTGGGATTACATTAGACGACACTGCGAGGCGGACTCTCGGCCAGCGCGGCCGCACAGGCACAGCCAGCCTGACACCAAATGATGTCAGAAGATGGGCAGCGCTAAGTGTGCCTGGCCACGGGATAACATAACAGCGCAGGCTCCGGGACGGAATCAAACAACGCTGAGGAGCCGGGGCACGGCGCCAAGGGGGTATTAATGACAGCTGTGCTGCGTCATATTACGAAGGAAAGTCCCACCTCCGGGACGGTCTCACGGTATCAGGGTACACATTTTATAAGTGTTTAGTTCTGTGTTTGCAAGGAGCATAATGAAAAGAGCCACCTTTTCCTTTTGCATCCTTTGTGCTGCACAAGCTGGCTCTTTCAGCTACAAACGCCTTGGGGGGGTTAAAGGTTCCCTTTCGACTTACTCCAATCAGGCTTCGGCCTACAATGTGTTCCTCTGCTCCTCCTGCTGTCCCTGGGCTCCAACACCGCTAGTTGTTGCCTGGTAGTGCTGTATGCACAGTCAACAGTCGCTCCTCTGTTTTTGGGGTTCAGTAACGTCAGCTGTTCCCCAGCTGTGTGTGTGGCAATCCCTCCTATCTCCTCCACCTCCTCCTCCTGCTGTCCCTGGGCTCCAACACCGCTAGTTGTTGCCTGGTAGTGCTGTACGCACAGTCAACAGTCGCTCCTCTGTTATTGGGGTTCAGTAACGTCAGCTGTTCCCCAGCTGTGTGTGTGGCAATCCCTCCTATCTCCTCCACCTCCTCCTCCTGCTGTCTCTGGGCTCCAACACCGCTAGTTGTTGCCTGGTAGTGCTGTACGCACAGTCAACAGTCGCTCCTCTGTTATTGGGGTTCAGTAACGTCAGCTGTTCCCCTGCTGTGTGTGTGGCAATCCCTCCTATCTCCTCCACCTCCTCCTCCTGCTGTCCCTGGGCTCCAACACCGCTAGTTGTTGCCTGGTAGTGCTGTACGCACAGTCAACAGTCGCTCCTCTGTTATTGGGGTTCAGTAACGTCAGCGGTTCCCCAGCTGTGTGTGTGGCAATCCCTCCTATCTCCTCCACCTCCTCCTCCTGCTGTCCCTGGGCTCCAACACCGCTAGTTGTTGCCTGGTAGTGCTGTACGCACAGTCAACAGTCGCTCCTCTGTTATTGGGGTTCAGTAAAGTCAGCTGTTCCCCTGCTGTGTGTGTGGCAATCCCTCCTATATCCTCCACCTCCTCCTCCTGATGTCCCTGGGCTCCAACACCGCTAGTTGTTGCCTGGTAGTGCTGTACGCACAGTCAACAGTCGCTCCTCTGTTATTGGGGTTCAGTAACGTCAGCTGTTCCCCAGCTGTGTGTGTGGCAATCCCTCCTATCTCCTCCACCTCCTCCTCCTGCTGTCCCTGGGCTCCAACACCGCTAGTTGTTGCCTGGTAGTGCTGTATGCACAGTCAACAGTCGCTCCTCTGTTATTGGGGTTCAGTAACGTCAGCTGTTCCCCAGCTGTATGTGTGGCAATCCCTCCTATCTCCTCCACCTCCTCCTCCTGCTGTCCCTGGGCTCCAACACCGCTAGTTGTTGCCTGGTAGTGCTGTACGCACAGTCAACAGTCGCTCCTCTGTTATTGGGGTTCAGTAACGTCAGCTGTTCCCCAGCTGTGTGTGTGGCAATCCCTCCTATCTCCTCCACCTCCTCCTCCTGATGTCCCTGGGCTCCAACACCGCTAGTTGTTGCCTGGTAGTGCTGTACGCACAGTCAACAGTCGCTCCTCTGTTATTGGGGTTCAGTAACGTCAGCTGTTCCCCAGCTGTGTGTGTGGCAATCCCTCCTATCTCCTCCACCTCCTCCTCCTGCTGTCCCTGGGCTCCAACACCGCTAGTTGTTGCCTGGTAGTGCTGTACGCACAGTCAACAGTCGCTCCTCTGTTATTGGGGTTCAGTAACGTCAGCTGTTCCCCAGCTGTGTGTGTGGCAATCCCTCCTATCGCCTCCACCTCCTCCTCCTGATGTCCCTGGGCTACAACACCGCTAGTTGTTGTCCAGAAGTGCTGTCCGCACAGAGCCAAACACCTCGCCAATGTGTTAGTGGGGTTCAGTAATGCCTGCCGCTCCCCTGCTGTGTATATGGCAACGTGTCATGCGACCGCCACGCAGGCACAACAACTTAAATTTAAGGGAACCTGCCCCCCCCTCCCAAGGCGTTTGTTACTGAAAGAGCCACCTTGTGCAGCAGTAATAATGATGCAAAAGGAAAAAGTGGCTCTTTTTGTGGTTCTCCTTGCACACGCTGAACTTGACACTTATGAAATGTGTCCCCTCACACCGTTAAACCGTCCGGTCGGAGGGACTTTCCTTTGTCATGTGACGCAGCACAGCTGTCATTCTTACCCCCTTGGCGCCATGCACCGCCTCCTCAGCGTTTTTTGAATCTGTCCCGGAGCCAGCGCTGTTATGTTAGCCCTTGTCCATGCACACATTTTGCGCTGCCCATCTTCTGACATCATTTGGTGTCAGGCTGGCTGCGCCTGTGCAGCCGCGCTGGACGAGATCCCGCCTCGTAGTGTCTTCTGATTTAATCCCACTGCGGGCCTGTGATCCATGGACATGCGCAGTGCATATCTTAACATCCGCCTCTCTTTCATCTCCCTCAGCCTTCTTCAGACTGTGCTCCGTCAGCTGATCCCTAATAGCATGCCACGGCCATGACGCCGCACAGTCTGAAGAAGCTGGAAGGAGGGGAGTGAGAGGCAAGGATATGCACTGCGCATGCCCATGGATCACAGGTCCGCAGAGTGATTACATTAGATGACACAGCGAGGCGGGATCTTGGCCAGCGCAGCCACACAGGCGCAGCCAGCATGACACCAAATGATGTCAGAAGATGGGCAGCGCAAAATGTGTGCATGGACAAGGGCTAACATAACAGCGCAGGCTCCGGGACAGATTCAAACAACGCTGAGGAGTTGGCGCACGGCGCCAAGGGGGTAAGAATGACAGCTGTGCTGCGTCACATGACAAAGGAAAGACCCTCCGACCGGACGGTTTAACGGTGTGAGGGGACACATTTCATAAGTGTCAAGTTCAGCGTTTGCAAGGACCATAATTAAAAGAGCTAAGTTTACCTTTTCCAGCATTAGTGCTGTACAATATGGCTCTTTCAGCTACAGAAAGGTTCCCCTTCAACATGCTCCAGTGCAGGCTTCGGCCTACACTATGCTCCTCCTGCTGACCCTGGGCTCTAACACCGCCAGTTGGCGCCCAGATGTGCTAGCTGCACAGAGAAAAACACCAGCCAATGTGTCAGTGGGGTTCAGCAACGCCAGCTGTACCCCTGCTGTGTAGCCGGCAACGTGTCCTGCAACAGCCACGCAGACACAAAGCTGCCGCCAGTGCAGGCTTCGGACTACACTCTGCTCCCTCTCCTCCTGCTGACCCTGGGCTCTAACACTGCCAGTTGGGGCCCGGTACTGCTAGCTGCACAGAGAAAAACACCAGCCAATGTGTCAGTGGGGTTCAGCACCGCCAGCTGTCCCCATGCTGTGTAGCCGACATCGTGTCCTGCAACAGCCACGCAGACACAAGAACTGAAATTGAAGGGAACTTGTCCCCCCTCCCCCAGGCGTTTGTATGTTTCACAGCCACCTTGTACAGCAGTAATGCTGCATGTGTGCAAGGCGGCTCAGAAACTTATTCCCCTTGCACACGTGGAACTGAACACGTCTAAAATGTGTCCTCTGTGACCATTAAACCGTCCCTGAGGTGTGACTTTCCTTTGTAATTACACGCTGCAACCCCCTTGGTAGCGCTGCCTGTCTTCTGGCATCATTGTTTGGCTGGCTGCGCCTCTGTGGCCGCCCTGGCCCACACAACGCCCCTTGGTGTCTTATTTATTTTGACTGCGAGGGTGTGATTGATGGGCATGAGCAGTACATATGTTCGCCTGTCCCTAATCTCCTTCGGCCTTCTTCAGACTGTGCGGCTTCATGGCCGTGGCATGCGACAAGGGATCAGCTGACGCCGCACAGTCTGAAGCAGGTGCAATGACCCGAGTGTGAGAGGCGAACATATGTACTGCGCCAGGCCATGAATCCCAGCCCCGCAGTGTTTTAACAATGTAAAGACACTGCGGGGCTGGGATTCTTGGTCATCGCGAACCGCACCGGCCAACATTAAATGATGTCAGAAGATGGGCAGCGCTAACAGCGCAAGGCCAAGGGATAACACGACAGCGCAGACTCCTGTGCAGCAAATAATGACGCTCAGGAGGCTGCGCCCAGCACCAAGGTGGGATTTTTGACAGCTGTGCTGCGTCTCATTACGAAGGGAACTCACGCCTCCAAAACAGTTTGACTGCTTAAGGGCCTAAATGTTATACGTGTTTCTTTCTGCGTGTGCAAGGAGCAAAATTAAAAGAGCAACCTTTGACTTGTGCAGCATTAATGCTGCCCAAGCTGTGGCTCTTGTAGTTTGTAACCCCTGAGGGGGGGTGTTAAAGGTTAACTTTAAAATCGGTTCAATTAGGCTTCGGCCTACACTCTGCTCCACCTGCAGAGCCCGGGCTTTAACACCGCCAGTTGGTGCCCCGAAGTGCTGGCTGCACAGAGAAAAACACCTCGCCAATGTGTCAGTGGGGTTCAGCACCGCCAGCTGTTCCCCTGCTGTGTAGCCGGCATCGTGTCCTGCAAAAGCCACGCAGACACAAGAACTGAAATTGAAGGGATCCTGTCGCCCCACCCCCAGGTGTTTGTATGTTTTACAGCCACCTTGTACAGCAGTAATGCTGCATGTGTGCAAGGTGGCTCATAAACTTATTCTCCTTGCACCCGTGGAACAGAACACGTCTACAATGTGTCCCCTGAGACCATTAAAACGTCCCTGAGGTGTGACTTTCCTTTGTAATGACACGCAATGACCCCCTTGGTAGCACAGCCCTTCTTCTGACATCATTGTTTGGCTGGCTGCGCCTCTGCGGCCGCCCTGCCCGACACAACGCCCCTCGGTGTCTTATTTATTTTGACTGCGAGGGTGTGATTGACGGGCATGAGCAGTGCATATCTTCGCCAGGCTGTCACTCAGCTCCTTCCGCCTTCTTCAGACTGTGCGGCTTCATGGCCGTGGCATGCGATAAGGGATCAGCTGACGCCGCACAGTCTGTAGCAGGTGTAAGGACACGAGCGAGAGGCGAACATATGTACTGCGCCAGGCCATGAATCCCAGCCCCGCAGTGTGAAACACTGTAAAGACACTGCGGGGCTGGGATTCATGGGCATCGCGAACCGCACCAGCCGACATGAAATGATGTCAGAAGATGGGCAGCGCATGGCCAAGGGATAACGCAACAACGCAGACTCCTGTACATCAAAATTCAATGCTCAGGAGGCCGCACCAAGCACCAAGGTGGTATTTTTGCCAGCTGTGCTGCGTCTCATTACGAAGGGAACTCCCGCCTCCAAGACAGATTGACTGTATAAGGGCCAAAATGTTGTACGTGTTTCATTCAGCTTGTGCAAGGAACAAAATTAAAAGAGCAACCTTTGACTTGTGCAGCACTACTGCTGCATAAGGCGTGGCTCTTCTAGTTTGTAACACCTGAGGGGGGGTTAAAGGTTACCTTTAAAATTGGTTCAATTAGGCTTCGGCCTACACTCTGCTCCACCTGCAGAGCTTGGGCTCTAACACCGCCAGTTGGTGCCCCGAAGTGCTGGCTGCACAGAGAAAAACACCTCGCCAATGTGTCAGTGGGGTTCAGCACCGCCAGCTGTTCCCCTGCTGTGTAGCCGGCAACGTGTCCTGCAACAGCCACGCAGACACAAAGCTGCCGCCAGTGCAGGCTTCGGCCTACACTCTGCTCCCTCTCCTCCTCCTGCTGACCCTGGGCTCTAACACCGCCAGTTGGTGCCCGGTACTGCTAGCTGCACAGAGAAAAACACCAGCCAATGTGTCAGTGGGGTTCAGCACCGCCAGCTGTTCCCCTGCTGTGTAGCCAGCATTGTGTCCTGCAAAAGCCACGCAGACACAAGAACTGAAATTGAAGGGATCCTGTCGCCCCACCCCCAGGTGTTTGTATGTTTTACAGCCACCTTGTACAGCAGTAATGCTGCATGTGTGCAAGGTGGCTCATAAACTTATTCTCCTTGCACCCGTGGAACAGAATACGTCTACAATGTGTCCCCTGAGACCATTAAAACATCCCTGAGGTGTGACTTTCCTTTGTAATGACACGCAACGACCCCCTTGATAGCACACCCCTTCTTCTGACATCATTGTTTGGCCTGCTGCCCCTCTGCGGCAGCCCTGCCCGACACAACGCCCCTCGGTGTCTTATTTATTTTGACTGCGAGGGTGTGATTGACGGGCATGAGCAGTGCATATCTTCGCCAGGCTGTCACTCAGCTCCTTCCGCCTTCTTCAGACTGTGCGGCTTCATGGCCGTGGCATGCGATAAGGGATCAGCTGACGCCGCACAGTCTGTAGCAGGTGTAAGGACACGAGCGAGAGGCGAACATATGTACTGCGCCAGGCCATGACTCCCAGCCACGCAGTGTGAAACACTGTAAAGACACTGCGGGGCTGGGATTCATGGGCATCGCGAACCGCACCAGCCGACATGAAATGATGTCAGAAGACGGGCAGCGCATGGCCAAGGGATAACGCAACAACGCAGACTCCTGTACATCAAAATTCAATGCTCAGGAGGCCGCACCAAGCACCAAGGTGGTATTTTTGCCAGCTGTGCTGCGTCTCATTACGAAGGGAACTCCCGCCTCCAAGACAGATTGACTGTATAAGGGCCAAAATGTTGTACGTGTTTCATTCAGCTTGTGCAAGGAACAAAATTAAAAGAGCAACCTTTGACTTGTGCAGCACTACTGCTGCATAAGACGTGGCTCTTCTAGTTTGTAACACCTGAGGGGGGTTAAAGGTTACCTTTAAAATTGGTTCAATTAGGCTTCGGCCTACACTCTGCTCCCCCTGCAGAGCCTGGGCTCTATCACCGCCAGTTGGTGCCCCGAAGTGCTGGCTGCACAGAGAAAAACACCTCGCCAATGTGTCAGTGGGGTTCAGCACCGCCAGCTGTTCCCCTGCTGTGTAGCCGGCATCGTGTCCTGCAAACGCCACACAGACAGAACAGACCTACAAGTGCCTCCAGTGAAGGCTTCGGCCTACACTCTGCTCCCCCTGCTGACCCTTTGCTCCAACACTGCTAGTTGGGGCTCTAGGAAGACAAGCTTGATAGGTCCCCATCCTGGTTCCAGCACCGTCAGCTGGTTCTGGGCAGAGCCTTTGGCTTAGGTGCCTCCTTCTGGGTATCCGAGTTCCACCAACGTCAGGTGGTCGTTGGTAGTGCTTTCAGGCACGGGTACCTCCTGCTTAGTAACCGGGTTCCAGTAACGTCAGCTGGTCCTCGGTAGTTCCATTGGCTTTTGGACCTTCGGCTACCCATCCGGGTTCCAGTACCGTCAGCTGGTTCTCGACAGTGTCTTTTGCTCTTGTACCTTCTGCTCCCCATCCTGGTTCCAGTACCGTCAGCTGGTTCCGGGCAGAGCCTTTGGCTTAGGTGCCTCCCTTTGGGTATCCGAGTTCCACCAATGTCAGGTGGTCCTTGGTAGTGCTTTCAGGCACGGGTACCTCCTGCTTAGTAACCGGGTTCCAGTAACGTCAGCTGGTCCTCGGTAGTTCCATTGGCTCTTGGACCTTCGGCTACCCATCCGGGTTCCAGTACCGTCAGCTGGTTCTCAGCAGTGTCTTTTGCTCTTGTACCTTCTGCTCCCCATCCTGGTTCCAGTACCGTCAGCTGGTTCCGGGCAGAGCCTTTGGCTTAGGTGCCTCCCTCTGGGTATCCGAGTTCCACCAATGTCAGGTGGTCCTTGGTAGTGCTTTCAGGCACGGGTACCTCCTGCTTAGTAACCGGGTTCCAGTAACGTCAGCTGGTCCTCGGTAGTTCCATTGGCTCTTGGACCTTCGGGTAGCCATCCGAGTTCCAGTTCCATCAGCTGTTTCTCGGCATTTTCTCAGCCTTCTTGTACCTTCTGCTACATTTCCAAGTTCAAGACCCTAAAGACGATGACCTGGAAGACCACCCCTAAGATGACGACGACACCAGAGACGACAACCACTGAGATGACGACGACCCTGGAGACGATGACCATGAAGACGACGACCCTGGAGACGACGATGACATGGGAGACCGATAAGCAGAAGAACAAGAGGCTGCAGAACAAAGAGCAGAAGAACATTAAGCATAACACTAAATATCAGAGCAAAAGATATTATCTAAATTATAAGCAGAAGAAGACTAAACAGTGTATGGGGGTGAGTCCGTTCCTCCTCGTGGTGCCCCTGGATAAAGCCTGATGCTGCAGGCCAAACTGAACGCGGACAAATGTAACTCTTTTGTGACAGGCAGAACGGAAGGTGTAATCTTCAAACTTTTATAGATAACAACTACGGGAATGCCTGTCACAAATAAGAATATGATGAAGAAGTTGAATATGAAGAAGATAATAGTTAAATAAAAAGAATATGAACAATGTTAAAAAAAAAAATTATAGGTAGAAGATGAAGAAGAAGATGAATAAGGTGAAGATAGTTGATGTCAAAGAAGCTGATGATGAGGATAATGAAGAAGAAAGTGTGGGAGAAGTAAAAAAGAAGGTGAAGGGCATGGAACTAGTGAAACATCAATATCTGACAAAATAAAAAAAACAAATAACATAGTCAAAATCTTTCTAACGCTGAACGTCATAAAAACAAAACAAAATCCTGCTATTCTATTTGATTGGGATAAACCTCTGTGCCTTTAATGTCTCCGCCACCTCCCCCAATACATCCTACATTATTCTTAGTTGTTTTCCTTCATGTAGAATGAACCTACAAGGAAAGAAAAGGTTTATTTTAATTCCGATATTTTCGTCCCATTGACTTGCATTGGGATCGGGTATCGGTATCGGATTAGATCCGATACTTTGACGTATCGGCCGATACTTTCCGATACCGATACTTTCCAATATCGGAAGGTATCGCTCAACACTAGTTGTGAGTAGTGTTGAGCGATACCTTCCGATATCGGAAAGTATCGGTATCGGAAAGTATCGGCCGATACCGGCAAAATATCGGATCTCGCCGATACCGATACCCGATACCAATGCAAGTCAATGGGACGAAAATATCGGAATTAAAATAAACCCTTTCTTTCCTTGTAGGTTCATTCTACATGAAGGAAAACAGCTAAGAATAATGTAGGATGTATTGGGGGAGGTGGCGGAGATATTAAAGGCATAGAGGTTTAGCCCAATCACATAGAATAGCAGGAATTTTAATTTTTTTTTAATACGTTCGGAGTTACAAAGATATTGACTATGTTAAGTTTTTTTTTATTTTGTCAGATATTGATGTTTCACTATTTCCACGCCCTTCACCCTCTTTTTTACTTCTCCCACACTTTCTTCTTCATCATCATCAGCATCTTTGACATCAACTTCTTCTTCACCTTATTCATCTTCTTCATCTTCTACCTATTATTTTTTTTGTTACATTGTTCATATTCTTTATATTTAACTATTATTCTTCTTCATATTCAACTTCTTCATCATATTCTTATTTGTGACAGGCATTCCCGTAGTTGTTATCTCTAAAATTTTGAAGATTACACCTTCCGTTCTGCCTGTCACAAAAGAGTTACATTTGTCCGCGTTCAGTTTGGCCTGCAGCATCAGGCTTTATCCAGGGGCACCACGAGGAGGAACGGACTCACCCCCATACACTGCTTAGTCTTCTTCTGCTTATAATATAGATAATATCTTTTGCTCTGATATTTAGTGTTATGCTTAATGTTCTTCTGCTCTTTGTTCTGCAGCCTCTTGTTCTTCTGCTTCTCGGTCTCCCATGTCGTCGTCGTCTCCAGGGTCGTCGTCTCCGGGGTCGTCGTCATCAGGGTGGTCTTCAGGGTCATCGTCTCCAGGGTCGTCGTCATCTCAGTGGTTGTCGTCTCTGGTGTCGTCGTCATCTTAGGGGTGGTCTTCCGGGTCGTCGTCTTTAGGGTCTTGAACTTGGAAATGTAGCAGAAGGTACAAGAAGGCTGAGAAAATGCCGAGAAACAGCTGATGGAACTGGAACTCGGATGGCTACCCGAAGGTCCAAGAGCCAATGGAACTACCGAGGACCAGCTGACGTTACTGGAACGTGGTTACTAAGCAGGAGGTACCCATGCCAGAAAGCACTACCAAGGACCACCTGACGTTGGTGGAACTCGGATACCCAGAAGGAGGCACCTAAGCCAAAGGCTCTGCCCGGAACCAGCTGACGGTACTGGAACCAGGATGGGGAGCAGAAGGTACAAGAGCAAAATACACTGCCGAGAACCAGCTGACGGTACTGGAACCCAGATGGGTAGCCGAAGGTCCAAGAGCCAATGGAACTACCGAGGACCAGCTGACGTTACTGGAACCCGGTTACTAAGCAGAAGGTACCCGTGCCTGAAAGCACTACCAAGGACCACCTGATATTGGTAGAACTCGGATACCCAGAAGGAGGCACCTAAGCCAAAGGCTCTACCCAGAACCAGCTGACGGTACTGGAACCAAGATGGGGACCTATGCAAGCTTGTCTTCCTAGAGCCCCAACTATTGGTGTTGGAGCAAAGGGTCAGCAGGGGGAGCAGAGTGTAGGCCGAAGCCTACACTGGAGGCATTTGGAGGTATGTTGTGTCTGCGTGGCATTTACAGGACACGATGCTGGCTACACAGCAGGGGAACATCTGGCGTTGCTGAACCCCACTGACACATTGGAGGGTGTTTTTCTCTGTGCAGCCAGCACTTCCGGGCACCAACTGGCGGTGTTAGAGCCCAGGGTCAGCAGGAGGAGCAGAGGGAGCAGAGTGTAGGCCGAAGCCTGCACTGGCGGCAGTTTTAGGTCTGTTGTGTCTGCGTAGCGTTTGCAGGACACGACGCCAGCTACACAGCAGGGGAACAGCTGGCGTTGCTGAACCCCACTGACACATTGGCGGGTGTTTTTCTCTGTGCAGCCAGCACTTCCAAACACCAACTGGCGGTGTTAGAGCCCAGGGTCTGCAGGAGGAGCAGAGTGTAGGCCGAAGCCTAATTGAACCAATTTTAAAGGTAACCTTTAACCCCCCCTCAGGTGTTACAAACTAGAAGAGCCACACCTTGGGCAGCAGTAGTGCTGCACAAGTCAAAGTTTGCTCTTTAAATTTTGTTCCTTGCACACGCTGAATGAAACACGTATAAAATTTAGCCCCTTATACAGTCAAACTGTCTTGGAGGCGTGACTTTCCTTCTTAATGAGACGCAGCACAGCTGTCAAAAATCCCACCTTGGTGCTGGGCGCAGCCTCCTGAGCGTCGTTATTTGCTGTACAGGAGTCTGCGCTGTTGTGTTATCCCTTGGCCATGCGCTGTTAGCGCTGCTTATTTTCTGACATCATTTCATGTCGGCCGGTGCGGTTAGCGATGCCCATGAATCCCAGCCCCGCAGTGTCTTTTCATTAATTCACACTGCGGGGCTGGGATTCATGGCCTTGCGCAGTCAATATGTTCGCCTCTCACTCATGTCCTTACACCTGCTGCAGACTGTGCGGCGTCAGCTGATCCCTTATCGCATGCCATGGCCATGAAGCCACACAGTCTGAAGAAGGCGGAAGGAGAGGAGTGACAGGCGAAGATATGCACTGCTCATGCCCATCAATCACACCCTTGCAGTCAAAAAAATTAAGACACCGAGGGGCATTGTGTCAGGCAGGGCGGCCGCACAGGTGCAGCCAGCCAAACAATGATGTCAGAAGACGGGCAGCGCTACCAAGGGGGTTGCTGCGTGTCATTACAAAGTAAAGCCACACCTCAGGGATGGTTTAATGGTGTCAGGGGACACATTTCATACGTGTGTTGAGTTCGACGTGTACAAGGAGAATAACTTCATGAGCCACCTTGTACAAATGCAGCATTACTGCTGTACAAGGTGGCTGTTATACATGCCAACGCCTGGGGGGGACAGGTTCCCTTCAATTTCAGTTCTTGTGTCTGCGTGGCGTTTGCAGGACACGATGCCGGCTACACAGCAGGGGAACAGCTGGCGTTGCTGAACCCCACTGACACATTGGTGGGTGTTTTTCTCTGTGCAGCCAGAACTTCCGGGTGCCAGCTGGCGGTGTTAGAGCCCAGGGTCAGCAGGAGGAGCAGAGGGAGCAGAGTGTAGGCCGAAGCATGCACTGGAAGCAGTTTTAGGTCTGTTGTGTCTGCGTGGCGTTTGCAGGACACGTTGCCGGCTACACAGCAGGTGAACAGCTGGCGTTGTTGAACCCCACTGACACATTGGCGGGTGTTTTTCTCTGTGCAGCCAGCACTTCCGGGCTTCAACTGGCGGAGTTAGAGCCCAGGGTCAGCAGGAGGAGCAGAGGGAGCAGAGTGTAGGCCGAAGCCTGCACTGTAGGCAGTTTTAGGTCTGTTGTGTCTGCGTGGTGTTTGCAGGACACGTTGCCGGCTACACAGCAGGGGAACAGCTGGCGTTGCTGAACCCCACTGACACATTGGCTGGTGTTTTTCTCTGTGCAGCCAGCACTTCCGGGCACCAACTGGCGGTGTTAGAGCCCAGGGTCAGCAGGAGGAGCAGAGGAGCAGAGTGTAGGCCGAAGCCTGCACTGGCGGCAGCTTTGTGTCTGCGTGGCGTTTGCAGGACACGTTGCCGGCTACACAGCAGGGGCACAGCTGGCGTTGCTGAACCCCACTGACACATTGGCGGGTGTTTTTCTCTGTTCAGCCAGCACTTCTGGGCGCCAACTGGCGGTGTTAGAGCCCAGGGTCAGCAGGAGGAGCAGAGGGAGCAGAGTGTAGGCCGAAGCCTACACTAGAGGCAGTTTTAGGTCTGTTGTGTCTGCGTGGTGTTTGCAGGACACGTTGCCGGCTACACAGCAGGTGAACAGCTGGCATTGCTGAACCCCACTGACACATTGGCGGGTGTTTTTCTCTGTGCAGCCAGCACTTCCGGGCACCAACTGGCGGTGTTAGAGCCCAGGGTCTGCAGGAGGAGCAGAGTGTAGGCCGAAGCCTAATTGAACCAATTTTAAAGGTAACCTTTAACCCCCCCTCAGGTGTTACAAACTAGAAGAGCCACACCTTGTGCAGCTGTAATGCTGCACAAGTGAAAGGTTGCTCTTTAAGTTTGGAAACTTGCAGACGCTGAATGAAACACGTATAAAATTTAGCCCCTTATACAGTCAAACTGTCTTGGAGGCGTGACTTGCCTTCTTAATGAGACGCAGCACAGCTGTCAAAAATCCCACCTTGGTGCTGGGCGCAGCCTCCTGAGCGTCGTTATTAGCTGTACAGGAGTCTGCGCTGTTGTGTTATCCCTTGGCCATGCGCTGTTAGCGCTGCCCATTTTCTGACATCATTTCATGTCGGCCGGTGCGGTTAGCGATGCCCATGAATCCCAGCCCCGCAGTGTCTTTTCATTAATTCACACTGCGGGGCTGGGATTCATGGCCTTGCGCAGTCAATATGTTCGCCTCTCACTCATGTCCTTACACCTGCTTCAGACTGTGTGGCGTCAGCTGATCCCTTATCGCATGCCATGGCCATGAAGCCGCACAGTCTGAAGAAGGCGGAAGGAGATGAGTGACAGGCGAACATATGCACTGCTCATGCCCAGCAATCACACCCTCGCAGTCAAAGTAAATAAGACACCGAGGGGCGTTGTGTCGGGCAGGGCGGCCGCAGAGGCACCGCCAGCCAACCAATGCTGTCAGAAGATGGGCAGCGCTACCAAGGGGGTTGCAGCGTGTCATTACAAAGGAAAGTCACACCTTAGGGACGGTTTAATGGTATCAGGGGACACATTTTAAACGTGTTGCGTTCGGCGTGTGCAAGGAGAATAACTTCATGAGCCACCTTGTACAAATGCAGCATTACTGCTGTACAAGGTGGCTGTTATACATGCCAACGCCTGGGGGGGGGACAGGTTCCCTTCAATTTCAGTTCTTGTGTCTGTGTGGCATTTGCAGGACATGATGCCGGCTACACAGCGGGGGAACAGCTGGCGTTACTGAACCCCACTGACACATTGGCTGGTGTTTTTCTCTGTGCAGCCAGCACTTCCGGGCACCAACTGGCGGTGTTAGAGCCCAGGTTCAGCAGGAAGAGCAGAGGAGCAGAGTTTAGGCCGAAGCCTGCACTGGTGGCAGCTTTGTGTCTTCGTGGTGTTTGCAGGACATGTTGCCGGCTACACAGCAGGGGCACAGCTGGCGTTGCTGAACCCCAATGACACATTGGCGGGTGTTTTTCGCTGTGCAGCCAGCACTTCCGGGCACCAACTGGCGGTGTTAGAGCCCAGGGTCAGCAGGAGGAGCAGAGGGAGCAGAGTGTAGGCCTAAGCCTGCACTTGGGGCAGTTTTAGGTCTGTTGTGTCTGCGTGGCATTTGCAGGACACATTGCCGGCTACACAGCAGGGGAACAGCTGGCGTTGCTGAACCCCACTGACACATTGGTGGGTGTTTTTCTCTGTGCAGCCAGCACTTCCGGGCGCCAACTGGCGGTGTTAGAGCCCAGGGTCAGCAGGAGGAGCAGAGGAGCAGATTGTAGGCCTAAGCCTGCACTGGAGGCAGTTTTAGGTCTGTTGTGTCTGCGTTGCGTTTGCAGGACACATTGCCGGCTACACAGCAGGGGAACAGCTGGCGTTGCTGAACCCCACTGACACATTGGCGGGAGTTTTTCTCTGTGCAGCCAGCACTTCCGGGCGCCAACTGGCGGTGTTAGAGCCCAGGGTCAGCAGGAGGAGCAGAGGAGCAGAGTGTAGGCCGAAGCCTGCACTGGCGGCAGCTTTGTGTCTGCGTGGCGTTTGCAGCACACGTTGCCGGCTACACAGCAGGGGAACAGCTGGCGTTACTGAACCCCAATGACACATTGGCTGGTGTTTTTCTCTGTGCAGCCAGCACTTCCGGGCACCAACTGGCGGTGTTGGAGCCAAGGGTCAGCAGGAGGAGCAGAGGAGCAGAGTGTAGGCCGAAGCCTGCACTGGCGGCAGCTTTGTGTCTGCGTGGCGTTTGCAGGACACGTTGCCGGCTACACAGCAGGGGAACAGCTGGCGTTGCTGAACCCCACTGACACATTGGCTGGTGTTTTTCTCTGTGCAGCCAGCACTTCCGGGCGCCAACTGGCGGTGCTAGAGCCCAGGGTCAGCAGGAGGAGCAGAGGGAGCAGAGTGTAGGCCGAAGCCTGCACTGGAGGCAGTTTTAGGTCTGTGGTGTCTGCGTGGCGTTTGCAGGACACGTTGCCGGCTACACAGCAGGGGAACAGCTGGCGTTGCTGAACCCCACTGACACATTGGCGGGTGTTTTTCTCTGTGCAGCCAGCACTTCCGGGCGCCAACTGGCGGTGTTAGAGCCCAGGGTCAGCAGGAGGAGCAGAGGAGCAGAGTGGATGCCGAAGCCTGCACTGGCGGCAGCTTTGTGTCTGCGTGGCGTTTGCAGGACACGTTGCCGGCTACACAGCAGGGGAACAGCTGGCGTTACTGAACCCTACTGACACATTGATGGGTGTTTTTCTCTGTGCAGCCAACACTTCCGGGCACCAACTGGCGGTGTTAGAGCCCAGGGTCTGCAGGAGGAGCAGAGTGTAGGCTGAAGCCTAATTGAACCAATTTTAAAGGTAACCTTTAACCCCCCCTCAGGTGTTACAAACTAGAAGAGCCACCTTGTGCAGCAGTAATGCTGCACAAGTAAAAGGTTGCTCTTGTAATTTTGTTCCTTACACACGCTGAATGAAACACGTATAAAATTTAGCCCCTTATACAGTCAAAACTGTCTTGGAGGCGTGAGTTCCCTTCTTAATGAGACGCAGCACAGCTGTCAAAAAAACCACCTTGGTGCTTGGCGCGGCCTCCTGAGAGTCGCATTTTGCTGTACAGGAGTCTGCGCTGTTGTGTTATCCCTTGGCCCTGCGCTGTTAGCGCTGCCCGTCTTCTGACATCATTTCATGTCGGCCGGTGCGTTTCGCGATGCCCATGAATCCCAGCCCCGCAGTGTCTTTTCATTAATTCACACTGCGGGGCTGGGTTTCATGGCCTTGTGCAGTAAATATGTTCGCCTCTCACTCATGTCCTTACACCTGCTTCAGACTGTGCGGCGTCAGCTGATCCCTTATCGCATGCCACGGCCATGAAGCCGCACAGTCTGAAGAAGGCGGAAGGAGATGAGTGACAAGCGAACATATGCACTGCTCATGCCCATCAATCACACCCTCGCAGTCAAAATAAATAAGACACCGAAGGGTGTCGGGCAGGGCGGCCGCAGAGGTGCAGCCAGCCAACCAATGATGTCAGAAGATGGGCAGCGCTACCAAGAGGGTTGCTGCGTGTCATTACAAAGGAAAGTCACACCTCAGTGACGGCTAATGGTCTCAGGGGACACATTTTAGACGTGTTGAGTTCGACGTGTGCAAGGAGAATAACTGAATGAGCCACCTTGTACAAATGCAGCATTACTGCTGTACAAGGTGGCTGTTATACATACAAACGCCTGGGGGGGACAGGTTCCCTTCAATTTCAGTTCACCCCAATGACACATTGGCTGGTGTTTTTCTCTGTGCAGCCAGCACTTCCGGGCACCAACCGGCGGTGTTAGAGCCCAGGGTCAGCAGGAGGAGCAGAGGAGCAGAGTGTAGGCCGAAGCTTGCACTGGCGGCAGCTTTGTGTCTGCATGGCGTTTGCAGGACACGTTGCCGGCTACACAGCGGGGGAACAGCTGGCATTGCTGAACCCCACTGACACATTGGCGGGTGTTTTTCTCTGTGCAGCCAGCACTTCCAGGCACCAACTAGCGGTGTTAGAGCCCAGGGACAGCAGGAGGAGCAGATTTGTTTTGCCAGATACACAGCTGGTAATCAGCTGACGTTACTGAACCCCAATAACACGGCAGCAAGTGTTAGCAGTGCAGCCAGAACTTCCAGGCACCAACTGGCAGTGTTAGAGCCCAGGGATAGCAGGAGGAGCAGATTGGAGGTATTGCCGCACACACAGCTGGGGAGCAGCTGACGTTACTGAACCCCAATAACAGAGGAGAGACTGTTGACTGTGCGGACAGCACTTCCAGGCACCAACTGGTGGTGTTAGAGCCCAGGGACAGTAGGAGGAGCAGGCTGGAGGTATTGCCGCAACACAGCAGGGGAGCAGCTGTCGTTACTGAAGCCCAATAACAGAGGAGCGACTGTTGACTGTGCAGACAGCACTTATGGGAAGTAACTGGCGGTGTTGAAGCCCAGGGACAGCAGGAGGAGCAGATTGGAGGTATTTCCGCACACACAGCTGGGGAGCAGCTGACGTTACTGAACCCCAATAACAGAGGAGCGACTGTTGACTGTGCGGACAGCACTTCCAGGCACCAACTGGTGGTGTTAGAGCCCAGGGACAGTAGGAGGAGCAGGCTGGAGGTATTGCCGCAACACAGCAGGGGAGCAGCTGTCGTTGCTGAACCCCAATAACAGAGGAGCGACTGTTGACTGTGCAGACAGCACTTCTGGGAAGCAACTGGCGGTGTTAGAGCCCAGGGACAGAAGGAGGAGCAGAGGAACACAGTGTAGGCCAAAGCCTGATTGTAGCAAGTCGAAAGGGAACCTTTAACCCCCCCCAAGGCGTTTGTAGCTGAAAGAGCCATCTTGTGCAGCATTAAGGATGCAAAAGGAAAAGGTGTCTCTTTTCATTATGCTCCTTGCAAACACAGAACTAAACACTTATAAAATATGTCCCCTGATACCGTAAGCCCGTCCCGGAGGTGGGACTTTCCTTCTTAATGGGACGCAGCTCATCCTTCATTCCTACCCCCTTGGTGGCGTGCGACGCCTCCTCAGCGTTGTTTGAATCTGTCCCGGAGCCTGCGCTATGTTATCCCTTGGCCAGGCACACTTAGCGCTGCCCGTCTTCTGACATCATTCAGGTGTCAGGCTGGCAGCACCTGTGCGGTCGCGCTGCCCGAGATCCCACCTCGCAGTGTTGTCTAATGTAATCCCACTGCGGGCCTGGGATCCATGGGCATGCGCAGTGCATATCCTCGCCTCTCACTTCCCTCCCTCCGGCTTCTTCAGACTGTGCGGCATCACGGCCGTGGCATGCTATTAGGGATCAGCTGATGGTGCAGAGTCTGAAGAAGGTGGAGGGAGATGAGTGAGAGCCTGAGGTGAAGATATGCACTGCGCATGCCCATGGATCCCAGGCCCGCAGTGTGATTACATTAGACGACACTGTGAGGCGGGATCTCGGCCATCGCGGCCCCACATCCGCAGTCAGCCTGACACCAAATGATGTCAGAAGACGGGCAGCGCTAGGTGTGCATGGCCAAGGGATAACATAACAGCGTAGGCTCCGGGACAGAATCAAACAATGCTGAGGAGGCGGCGCACAGCACCAAGGGGGTAGGAATGACGTCTGTGCTGTGTCACATTACGAAGGAAAGTCCCACCTCCGGGACGGTTTTACGGTATCAGTGGACACATTTTATAAGTGTTAAGTTCTGCGTGTGCAAGGAGCTAAACTAAAAGAGCTACCTTTTCCTTGTGCAGCATTACTGCTGCACAAGGTGGCTCTTTCAGTAACAAACGCCTGGGGGGGGGACAGGTGCCCTTAAATTTTTGTTGTGCCAGCGTGGCGGTCGCATGACACATTGCCGGATACACAGCAGGGGAGCAGCTGATGTTACTGAACCCCACTAACACATTGGTGAGGTGTTTGGCTCT
The DNA here is from genome assembly GCF_051348905.1 of Ranitomeya variabilis. NCBI lineage: Eukaryota > Metazoa > Chordata > Amphibia > Anura > Dendrobatidae > Ranitomeya > Ranitomeya variabilis. Next base: position 202,492,515 of record NC_135236.1, read on the forward strand.
GTGCAAACAGCACTTCCGGGCAACAACCAGCAGTGTTGGAGCCCAGGGACAGCAGGAGGAGCAGAGTGTAGGCCGAAGCCTGCACTGGCGGCAGTTTTAGGTCTGTTGTGTCTGCGTGGCATTTGCAGGACACATTGCCGGATACACAGCAGGGGAGCAGCTGATCTTACTGAACCCCAATAACAGAGGAGCGACTGTTGACTGTGCGGACAGCACTTCCAGGCACCAACTAGCGGTGTTAGAGCCCAGGGACAGCAGGAGGAGCAGATTTGTTTTGCCAGATACACAGCTGGGAATAAGCTGACTTTACTGAACCCCAATAACATGGCAGCAAGTGTTAACTGTGCAGCCAGCACTTCCAGGCACTAACTGGCGGTGTTAGAGCCCAGGGACAGCAGGAGGAGCAGATTGGAGTATTGCCGCAAACACAGCTGGGGAGCAGCTGACGTTACTGAACCCCAATAACAGAGGAGCAACTGTTGACTGTGCGGACAGCACTTCCAGGCACCAACTAGCATTGTTAGAGCCCAGGGACAGCAGGAGGAGCAGATTGGAGGTATTGCCGCACTCACAGCTGGGGAGCAGCTGACGTTACTGAACGCCAATAACAGAGGAGCGACTGTTGACTGTGCGGACAGCACTTCCAGGCACCAACTAGCGGTGTTAGAGCCCAGGGACAGCAGGAGGAGCAGAGGAACACAGTGTAGGCCGAAGCCTGATTGGAGCAAATCGAAAGGGAACCTTTAACCCCCCCCCAAGGTGTTTGTAGCTGAAAGAGCCAGCTTGTGCAGCACAAAGGATGCAAAAGGAAAAGGTGGCTCTTTTCATTATGCTCCTTGCAAACACAGAACTAAACACTTATAAAATGTGTCCCCTGATACCGTGAGACCGTCCCAAAGGTGGGACTTTCCTTCATAATGTGACGCAGCACAGCCGTCATTCCTACCCCCTTGGTGCCGTGCGCCGCCTCCTCAGCATTGTTTGATTCTGTCCCGGAGCCTGCACTGTTATGTTATCCCTTGGCCAGGCGCACTTAGCGCTGCCCGTCTTCTGACATCATTTGGTGTCAGGCTGGATGTGCCAGTGCGGCAGCGCTGCCCGAGATCCCGCCTCGCAGTGTCGTCTAATGTAATCCCACTGCGGGCCTGGGATCCATGGGCATGCGCAGTGCATATCCTCACCTCTCACTCCCCTCCCTCCGGCTTTTTCAGACTGTGCGGCGTCACGGCCGTGGCATGCTATTAGGGATCAGCTGACGGTGCACAGTCTGAAGAAGGCAGAGGGAGATGAGTGAGAGGCGGAGGTGAAGATATGCACTGCACATGCCCATGGATCCCAGGCCCGCAGTGTGATTAAATCAGAAGACACTGCAAGGCGGGATCTTGGCCAGCGCAGCCGCACAGGCGCAGTCAGCCTGACACCAAATGATGTCAGACGACGGGCAGGGCTAAGTGTGCCTGGCCAAGGGATAACATAACAGCGCAGGCTCCGGGACAGAATCAATCAACGCTGAGGAGGCGGCGCACGGCACCAAGGGGGGTAGGAATGACGGCTGTGCTGCGTCACATTATGAAGGAAAGTCCCACCTCCGGGACAGTTTTACGGTATCAGTGGACACATTTTATAAGTGTTAAGTTCTACGTGTGCAAGGAGCTAAACAAAAATAGCTACCTTTTCCTTGTGCAGCATTACTGCTGCACAAAGTGGCTCTTTCAGTGACAAACGCCTGGAGGGGGGGACAGGTTCCCTTAAATTTCAGTTGTTGTGTCAGCGTGGCGGTCGCAGGACACATTGCCGACTACACAGCTGGTGATCAGCTGACGTTACTGACACCCAATAACACTGGGTCGTATGTTTTGACTGTGCGGACTGCACTTCTGAGCCTCAACTGGCGGTGTTGGAGCCCAGGAATTAGAGTTCAGGTGGTAGAAAGATGAACACAACAGGAGACCTGGATACTGTAGACAGTCACCCAATTATTTAATCAGGAAGAGGAGTGGCAAATTCCCGCGAGATCCAGGCCTGGTTCATTTTCAGGAAAGTAAGCCGGTCAACGTTATCGGAGGATAGTCGCATGCAACGGTCTGTTAGTACACCACCTGCAGCACTAAAGACGCGTTCCGATAATACACTAGCCGCAGGGCAAGCCAGCACCTCCAATGCATACTGGCTTAGCTCTGGCCATGTATCCAGCTTAGAAACCCAAAACTTGAAAGGGGAAGAGCCGTCTGGGAGTACAGTAAGAGGGCAAGACAAGTAGTCTGTCACCATCTGATGGAACCGTTGCCTCCTGCTGACTGGAGCCGCCTGTGATGGTGTAGACATTTGTGGCGGGCACACAAAACTGTGCCACAGTTGGGCCATACTGGTCTTGCCTTGGGCAGAGGCACTGCTTCTGCTCCCTCTTTGTGCAGAGCCTCCTCCACTGTCAGGATGCACTGAGCTGCTTTGTAAAGCACTAGCAGCACTTCTATCAGTTGGACTGGAGAAGATGATGGAATTCACCAGTGTGTCTTGGTATTCCCGCATTTTACGATCCCGGTTCAACGGTGTGATGAGGCTTTGTACGTTGTCCCAGTAGCAAGGATCGAGGAGGGTGTACACCCAATAATCAGCCATGACGAGAATGTGGGCGATGCGCCGGTCGTTTCTCAGGCACTGCAGCATGTAATCAACCATGTGCTGCAGACTGCCAACTGGCCAAGAAACGCTGTCACCTGCTTGAGGCGTGAGCTCTGCCTGCTCTTCATCACCCCACTCTCGCTGTACATACTGACTACTGGACAATTGTGTAACTCCCTCCTCTGGATGGATGTCTTCCTCCTCCATTGACTCCTCTTCATCCTTCTCACAAAGTGTCCCCTGCCTACGTGTTTGTGAGGAACCACGTGGCGCTGACTGTCCAGAAGCTGATGGAAATGGTGAGTCCTCATCCTCCACTTCTTCCACAACATCATCCCTTAGCGCTTGCAGTGTTTGTTGAAGCAAGCTGATAAGTGGGACAGTCATGCTGACTAGTGCATCATCTGCACTCGCCATCCGCGTGGCATAATCGAAGGGATGCAAAACCTGGCAGACGTCCTTCATAGTGGCCCACTCTGTGGTTGTGAAGTCTGAACGGCGCGGAGTGCGACTTCTTTGCGTCTGATGCAGCTGGTACTCCATTACTGCTTGCTGCTGCTCACACAACCGCTCCAACATATGTAACGTGGAATTCCACCTGGTAGGTAGGTCACATATGATGCGATGTTCCGGAAGGTGGAATCGGCGCTGCAGAGCTGCAATGCGCGATCTTGCCGTGCTGGAACACCACAAGTGAGCACACTCTAGGCGGACCTTGTGCAGCAGTGCATCAAGATCCGGATAGTCCCTCAAAAAACTCTGCACGACCAAGTTGAGCACATGTGCCAGACATGAGATGTGAGTGAGGTTGCCGATGCCCAGAGCTGCCACCAGATTTCGGCCATTGTCACACACTACCATGCCTGGCTGGAGATTCGCTGGCACAAACCACACATCGCTCTCCTGCTTGATGGCATTCCAGAGCTCCTGCGCTGTGTGGCTTCGATTCCCCAAAGAAATTAATTTCAAGACGGCCTGTTGACGTTTGGCCATGGCTGTGCTCATGTCGGTCGTAACAGGTAAACGTTCACGGGTCCATGTGGAGGTGGACTGTGACGGCTCCTGCAGCGATGTTTCTGAGGAACTTGTGTATGAGGAGGAGTCAATGCGTACAGAATGGATTCCTGCAATCCTTGGAGTGGGCAGGACACGTCCTGCGCCACTCGTACGATCTGTACCTGGCTCAACAACATTAACCCAATGGGCAGTGAGGGAAAGGTATCGCCCCTGTCCATGGTGACTGGTCCACGCATCTGTGGTGAGGTAGACCTTGCTACTGACGCCGTTCAGTAGCGCGTGTTTTATGTGTCCCTCCACATGCTTGTGCAGGGCAGGGACAGCTTGCCTGCTGAAGTAAAAGTGGCTGGGCACATTGTACTGTGGGACTGCCAATGACATCAAGTCACGGAAGCTGTCAGTCTCCATCAGCCTGAATGACAGCATTTCCAGTGACAGAAGTTTGGCAATGCCTGCATTCAGAGCCTGTGCTCATGGGTGGTTTGACGAGATTGGCCACCTTTTCTCCCATGCCTGTACAACCGATGGCTGTAGACTGGCCTGGGAGTGTGAGGATGACTGGGAACGTGGTGCTGCGGGTGGAATTACAGTGGGTCTCTGGACAACAGTGCCAGAGGTTCTTCGATGGCGATCCTGGGAGGAAGCTGTGTGTGAGCTGGAGGAAGAGGCAACACGAGCTGAAGAGGTGGTAGCTGCCGCTGTTGGTTGGCCTAGCTCTTTAGTGTGTTTTTGTAACTCCGCCGCGTGCCTGGTCCGCACATGTTTCCACGTATTTGAGGTATTGAGGCTGCTGACATTTCTCCCTCTTTTGATTTTCTGATGACACACCTTGCATTTGACAAAGCAAATGTCATCTGCAACTGTGTCAAAAAAGGCCCAGGCACTGCAAGTCTTGGGAGCGCCCTTTTTGGCTGTTGGAAGAGGCATTCTCCGAACGGGTGCTGAAGTGGAGGCTACAGGCTCTGCAGTCTTCCCCCTCCCTCTCCCTCTTTGGCCCGTTTGGGGAATCTCTTCCTCAGAGCTGCTCCCACCACATTCCTGTCCCTCACGCCATGATAGGTCAAGGACCTCATCATCTACACTACCCTCTGCCACCAACTGCTCCTCCTGGGTAGTCTCAGCAGCACAGCATGCACCAGAAAGTGGCACCTGAGTGTCATCATCAGCGGATGCGTACTGCGGTGTGGTGACCGGAGGCACTGGCCCACCCGCTTCTTCAGACTCAGAGAGAAAAAGCTGTTGGGCATCACTGCACACTGCCTCTTCTTCCATTTCTCCAATGCTGCTTGGCTGGCCCCCTGTTTCCAAGCCAAGAGATTCAGAGAACAGAAGTAGAGACGGCTCCTGTCCTGGGCTCTCTGACTGCCTGGGCAATTTGGCAGGTGGTGAAGAGACAGATGGTTGCTCTCCAGTGCTCTGTGCCTGAGAGGATGTGGCACTAATTGAAGTCGATGCCTTTGCTGCCATCCATCCGACAACGGCTTCAATTTGGTCTTCACGCAGCAGCGGTGTACGGCGCTCTCCGACAAAGCTGCGCATGAAGGACTGTTCCCTGCTGAAACTGGGTGATGATGAGTCACCGGTGCCCGCAGCAGGCACAGAATCCCCACGTCCTCTCCCTGCTCTGCGCCCACGCCCACGTGCCTTACTCCCTGCCTTCTTCATCTTGGTTGACTGATAAAGATAAGCAGAAAAGTACTAATGGCTTAGTGTGCTTATTCCTGAACAGCTCCTAACAGGTATAAGAAACACTAATTTTCTAAAGTGTGGACTAGACTTTAATATGAGCTAATGTGGCCTACACAACTGTAAAGTGGTGTTTGGTGAACTTTATTAGTTATTTATTTTTTGGGGCTGAACTGACTACAGTGCGAGCTGCACTCACACGGAGACCGTGCAGACAGCCGTAAATGGCGCTGCAAGGCCCAAAAAACCTCCTCTACGTTATCCTATGTAGTGTTTTTCCACAATTTAGCTGGATACGGGTGGAAAGCCACTAATACGAATTATTTGAAAAAATGTGCAACGGGCTGCACTATTTGCAAAAAAGGACAATGTATTTTACGCTATGAGGCAGTGACGCACCCTGAGCTGGATACAACCGGCTGTGGCTGCACACAGACTACAGGGCGAGCTGCACTCACACGCAGACCGTGCAGACAGCCATAAACGGCGCTGCAAGGCCCAAAACACCTCCTCTACGTTATCCTATGTAGTGTTTTTCCACAATTTAGCTGGATACGGGTGGAAAGCCACTAATAGGAATTATTTGAAAAAATGTGCAGCGGGCTGCACTATTTGCAAAAAAGGACAATGTATTTTACGCTATGAGGCAGTGACGCACCCTGAGCTGGATACAACCGGCTGTGGCTGCACACAGACTACAGGGCAAGCTGCACTCACACACAGACCGTGCAGACAGCCGTATACGGCGCTGCAAGGCCCAAAAAAACTCCTCTACGTTATCCTATGTAGTGTTTTTCCACAATTTAGCTGGATACGGGTGGAAAGCCACTAATAGGAACTATTTGAAAAAATGTGCAGCGGGCTGCACTATTTGCAAAAAAGGAAAATGGAATGGATAGAACAGTATAAGACAGTGAACCACCCTGACCTGAATACAACCGGCTATGGCTGCACACAGACTAGAGAGTGGGCTGCACTCACACACACACAGAGACCTTGCAGATCGCTGTGAAAACAGCGCTGCAAGGCAAAAGCAAGGTGAACACACAGCGGTTGCTAAATTAGCCTGGGAAAAGCACAAAGAAGCAAATCGCTATCTCAACTGGCCCTCAGTCAGAACAAAGCGTCCTATGCCGAACTGAATTCACAGCAGAGTGAGCCAGAAAGGGCGGCAGCGTTTTTTATAGTGCATCATGACATCATTTCAGCAGCCAATCACAGCCTTGCCAGTAGTTACATGCCCACCATGCTGAACAGGATGTGCCCACACTTAGAATCTTTCCTCATTGGCTGAATTTGTGCTGTTTGAATTATGTGAACTTCCGATTCCGGTATCCGATATGCGGTAAGTATCGGATCTCGGTATCGGAATTCCGATACCTTAAGTATCAGCCGATACCCGATACTTGCGGTATCGGAATGCTCAACACTAGTTGTGAGAACTTTGAACCCCCAAGTGTTTCACTACAGTTTATAACGCAGAGCCATGAAAACAAAAATTTTTTTTCCACAAAAATTATATTGTAGCCCCCAGTTTTGTATTTTCCCAAGGGTAACAGGAGAAATTGGACCGCAAAAGTGGTTGTCCAATGTGTCCTGAGTACGCTGATACCCGCTATGTTGGGGTAAACCCCTGTTTGGGCCCACGGGAGAGCTCGGAAGGGAAGGAGCACTATTTTACTTTTTCAACGCAGAATTGGCTGGAATTGAGATTGGACGCCATGTCGTGTTTGGAGAGCCCCTTATGTACCTAAACAGTGGAAACCCCCAACTATAACTGAAACCCTAATCCAAACACATCCCTAACCCTAATCCCAACGGTAACCCTAACCACACCCCTAACCCTGACACACCCCTAACCCTAATCCCAACCCTATTCCCAACCGTAAATGTAATCGAAACCCTAACCCTAACTTTAGCCCCAACCCTTACTGTAGCCTTAACCCTAGCCCCAACCTTAACCCTAACCCTAGCCCTAACCCTTACCCTAGCCCCAACCCTAACCCTAGCCCCAACCCTAACCCTAGCCCCAACCCTAACCCTAAACCTAACCGTAGCCCCAACCCTAACCCTAACCCTAGCCCTAACCCTAACCCTAACCCTAACCCTAGCCCTAACCCTAGTCCTAACTTTAGCCCTAACCCTAACCCTAGCCCTAACCCTAGCCCTAACCCTAATGGGAAAATGGAAATAAATACTTTTTATGATTGGCAGCCATCACACACTGAAAGACGCTTTTTATTGCAAAAAATATTATTTTAAAATTTTAAAATGTGCGCGTGTCCAGCCTCCCGGCTTGTGATTGGTTGACCGCGGCGCAACCAATCACAAGCCGGGACGTCACGGGAGGCTGGACACGCGCCCATTTTAAAAAGCGCGCGTGTCCAGCCTCCCGTGACGTCACGGCTTGTGATTGGTTAATGGTGGCCATGTTGCCGGGACGCGGACCAATCACAGCAAGCCGTGACGTAATTTCGTCACGGCTTGCTGTGATTGGTCCGCGTCCCGGCAACATGGCGCCGTGACCAATCATAAGCCGGGACGTCACTGGAGGCTGGACACGCGCGCTTTTTAAAATGGGCGCGTGTCCAGCCTCCCGTGACGTCCCAGCTTGTGATTGGATAATGGCGGCCATGTTGCCGGGACGCGGACCAATCACAGCAAGCCGTGACGTAATTTCGTCACGGCTTGCTGTGATTGGTCCGCGTCCCGGCAACATGGCCGCCCTGACCAATCACAAGCCGGGACTTCACGTAACCAAGTAAAAGCGCGAATTTTAAACAAACAACGCTGCCGGTTCCCTCGCTAAGGTCCAGGCTGCGTCGGACAGGTGAGTATAGCGATATTTTTTATTTTAATTCTTTCTTTTACACATTTATATGGATCCCAGGGCCTGAAGGAGAGTTTCCTCTCCTTCAGACCCTGGGAACCATCAGGAATACCGTCCGATACTTGAGTCCCATTGACTTGTATTGGTATCGGGTATCGGTATCGGATTGGATCCGATACTTTGCCGGTATCGGCCGATACTTTCCGATACTGATACTTTCAAGTATCGGACGGTATCGCTCAACACTAGTCCTGAATGCCTAGAATTCGGCATTCAGGACCTGAAAATTACGTCACGGCTTGTTGTGATTGGTCGCGTCGCGGTCACATGGGCGGCACGCGACCAATCAGAAGCCGTGACGTCACGGAAGGCAGTAAACGCGCGCATTTTAAGCAAAGAAGGCTGCCGGTTACTACCAGGGCGCGTCAGAGGGTAAGTATATCCCTATTTTTTATTTTAATTCTTTATTTTTTACATGGATATGGATCCCAGGGCCTGAAGGAGAGTTTCCTCTCCTTCAGACCCTGGGAACCATACACTGGGAACTTCCGATTCCGATTCCCGATACCACAAAAGTATCGGATCTCGGTATCGGAATTCCGATACAGCAAATATCGGCCGATACCCGATACTTGCGGTATCGGAATACTCAACACTAGTTACCACATTTTGAGAGCTATAATTTTTCCATATTTTGGTCCACAGAGGCATTTGAGGTCTTGTTTTTTGCGGGACGAGTTGACGTTTTTATTGGTAACATTTTCGGGCATGTGACATTTTTTAATCGCTTTTTATTCCGATTTTTGTGAGGCAGAATGACCAAAAACCAGTTATTCATGAATTTATTTTGGGGGAGGCGTTTATACCGTTCCGCGTTTGGTAAAATGGATAAAGCAGTTTTATTCTTCGGGTCAGTTCGATTACAGCGATACCTCATTTTTATTTTTTTATGTTTCGGCGCTTTTATACGATAAAAACTATTTTATAGAAAAAATAATTATTTTTGCATCGCTTTATTCTGAGGACTATAACTTTTTTCTTTTTTCTTTGATGATGCTGTTTGGTGGCTCGTTTTTTGCGGGACAAGATGATGTTTTCAGTGGTACCATGGTTATTTATATCTGTCTTTTTGATCGCGTGTTACTCCACTTTTTGTTCGGCGGTATGATAATAAAGCGCTGTTTTTGCCTCGTTTTTTTTTCCCAGTGTTCGCTGAAGGGGTTAACTAGTGGGACAGTTTTATAGGTTGGGTCGTTACGTACGCGGCAATACTAAATATCTGTACTTTTATTTTTTTTTTTTAATTTAGATAAAGAAATGTATTTATAGGAACAATATATTTTTTTTTTGAATTTTTTTTGAATTTTTTTACACATGTGAATGTTTTTTTTTACACTATAACATTGCCCCAGGGGGGGCATCATGTTATAGTGTAATATCGCTGATCTGACACTTTGCTGTGCACTGTGTCAGATCAGCGATCTGTCGTGCACAGCTCCAGGCTTACATGCGCCTGCTCTGAGCAGGCGCGTGAAGCCACCTCCCTGCAGGACCCTGATGCAGCGGCCATTTTGGATCCGGGCCTGCTGCAGGGAGGAGGATGTAAGAGACCCTCGGAGCAATGCGATCACATCGCGTTGCTCCAGGAGTCTCAGGGAAGCATGCAGGGAGCCCTCTGCCTGCGTGATGCTTCCCTATACCGCCGGAACACTGCGATCATGTTTGTCAGCTGACACCCGGCCGTGATCGGCCGCGCTCCCCCTGTGAGCGCGGCCGATCGCATATGACGTACTATCCCGTCGGTGGTCATACGGGCCCACCCCACCTCGACGGGATAGCACGGCTAATGTCAGAAAGGGGTTAAAATAAATACAAATCAAACAAGAGCTGGCCTAGCTATTATCGGCACTTCCACATTAAAGACTAAACCTACAAATACACAGGAAGCATATGCCAAATAATTTAAGAAAATACAAAAAATCTTTATTAAATACTGAAAAACATACATAAATTAAAAGAATTATTCAGTGGGTAAACACCAAATGGATCTGCAAGCACAGGATAATTAATATCTAAGTATATATATGAGTGATTACTTTTCATTTAGATAAATTTGTGTCTCATGGTTAGTAAAAGCAAAGAGGAATCAACATTAATTCATTTATGAGAAATTATTTTCATACAGCTAGTGCTTATAAAATTTGACGTATAAGCAAAGGATTTTTCAATCGATGATGTATCCTTATACTAATGGACTCTTCAACAGTATAAGTAATAAATAGTATTGGAAAGTTCCAAATTTATATTAAAAAATATATAAAAAACGATAAAGTTTTCAATAAATGCTGTATTATTAAGATCTAGTAGTATACATAGTAAATAGTCAAATAACTAGATTCCAGGGCTAGGTAGAAAATCAAAGTCAAGTGAAGACCTAAAAGAATACCACAGGAAAACACTCCTCACCTAAAAAACAATAGTCACTAGTGTTGAGCGATACCTTCCGATATTTGAAAGTATCGGTATCGGATGGTATCGGCCGATATCCGAAAAATATCGGATATCGCCGATACCGATACCCGATACCAATACAAGTCAATGGGACACAAGTATCGGAAGGTATCCTGGATGGTTCCCAGGGTCTGAAGGAGAGGAAACTCTCCTTCAGGCCCTGGGATCCATATTCATGTGTAAAATAAAGAATAAAAATAAAAAATAGGGAAATACTCACCCTCTGACGGGCCCTGGTAGTAACCGCTGTAACCGTCAGCCTCCGTTCCTAAGAATGAGCGAGTGAAAGACCTGCGATGACGTAGCGCCTTGTGATTGGTCGCGTGACCGCTCATGTGAACGCTCACGCGACCAATCACAAGCCGCGACGTCATCGCAGGTCCTTCACTCGCTCATTCTTAGGAACGGAGGCTGCCGGTTGCACGTCTGAGGTCCAGGCTCCGTCGGAGGGGTGAGTATATCCATATTTTTTATTTTTATTCTTTATTTTTTACATGAATATGGATCCCAGGGCCTGAAGGAGAGTCTCCTCTCCTCCAGACCCTGGGAACCATACACTGGGAACTTCCGATTCCGATTTCCGATATCACAAAAATATCGGAACTCGGTATCGGAATTCCGATACCACAAATATCGTCCGATACCCGATACTTGCGGTATCGGAATGCTCAACACTAATAGACACCCTTCATATTAATAGAAGTAATGGTGCTGTTGGCAATGCTAGTTAATGGGGGGTTTCAATGTTTAGGCACATCAGGGGCTCTCCAAACGCGACATGGCGTCATATCTCAATTGCAGTCAATTTTGCATTGAAAAGTCAAACGGCGCTCCTTCCTTTCCGAGCTCTGCGATGCGCCCAAACAGTGGTTTACCCCCACATATGGGGTATCAGTGTACTCAGGACAAATTGTACAAGAAATTTGAGGGCCAATTTCTCCTGTTACCCTTGGGAAAATAAAACAAATTGGAGCTGAAGTAAATTTTTAGTGAAAAAAGTTAAATGTTCATTTTTCTTTAAACATTCCAAAAATTCCTGTGAAACACCTGAAGGGTTAATACACTTCTTGAATGTGGTTTTGAGCACCTTGAGGGATGCAGTTTTAAGAATGGTGTCACACTTGGTTATTTTCTATCATATAGACCCCTCAAAGTGACTTCAAATGTGATGAGGTCCCTTAAAAAAATGGTGTTGTAAAAATGAGAAATTGCTGGTCAAATATTAACCCTTATAACTCCCTAACAAAAAAAAAATTGGTTCCAAAATTGTGCTGATGTAAAGTAGACATGTGGGAAATGTTACTTATTATGTATTTTGTGTGACATATCTCTGTGATTAAAGGGCATAAAAATTAAAAGTTGGTAAATTGCTAAAAAAAAAAATCTAAATTTTCGCCAAATTTCATTTTTTTTCACAAATAAATGCAGGTAATATAAAAGAAATGTTACCACTATCATGAAGTAAACAAAAAAGGAAAAAGATATGCACACTAGTGGGATCAACCAACCATATATATGCTTTATTATACACAACAATACAAAATACAGGAGCAAAGAAAAGGACACACGATGTAAAACCATTTAAAAAGGCCGAATAAACCAAGTACGATCCCCCAGGAAAAAGTAGATATATACAGGTAATCAAACATTTGTATAGGTACAAACTGACCTGGCAGTGAATACAATATTTTGTATAGACACACAAAAAGGCCTTGATCCCCTCAGGATCTTTCTGGTAACCCTTATGCACTTAGCACTTTGAGGGCGGCACAGATGTAACCAGTGGCCTAGGGATGGTCTAGGGAATTGTTGAAATCTTTTCCTTTATTTGACCACAGACATCATAGCGCTTCCTAGGCCTAGATTATTTGGCCGCTTACCTTATACTATATTCTTATTTGCTGTGGCAGGACCTAGGTTAACTTGCACTATTCTAATAATTTACATTTTTGATATCTTGGTTATTCATGCAGGTTACTTAGGGGTTACCGGTATGTGTACAGACTAGGTGGCATGTGTTTGAGGTCAGCTGGCAGCACAGGTTATTATAATGTATATCTATTTATTGTAGTATCTGTCAGCCCACTTCATGTTTAATTATACACTTTTTGTGTGTCTATACAAAATATTGTATTCACTGCCAGGTCAGTTTGTACCTATACAAATGTTTGATTACCTGTATATATCTACTTTTTCCTGGGGGATCGCACTTGGTTTATTCGGCCTTTTTTGGCCTTTTTAAATGGTTTTATATCGTGTGTCCTTTTCTTTGCTCCTGTATTTTGTATTGTTGTGTATAATAAAGTATATTATGGTTGGTTGATCCCACTAGTGTGCATATGTTTTTCCTTGTTTGTTTTCTGTGTTTTTTATATGCACGTGGTTGATCCCTGTATAATAAATTTGTTGCGGTGCCCGCTTTCTCTCTGTTTTGATGCTTTACTATCATGAAGTACTACATGTCATGAGAAAACAGTGTCAGAATCATCAGGATTCGTTGAAGCGTTCCAGAGTTATAACCTCATAAAGGGACAGTGGTCAGAATTGTAAAAATTGGCCCGGTCATTAACGTGCAAACCACCCTTGGGGGTTAAGGGGTTAATAGGGCCAGAACACTCTCTCACCCTTGAAATAACTATTAATTTAAAGTCCCCTTTTTATGAATACTATTGATAAATGTGTTGTAAATAGTGGGAGAGTCTTTTTAGTGAAGTTGTGAAGTTAGATTTGCAGCAAATTTATTTTCCCATTGAAAGTCCCTAATTATGCTTGCATTGTCCAGGCAATAAAGAAAGAGAGGACCCCATTAAACATGAGAGCTTACACTCTATAAGAGAGATTTAAACTGTGATTTTAAAGATGTAAATGACTTAGCTGTGCAAATTCTACTTCACTGGGAACTGGTGTGATATCCCAGGTACTGAGCACTACTGGACAAGTTTGAAACCAGTAAACTGGCATAGCTGCAAGGCATTATGATGAGGCTCACACAACAATGCCAATGTATTATGACATTAGCTCTTTCTCTGATTATTCAGCAGTGGGGGAATTGGTGCTTGGCAATTTTTTTTAATTTTGAATACTGCAAATCAAATTTCTAAGTGTTTAAACTCGATCCTCTGCTTATCGGTTTGCTCATCCCTCGTACTGGATGTTAACTGGAATTTAATATTTTGGCCCGTGATAGCTAGGAAGGTATTCACGACACTTGCTTTAGAAATCTGGTAAATTTCCATATTTTCTTCCAATTATGCTATTATAATAAACAATATAATGTGCTCGGTTTTTGCTACTGAAGGTTTCTTTTTGGGTACGATTATGGCCACAATGTGGTAGGTGTCTGCTTTTAGGGTGCATGATGGGGCTCAGAAGGAATGAAGCATGTATATTGCTGGAATGGTATTCTGGTGAAATGATGTGCTTATACATACCCTGAAGTACCAGTATTGTTAATCCCCCGAAGGCATTCATTTAGGATCAAAATCATTTGTCTCTTTCCTTGACCTCCAAATTCCCAATCTAATCTGTGGGTATAATACAAAATCAAGTCTGATCCATGAAAGCCACAATTCGTATCTTACAGGACTATTTCTATGGTTATGTTAACTGTTTCTGTACTATAGGAAAATTACATGTATGGCCACTGAGAAAAGCTTTTTTTTTTCATTGTAAGCCCAGGGTCACACAAACATAGATTCTCTCATTCCAGAGAATCGGGTTGATTATGCAAATTACATTCTGATTAAACTCTAATCAGAGCTTGATCATGGTGTCATCATAATGTGATCCGATTTTCTTAGGTGAAAGAATCGGAGTGTCATGGTTGTGGACAGGGATCCTTCTGCATGGTCTGCCTATTAATGTGATGTCTGACAGAGGTGTGCAATTTGTGGCCAAGTTTTGGAGGGCTTTTTGTAAGAAGTTGGGAATCACTCAGTATTTTTCCTCTGCCTATCATCCGGAGTCTAATGAGAAAACCGAACGCACTAACCAGTCCTTGGAGCATATTCTGAGATGTTTGCCATCTTCCAGACAGGATGACTGGTGTGATGCATTACCCGTGGCAGAGTTTGCTTTCAACGGTCGTGTGAGTCAATCCATGAGAATGTCTCCCTTCCTGGTCAACTATGGGTTCAACCCGGATTTTGGACAGTTTTCTTGCATGGACTCAGGTTGTCCGGGGGTGGAGGGTGCTGTGCAACTCTTAAAAGCCCTGTGTATGGAGGTTCAGCAAAACATCACCAAGGCCCAGGGAAGGTATACATTTTTTTGCGGAAAACAGGATGAGGTTGGGTCCTGTGTTCCAAGTGGGCGAGAAGGTGTGGTTATCCACCCACAATATTAAACTTAAGGTCCTCTCCGCCTAACTGGGTCCTAAGTTCATTGGCCCATATAAAATTATTAAGGTTGTCAACCCGGTGGCCTACATGTTACAGCTTCACGCCTCCTTCAAAATATCTAACGTTTTTTACAGGTTCCTTTTGAAACCATTGGGAGCGGACGAGGAGGACTCCTCATCCATCACTCCTCCTGTGTTGGTGGAAGGTAATTTGGAATATGAGGTGGGGCGCATCATTGATTCTCGGTGGGTGTACCAGAATCTGCTGTATTTGGTGCACTGGAAGGTCTGGAGGATTGGTCGTGGGTCTCGGCCTGTTCAGGGCATGCCGATCGGTTGGTTCGGGCTTTTTATGTCAAGCATCCTGAGAAGCCTGGGGGTCTACTGGCCCCCCGTTAAGAGGGGGGTACTGTCATGGTTGTGGACAGGATTCCTTCCCTGTCCTCTTGAGGTTAATTTTTATTGCCTCCTTTTGGTTTGGGGAGGGCTATCTTTACCCACCTTCATCTGGTGATCCTTGTCAGTGATACATCTGTCTTGGCTGTGTGTCTGATGCCCTGGGGTGCTTGCATACTGTTTAGTCCAATTGCCTTCTTGTGTATGACTCGGCCTGTTTTCTCGTTCTGCGCTTTGCCGTGTGACTCCTTACTTATTGTCTTGCTCTGGCTTTGACCTTCGGCTTGGTACTCCATCTTCCCTCCTGTCTGCCCCATTTGTACTGAACTGCTATCTTCGGGCCCCACGACCTTTTTGCCACGTCTCGGTCACGCTAACGACTCACCATATTGGCACTTCATCGATCTCCCGGCTTGACCTCGGCATGTACAGACTACTCTCCGACTTCGCCGGTCACCGCCGCTACTCGGCATGTGGCCCCGCGTCCGTCCACTACCCTGGAGGTCACGTGCTTTAGGTCCTGCACTTCGGCAGGTAAGCTCACCGCAGCGTTCTTACTCTCTCTCTGTCCTTCTGTAACACGTGCACATACTCCCGCTGTAAGGCTGGAGTCATACTGCCATATTTCTCGTGCGATAATCGCATCGCACTGCACGGACTGGCGGGCACCTCTCCTGACCTGAGCATGACAGTATGATAAGATGGATTACTATGCAGCTGTCAAGCTCAGGTCAGAAGAGCCATCAGTCAGTACAAGTTTAACGATGCGATTCTCGCAGGAGAAATATGGCAGTGTGACTCCAGCCTAAGTCTGCAGCATGGTTCTTGACACAGAGCACACTGTGAAGGGATGGAGAACAATATTTCTCCAACTTTTTCATTGTGTGAGTTGGCAGAAGTTGGACTACACTCGGTGTCATCCAAGTGCAGTCCAATAATTTCCACACACCCATAGACTTTAGTGGGAGAGTGGCATCCAATTTCAGAGTTATTTTTTCACTGACAGATTCTATCAGTGAAAAAAATCTGTCATCATCAGTGTCCCATCAAATAACATTGGTCTGAGTGCTATCTGGTTAAAAAAATCGGTTATCATTTGTCCGATTTATATGGCGATGTGAGTGATCAGTGATCAGTGATCTGACACTATACTGTGATGTCCCTCACTGGGACAAAGTAAAAAAGTAAAAAAAAAAAATACTTTACATGTGGAACAAAAAAAAAAGAAAACCAAAATTCCTAAATAATGAATATATATATATATATATATATATATATATATATATATATATATTGTATCAATAAAGACATTTCATTATCTAAATTAAAAAAAACAATAAAAGTACACATATTTAGTATCGCCGCGTCCGTAACGACCCAACCTATAAAACTGTCCCACTAGTTAACCCCTACAGTGAACACCGTAAAAAAAAAAAAGAGAGGCAAAAATCAAAGCTTTGTTATCATACCGCCGAACAAAAAGTGGAATCACACGCGATCAAAAAGACTGCTATAAATAACCATGGGACAGCTGAAAATGTCATCTTGTCCCGCAAAAAACGAGCTGTGATACAGCATCATCAGCGAAAAAATAAAAAAGTTATAGTCCTCAGAATAAAGCAATGCAAAAATAATTATTTTTTATATAAAATAATTTTTATCGTATAAAAGCGCCAAAACATAAAAAAAATATAAATGAGGTATCTCTGTAATCGTACTGACCCGAAGAATAAAACTGCTTTATCAATTTTATCAAATGTGGAACGGTATAAACGCCCCCCCAAAAGATATTCATGAATAGCTGGTTTTTGGTCATTCTGCCTCACAAAAATCAGAATAAAAAGCAATCAAAAAATGTCATGTGCCCGAAAATGGTACCAATAAAAATGTCAACTCGTCCCGTAATAAACAAGACCTGGCATGACTCTGTGGACCAAAATATGGAAAAATTATAGCTCTCAAAATGTGGAGACTAGGGTTGAGCGAAACGGATCGGACAATTTCAAAAATCGCCGACTTTCAGCAAAGTCGGGTTTCATGAAACCCGACCCGATCCCAGTGTGGGATTGGCCATGCTGTCGGCGATCTTCACGCCAAAGTCATGCTTCGTATGATGCTTTCAGCGCCATTTCTCAGCCAATGAAGGAGGACGCAGAGTGTGGGCAGCGTGATGACATAGGTCTAATCCACCATCTTAGAGAAGGGCATGACAGTAATTGGCTTGCTTTCTGCGGCGTCACAGGGGCTATAAAGGGGCATGCACGCCGACCGCCATCTTACTTCTGCTGATCTGAGAATAGGGAAAGGTTGCTGCAGCTTCATCAGAAGCAGGGATATACTTAGGGAGGGAAGATTAACCCCCAAACCTCTTGTGCTGTAGCGATTTCCACTGTCTATCACCACCTTTTCTTTGCAGGGACAGTGGAGGCTATATTTTTGTGCATCAGCTCTGTAGCTTATTAGGCTGCCTTTTAAGGCTCCCTGATAGCTGCATTGCTGTTTGTACGCTGCTGTGCAAACCAACTACTTTTTTAAAAGCAAAAATCCTGTTGCTCCTTTCTGCATAGTTCTATTGTTTATTTGTCCACACTTTTGTGTACAGCAGTCCTTTTTATTGCTGGCTGCCATACTTGTCCTGAGATCATTGTAGGGAGATTGTTATTGTAGTTCAGTCCCTTTTATTATAAGAATTCCAGCCATGTTCTGCCACTTACATTGTGTAGTGTAATACACTGGGCCTGATTGTTGCAGCAGTCTCCCACCCAAAAAAGGGAGATTTAAATTGCCACTAAGTGGATCTACATCAGTTCTGTTTGTCGTATATCTGCCAGTCACGTTCTGCCACTTACATTGTGTAGTGTAATACACTGGGCCTGATTGTTGCAGCAGTCTTTCACACAAAAAAGGGAGATTTCAATTGCCACTAAGTGGATCTACGTCAGTTCTGTTTGTCGTATATCTGCCAGCCACGTTCTGCCACTTACATCTTTGTAGTGTAATACACTGGGCCTGAGTTTGGGTGCAGTCCCCACCAAAAAAAAGGGAGATTTAAATTCTCAACAAGTTTGTATACACCTTCTACCTTGTTTTACAGTACCATATAACGGTTGTTAGTTTGGTTACATTTTCCCAAAAATTAGGAAGTCTGGTGGAAGAGGCCGTGGGCGGTCATTGCCAGCTGGTAATGATGGTGGTGGTGGTGGAACATCTGGTGGTAGTGGGAAAAGCAAAATAGCACCTAAGGCTCAAGTTGTTCAGACAGCATCATCATCTGGCTACACAAGGCCTCGAAGGCTCCCTTATCTGGGAATAGGAAAATCACTTTTAAAGCCGGAGCAGCAGGAACAAGTTTTGGCTTTCATTGCTGACTCAGCCTCTAGCTCTTTTGCCTCCTCTTCAGAAAGTTCGAAATATAAAAGCAGCGAGTCATCAGTGGATGCTCCCGGGCAGGAACAAGTCGCTTCCTTGTGTCCTTCACCCAAAGCAAAAGTGAAGGATGCGGCAGGCGACACTACAGTTTACTTCATGGAGCTCTTTACACATACCGTGCCAGGGTTAGAAAGGGAAATTGTTAACAGCCCATTACAAGATGAATCGGACATGGAGTGCAAAGATGCACAGCCACAGCTAGATTATTATGCTGTTTCATTGACTCAGATCACTACATTTCCCTCGTAGTGTACTGAGCCAGAATCTGACCCTGATGAGACTACGGTGCCCCATCCCGAACGCTGTAGCACCTTACACGGTGACACAGAGGAAGGTGCACAGGATATTGAAAAGGAGGTGATAGATTACCCAGTTGTTGACCCAGATTGGCAGCCATTGGGGGAACAGGGTGCCGCTGGCAGTAGCTCTGAAGCGGAGGAGGATTATCTGCAGCAGGCATCAACATTGCAACACCTTTCATCTGGCAGGCCCGTATCTGGTCAAAAACGTTTGACAAAACCAAAAACACTTTTAGGACAGCGTGGCCATCCGGTGAAAGTAGCACAGCATGCAATGCCTGAAAAGGTATTCAATAGTAGGAAGAGTGCAGTGTGGGCATTTTTTAACAAAGATCCGAATGATCAGTGCAACGTTATCTGTAAGAAATGTTCAAAGACCTTTAGCAAAGGGAAGAATGTCCAAAATTTAAATACAACGTGCATGCATAGACATTTAACCAGCATGCACTTGCAAGCCTGGACTAACTACCAAACATCCCGTAATGTTGGTGCACTCACTCAGAATGAAGGTAGTCAGCAACGCTACATTGCTTCCCTCACTGTAAGCCCACCATTTAGGACACCACCTGCAGCAAATGTGGAGTTATCGTCGCAAGGCCAAAGCAGTCAGGGAATCACCAGGTTCTTGGTAGGAAACACTGTATGTAGGCCAACATCAAGAATACCATCACCAATAGTGTTGAGCATTCCGATACCGCAAGTATCGGGTATCGGCCGATATTTGCTGTATCGGAATTCCGATACCGAGATCCGATATTTTTGTGGTATCGGGTATCGGTATCGAAACAACATTAATGTGTAAAATAAAGAATTAAAATAAAAAATATTGCTATACTCACCTCTCCGACGCAGCCTGGACCTCACCGAGGGAACCGGCAGCGTTGTTTGCTTAAAATTCGCGCGTTTACTTCCTTACGTGAAGTCCCGGCTTGTGATTGGTCGCGTGCCGCCCATGTGGCCGCGACGCGACCAATCACAGCAAGCCGTGACATAATTTCAGGTCCTTCAGGATTTTAAAATTACGTTCCGGCTTTG
Source organism: Ranitomeya variabilis (assembly GCF_051348905.1). Classification (NCBI taxonomy): domain Eukaryota; kingdom Metazoa; phylum Chordata; class Amphibia; order Anura; family Dendrobatidae; genus Ranitomeya; species Ranitomeya variabilis. The sequence goes on from NC_135236.1 coordinate 202,512,679, forward strand.
TGATTGGTCGCGTCGCGGTCACATGGGTGACGCGACCAATCACAAGCCGTGACGTCACGGGAGGCAGGACAAGCGCGCATTTTAAAATGCGCGCATGTCCAGCCTCCCGTGACGTCACGGC